>NC_132894.1:21543925-21857318 GCF_030463535.1 Salminus brasiliensis | reverse complement strand
TTCACTAAAAACAATGTTTTTTTTTTCTTTTTCTCAATGGTTTTATTTTATCTAAAATCTTTGAATGCATAATCTTTGCATTAACTCTTCTTCATTTAAACTACCTTGTATAATATCACCCTCATAATCTTTCAATCTATGAACAGGTGGTTGTTGCTGGATGCAGTCTGATATGGTGAAAAACTCTGTATCGTTCTCCTCATAACCCTTTGTAAATGGCCCCCTAACATTAGAAATACGTGAAACATCACCTATCTTATACTTAAATGTGGCTTTCTTGTCTAGTTTGTTTCTCAAACCATACAATGTTTTAGACACAATAGATTCATTTTTTGTCACATTGACAGGCTTCATTTTGATACAATGTTGACTAATGTTGGCTATTGTTGTACCCACTCATTATATCTTGTAAGACATCAATATACCTTTAGGAATTTATAGTAGTTAGATATTGCCACATGTGTATTTTTAATGTTCGGCTAAATCGTTCTATGATGCAGGCTTTTAGTTCATTACCCATTTTGTTTTTTGACACAACATTTTAAAAATTTGTATTGAAAAACTCTACCCCTGTCAGTTTGTAACTTTCGAGGTACTCTACCTTCTTCTAGTATTGGCTTGAAGGCCTTTGAAACTTCCAAACCTGACTTTTATTTTTTTATAAACGGACCTATGAGTATTTGCTAAATACATCAATACATGTCAGCATGTATTTTTAACCGCTGTTTTCCTCAGAATATATACTCATATCAACAAGATCAGCTTGGAATTTAGTCAATACCGTATACTATAGCCCTGTTTCTTTTGTACTTATGCTGTATCTGAAACCTGTTGATCAGACAGGTGCACTCCAGTATTTTCTAAAACACCCCGTTTCAAACGATTTTTACCACCACATGAACCAGAATTAGATGGCGTGTAATACGCTGACCTCATAAGATTTGACATGTTGATAGATGACATTGTTTGAAATAATGATTCCACAGATTGTTTAGTTGACTGTTTTATTCAAAACTCAATCAATGAAGTCTAAAAAGAAAATCACACACCAATCTACATTTCTCTCAGTTAGATATTACAAGTGATTCAATCACTTTACAAACATTGATCGGTTTCTTTTTTATCACACAAATGTCTAAGATGTATGTATGTATGTTTTTGAAGAATATTGTCATGAATGCGATTTAGAGCAGCTTGTCTATGCTGTTCAATAGAAATTTGTGATCTTTGTTAATCAAATCTGTAAATTGTATTGAATAATAAAACTAATTTACACATAATCACTATGTTACAAAGAATAATGAATATTGTTCATTTTGTATGGTCTTACCCAATGGTGAGTGGTTGTCTTCCAACCTAAGACACTTTCTATACGAATGTGACGCATCAGCGACACCAAATCTAGCACGTTTTCCTTACCAACTCACTGATGACCCTTGGGCCGCTTTGATGTTGCTGTAACTTCCCCGGACTGCTGGTTAAACACGGCTTAAAGGTCGTTGGTGCATGTAATAATTTTTTTTTTTTTTATAAAAATTTAATTACTGTGTAAATCATGTATTTTGGAGGTTATCAATTACCATTTACTCCGGTGCATGTAAAGTCATTAATCGGATTACTGACATGACAGTTGTGTTTGTAAACTTACAGACTCTCACTAAAACATGCATATATGTTTATCGTAATTCTGACCCAGGAGCCACTTCATTTATTTGTTAATGCAAAGTAACGAGTAAAGTAAAAAAAAAAAAAAAAAAAAATATCGCAGCATCAATTACTTTTATACATTTACATATACAATTAATACATTACTATCTGCCTTTACACAGATATCCCACAATGCTTAGTGACTTTATAATCCTAACTCTGAATGATGAGTAATAGCCTCTCATGAGCAGGTTTTTGTATTTTGTTAACCCTTACGTGTCAGCTCATCTATAATTCTCAGTCCATTAAGTCGGTTATTAGCATTGAGTCTCGTGTTAGCCACTCTTTAGCTTTAGCTCATGTTAGCCCACAGCACGGAAATATCTGTTCTGTATGTTTAACTTTGTGAATTTGTTTTCCTCCTGCACAAGTTACTTGGAGAAGAAGATTTTTTACAGCTGTTTTTAAAGTTGAGATTTTTTTTAGGTGTTTTATAAGACACTGCTGTTGCTTCTGAAGCACGCCGCGGAGGGGAAAGCGTTCAGAGGCTCAGAAGCACTGCTGGAGGCTAAGCAGGGAGCCTGAGTGTGTAGCAGCAGGTCAGCCTACAGTGACCCAGCGCATGGTGAGTAAGACCCAGGCGACCATGCTTAGTACAATCACTGTTGTACAAGCTTCACTCCGTCAGGCTGATGTAAGATATGGGGGTCTTCCAGGAACAGGCAGTGTACTTGTAATTCTCTCATGTTTCTAGCTGTTCTTTATGAGTGCACACACCTTACAAACACTGATCTAGATTTCATTTTAGAACAAGGAGATTTGTTGTATGTTTGTGTTAGACAAAAACTTAAGTGAATGTAGATTTGTTTATGATTACTTGGCTTTAGATGAACTTTCTAATGAAGTTGCAGTATATGAGCACTCAAACAGTGTTTGTAAACATCTGTTACGGTATGGATATTTGAGAAAGCAAGGACCTAATGGTGCAGAGGATTTCCTGAAACTTTCAGAAAGACTGCAGTGCCTTTCGACAGACGAAAAGTACGCCCTGCATACACTGAGAAGACTGACGTCTTGCCCTGTTCCGGGACCAGTCAGGAAGATTTAGCAATATATTTTTATTTCTGAGGGACCTCCATTTTAAGGATCCTCTGACTATTAGGGACTTGACCCCAGGACCTTTTGCCATGCCCTAGCCATGCTTTTGAGGCCCTAGCCATGCTTTTGGGCCCCTTATAACAAAAAATGGATGAGGTGTTGTGGCACTGCTCTGACTTTAACTTCTGGCTATTAGGGGTCCTAGGAAAGAGGGGGGCCTATTTTTTTAGAGGGCCCTGGTTATGAAAGCCCCTACCAGGGGGCCCTAGAGAAGAGCGGGGCATACCATTAGAGGGCCCTCGATCACGAGGGCCCCTGCTTCCATAGAAGTCGTTTACCATAGTTCCTTGACTTTCTAGGGACCTACAAATTGCCAGGCAAGCTACCATATTTAATAACAGATGTTTTGTTCGCAATTCAGGCCATTACTTAATGTTTCTGAATTTGTATTGTTTCAAAATTATTATGTTCAATTTTTGCAGTGCAGAGACAAATTAATTTAGCAATTTTGCAATTATTTAAATTTAAGACAAGCAATTTGTCTGATGAATGCTATCTTTGACACCAATTAAATGTGAATTAAATTTGGCCAAGGGTATGATTTCACTTATGTGAAAACAACAAGCCATTTGACTAGTTTCATCTGGGCTTGACTAGATCAGCCCACAATGGTAATTTTTTGGGCAGCATAGAACTCTTAGCCAAATTTGACCCATTCCTAGCTGAGCAGAATTTATCCATTTGATGGGACAGAGAACAAAGCAGGCAATTGTTAATGAGATCAAGGAATCAAAAATACTTCTCTGTTATAGTTGACTCCACTACAATAGAGTCCGAGCTCATCTTAAACAATAAACCCCTTTTTTTTTTTACGTCCCCTGTGCAGCACATTCACTGAATTTAGTTGGTGTCAGTGCTGTTGACAGTAGCCCAGAAGCTGGTTGTTTTTTTTGACTTTGTACAGGCAATGTACACATTTTGTACATCATCTACACACAGGTGGGGAAAGGTTTTCTGTGATACTGATATCAAACTCGCACTGAAATCACTGTCAGGTACTCGATGGAGCGCACAAGCTGAGTCAGCTGAGGCTCTTTGGAAATATTATGCACAACTGAGAGAGGCATTGAATGATATGTCTAAAGATATGGAGGAGAAATGTGTAACTCGAAGTGAAGCCTCTGCACTCTGACAAATTGGACACGTTGGAGATGGCCTTCATGGCATGCTTCTGGGACACAGTACTACAGAGGTTCCAAGCCACAAGCCTGCGGCTGCAGAAGCATAATGTCACCACTGCTGACTCCCAAGGGAACAGGCATGACCTCCAGCAAACAAAGAAGCGCAAAATTATGTCTGATGGTGCAGAGCCAGGTGTGGCATTTAACGGAAAGGATCGAAACTTTCAATGTTGTCATTGACAAACTTGTGTCCTGTCTCAACCACAGTTTGAATGCAAACACACACTTAACTGAGCTATTTGATGTTCTTTTCATGCTTGACAATATGTCAAACAGTGAGCTCACTTTAAAGGCTAACTCACTCAGAGCTGAACATGAGCCTGGCAGATGAATTGATACAATACAAGTCATTCATAACAGAAAAAGAAAGATGTCCTAGTAAAATGCTCAAAACCATGATCAATTTGAATTTACAGTCAACCTTTCCAAATGTCTACATATAATTTTTTTTTGACTGTGCCTATCACAAATTGTGAAGGGGAGCGTTCATTCTCCAAACTGGCTCGTATTAAGAATTAACTCGGGATTAGGATGCGCCAAAACTGCCAGAACTCACGGTCACTTCTGGCCATTGAATCAGATTTGGTCAGACAGCTTAATTTTGATGAATTAGTGGATGACTTTGCAAGAAAGAGGAGTAGAAAAAAACTTATATAAAATAGATTCTTGTGTTCGGGTTAGTTATTGACAGGTTTGTTTAATTGTTGCTATGGTGTCAGAGGTGGTTACTATGGTGTCCCACATGATTGCTATGGTGTTGCTAGGTGGTTGCTATGGTGTCCCAGGTCATTGCTATGTTGTTGCTAGCTGGTTGCTATTGTGTCACAGGTTGTTGCTATGGTGTTGCTAGGTGGTTGATTTGGTGTTGCTAGCTGGTTGCTATGGTGTTGCTAGCTGGTTGCCATGGTTTCACAGGAAGTTGCTAAGCTGTTGCTAGGTGGTTGCTGTGGTGTTGCTAGCTGGTTGCTATTGTGTCACAGGTTGTTGCTATGGTGTTGCTAGGTGGTTGCTATGGTGTCTCAGGTGGTTGCTATGGTGTTGCTAGCTGGTTGCTATGGTGTCTCAGGTGGTTGATTTGGTGTTGCTAGCTGGTTGCTATGGTGTTGCTAGCTGGTTGCCATGGTTTCACAGGAAGTTGCTATGCTGTTGCTAGGTGGTTGCTGTGGTGTTGCTAGCTGGTTGCCATGGTTTCACAGGAAGTTGCTATGGTGTCTTAGGTTGTTACTATCGAGTTGGTAGGTCTTTGCTATGGTGTCGCAGATGGTTACTATGGTGTTGCTAGCTGGTTGCCATGGTTTCACAGGAAGTTGCTATGGTGTCTTAGGTTGTTACTATGGAGTTGTTGGTGGTTGCTATGGTGTCCCAGATGTTTGCTATTTCGTTGCTTGGTGGTTGCTATGGTGTTGCTAGGTGGTTGCTTTGGTGTCTCGGGTTGTTACTGTTGTGTCGCTAGATTGTTGCTATGGTGTCACAGGTGGTTGCTATGGTGTCCCAGGTGGTTGATTTGGTGTCACAAGTGGTTGCTATGGTGTTGCTATGGTGTTAGGTGGTTCCGATGGTGTCACAGGTAGTAGCTTTGGTGTCTGAGGTTGTTACAATGGAGTTACTAGGTTTTTGCTGTGGTGTCATAGGTGGTTGCTTGGGTGTTGCTAGGTGGTTGCTATGGTGTCCCAGATGGTTGCTTTTTTGTTGCTAGGTGGTTGCTATGGTGTTGCTATGGTGTCCTAGGTCGTTGCTATGGTGTTGGAAGGTGGTTGTTTAGGTATCTTAAGTGATTGCTTCAAGTTCCACCTTAACATTCAGTGTCAGTGTAAACTCAGCACTACCTTAAAAGAAGTTCCACCTTAAAATCCTGTGCTAATTAAGCACAATTCCACCTTAAGCTCAGTTCCACCTTAAAGAACTGACTGTGTGCTGCTGCTGCTGCTGCTGAGCATTAGGCTGTGAGCATGGGAGACATTGGGCTCCGTGCGTGAGTCTGTGTGGTGTGTGAGAGTGTGACATCACGCTGTCCAACATTCCGTCAGTGCGTTTCTATGAAATTTATTAAAAATGATCAATTGGATCGACTCCAAAAATACGTAGTAGACCGCACAGCGTGATTATCTACGAAACGGTGTTTGAACCGCGTCTGTACGTTAAGCGGTTCGGCCTGTTTTAATCGCACAAATGTGTGGAAGAAACAAGAATAATAATAATAAGATGAAAAGGAATAACAATATACAGTGCTTTTCAGATGGTTGCTATTGGATTGCTGGGTGGTTGCTATGGTGTCACTTGTCATTGCTATGGTTTTGCGAGGTGGTTGCTATGGAGTTGCTAGGTGCGTGCTATGGCATCATTGGTGGTTGATCTAGTGCTTCTAGGCAGTTCCTGTGGTTTCACAGATAGTTGCTGTGATGTTGCTAGGTAGTCGTTATTGTGTTCCAGGTGCCAACTTAATAATTTTTGTCTTCCACCCTAAAATTCAGTGTCACTGTAAACTCAGTATTACCTTAAAAGAAGGTCCACCTTAAATGTCAGTGAGGGTGTAAATTCAGTGAGTGTAAATTCACAATTGATTAAAAACGATAAATCTGATCGACTCGTTTAAAGCATTTAGCAGACGCTCTTATCCAGAGTGACTTGCAAAAGTGCTTTGCTGTTTACCCAAGAATAACCTCAGCTAGTTTGAATAAGCTAAAAATTCAAAGATACCTCTAAGTCAGTAAGGAGACCACTCTTGCAATTTGCCCAAGTACTCTCGGAAGAGGTGGGTCTTCAGTCTGCGTTTGAAGACAGCAAGCGACTCCCAGGGACACCCAGGGGAAGCTCGTTCCACCACTTTGGTGCCAGGACAGAAAAAAGCCTGGAAGCTTGTCTTCCATGGATTTTGAGGGATGGCGGGTCGAGCCGAGCTGTACTTGAAGCTCGAAAGGCTCTTGGTGCGGATCGGTCTTTTGACCTTTGCCATTAAGTACGCAGGGGCTGGTCCTTTTTTTGGCTTTGTAGGCCAGTGGTTCAAGGTTTTGAATCTGATGCTGGCTGTAGAGGCAGTGATGGCATCAACGGTTAGAGCTCCAGGCTATTGATGACAACTTTGTGGGTTCAATACCCGGGCTCAGCAAACTGCCACTCTTAAGTAAGACCCTTCACCTTCTTTTGTGGGCACCGCAGCAATGGCTGCCCACCGCTCCAAGCATGTGTGCTCACTGTCCATTGTGTGTTTTCAATGTGTGTATGTGTGTTTTCACTGCACAGCTGGGTTCCGGGTTACAGGTTGAAGCTGAATTCAGTCTGTGCCACAAAAAATGTCAAATAGTGAGTCTGGTTTTCTTGTCTTGTACGTTGACGCTGCAATATTGTGGGGGAATCTTTTCAGGCGTTTCAATATTCAATGTATACGTTGTTTTCAGAAACAGACAGATGGTGGCTTTGTAACAGTGCGCGGAGAAGCAAATCCGACTACCGCAGTTTTGGAGGTTCCACCGAGATCCCAATATTCCTCTGGGTCCAGAGTTTAGAGACAGGATCAGAAACCGACAGAGGCGGCCGCCGTCATCCCACTGAGTGATTCTGAGTCAATTCAGGCGCTCTACTGACTCCGAGACTCTGTACCCGATGTGACTGTAGGTAAATTAATTGGACCGTTTGCCTTACGAATTTAGAATAAACGGAAGGAGACGAGACGGCATATTCTTAGACCTTCAGGTTACTTTAACCCGGATCCCTTTGATATCATGTCTCACAGTTGTCTAAAACTTCAAATTTTAATAAATTTGGATCCTTGAAAATTTCTCCGGTTTAAACAACGCTGAGAATGTAAATATTAAAAAACAGATTTTAGGAGGTTTACTTCTCAGTACTGTTCAATCTAGAGAATTTTGTAAAGGAATTCGAATTCAATTTTTTAGAAAATAATATTATTGTACAGTAACAATGTTATTTTTCAAAGCTGTTCAAATTAGAGATTGAATAGGATAAGGTGGGAGAAAATGTAGTCAGTCTGTAAAGAGCATTTAGAAACCCAGTGAGGAACCCATTCCAAACATAAGGATTTGCTGGGAAATTAATTCCGTTTTGGTTGACTCGGGTGCAGCAGTTTCAGTACGGACACAATTCTAACAGTGGATGTTTCAGGCTTACCACTCACAGAACATTTGTGCAGTCCTGTGAAGGTGAAATTGGGTAATAGAACAGTAAAACACTGGTTTATAGTCTCCACACATTGCCCTGTGAATTTACTAGGACGTGACTTATTGGGAGCTTTAAGTCTAAACCTACAAGGTACAGATTCCGGTTTTTCTGATGCTAGTCCTAGTATAGGGATATTACCATTTCTAATCGGCCCAGTAGAATATTCTTGATCTGACAGAGCAGAGAACCTGATGCGTCACATGGAGCTCTGTCAAAGGTTGAATGGGAAAATGTATGGCTGTCACCCCAGAAGGAAGCCTCTTCTGAGATCTGTACACAAGAAAGCTCACAAACAGTTTGCTGAAGACCTGTCAACAAAGGACATGGATTACTGGAACCATGTCCTATGGTCTGATGAGACCAATATTAATTTGTTTGTTTCAGATGGTCTCAAACATGTGTGGCGGCAATTAGGTGAAGAGTACAAAGATAAGTGTGTCATGCCTACAGTCAAGCATGGGAATGCCATGGTCTGGGGCTGCATGAGTGCAGCAGGTGTTGGGGAGTTACATTTCATTTAGGGACACATGAACTCCAATATGTACTGTGAAATACTGAAGCAGAGCATGATCCCCTCCCTCCGAAAACTGGGTCGCAGGGCAGTGTTCCAGCATGAAAATGACCCCAAACACACCTCTAAGACGACCACTGCTTTATTAAAGAGGTTGAGGGTAAAGGTGATGGACTGGCATGTCTCCAGACCTAAATCCAATAGAACATCTTTGGGGCATCCTCAAGCAGGAGGTGGAGGAGCGCAAAGTCTCGAATATCCGTCAGCTCCGTGAAGTGGAAAAGCACTCCAGTGACAACCAGTGTGAAGCTCTGCTAAACTCCATGCCCAGGAGAGTTAAGGCAGTTCTGGAAAATAATGGTGGCCACACAAAATATTGACACTTCAGGAACTTTCACTAAGGGGTGTACTCACTTTTGTTGCCGGTGGTTTAGACATTAATGGCTGTATATTTTAGTTCATATTCAGCTCGTTGCGCTCGGGTCTGCAGCGGGACCGGGAAACTGACGCGCCTTGACACGTGACTGCGTTCAGTGACGTAACGCAGCGTAGCTTCCAGCGGTCACGTGATCTCCGGTCAGAGTCAGCGACTCTTCGCTCCACTGCTGCTTCGGGATTGGTGCGGCAGCGTTGGAGCTGGACTTCAGAGACAACTGGGAGAGTTTTCGGGAGTGTCCAGCCCTCTACCGTAGAGATGGGCTTCACCCGAGCCGCCTGGGGTCTGTCGTTCTCTCCGGGAACATCAGGAAGGTGGTCCGCTACGACTGACTGGCTCTATCAAGTCCTACCACTCGGGTAGGTGAATTAGAGAGTTTTTACTCCATTTAAACCAGTCATTCTGACATTTCTTGCATGGTGTGGGGAATAGTCCTTTACCAGGATCACCGTCATATAACTGATCGGACAAACCCTACAGTGCTGAGACTGTGTCTGTCCCCCATATAAACCGCAATTGTAGATGTTAGAAAATCAATTTTAACAACCTAATTAAATCAACATTAGCGCTTCGTGTTTCCCGCATTAAGTTGGGGCTGTTAAATGTAGGATCTCTAGAAGCTAAAGCAGTCTCTGTCACTGAGATTATTACTGAAAACCTCCTCAGTTCACTGTGTCTTTGTGAAATGGAGGTTAAAGCTAATGAATCATTGCTTTGAATGAATCAACTCCCCCAGGCTTGAACTCCTGCAGTTCTCCTTGCAGGTCTGGTCACAGCAGCGGCGTAGCCTCAGTCCATGTTTCAGTTCTAGACATAATCCAAAACTCAGCTTACTCTGAAAGTGGCAGGCTCTTCCCCAGCTTCTAAAAAGCAGCTCTCTTTTCTGTTTATTACAGTCTGTCGTCCTCCTGGACTTTATACAGATTTTCTTAGTGAATTGGCTGACGTCTTATCAGAGGTAGCTATCTCTACTGATAAGGCTTTGATTGTCAGAGATTTTAATATTCACTTGGAGAAGACTCAGGACCCCTTAGAACTGGGTTTAATCAATCTTAGATGCCTTGGGATTCATTCCAAATGTTAAAGGTCCAACTCATAGATGCAACCCTACACATCTAGTTCTGACCCTGGGTATTGAAGCAGTCAGCATTTCCCAGCCCGACTCCATCTCTGACCACTACCTAACCATGTAGCCTTAAACCGGGATATTCCCCTGCAGCCTCGCTTTATGAGCAAGCGTACCATAACAACCTCTACAGCTAGTGTATTTATTAATAACCTTCCAGATTTAACCATCTCCTGCCCATCTCTTCCTATAGATCCTGAGCATGAAACATGATATGCTGTCTGTGCTCCGCTCTAATCCTGACCGTGTTGCACCAATTAAGAAAAGGCTAGCGCCTTGGTCCCATCAGCATCTGCGTCCTCTAAACAGAGAACTCGTATTTACTCTTTATAAGCTGCCGCTGGGCAAAATAATCTGCAAACATGGCATTGACTTGACTTTCGTGGTTATGCTGATGACACCCAGCTATACTTATCTGCCTGAATAAAATAACAGACTGTCTTAAAGACATAAAGAGGTCTTACTTATTGATCCAAATATGGAATCCAAAAATGCAAATATTGCTGTAGATTTAGATGGATTCTCAGTCTTACCCAGGAGCACTGTAAAAAAAAAAAAAAAACTAGGAGTTGTTTTTGACTCTGTCCTCTCGTTTGATGCACACATCTGTTACATGGTTAAAACTGACTTCTTCCACCTACGTAATATTGCCAAGCTGCGTAATGACATGATTACATGATGCAGAGAAGCTGGTGCAGCATTCATAACTTCTAGATTGGATGACTGTAATGCTCTTTTGGTTGGAAGTTCATGTAAACCATTAAAAAAGCTCCAACTCGTTCAGAATGCAGCTGCTAGAGAGCTCACTAGGGCTAGGAAATTTGACCATATTAGTACCATTCTCTCGTCCCTGCACTGGTTACCAGTTAAATTTCGTGTTGATTATAAAATACTCCTTCTAAACGGTTTGGCCCCACAATATCTTGGGAAACTTCTAAAACCTACAACCAGTCACGTACACTTCGTTTGCAGGACGCTGGCCCTCTGTGAGTTCCTCGCTTTAGGAGAATCAACACTGGAGGAAGAGCTTTCTCTTATAAGGCTCCCCAACTCTGGAATAAACTTCCTGTTGCTGTTCGGGACTGTTCAGACACACTCTCTGTGTTTAAATCCAGATTAAAAACTTACCTTTATGATCAAGCTTCCAGATAATCCATCAATGCACTGTACTGTTACCCTTGCTGATGTAGCTTGTATAGATACTAACATGTTTTGGACTGTTCTGCTCTCTGTTCACAGGTTCCTGATCAGTTCTGCAGTCTCTCTAATCTACTTCCTTTACAGGCCGGACATCAGTCTTATCTGACATCTCCTAAACGTATCATCATTTTCTCCTTTTTTTTTTTTCTCTCCCCTATGTGCTGAGCTGCCCCCCTGCTGAGCTCTCCCTAACCCTCTGTGTTTTTCCCCTCCTTTCTGTTTCTATCTCTTTCACATGTCTTGAGATGCCTGGTTCCAAATGTTCCATCTTGGTACCGCCTGACCGGACCTGGCTCTCCACTATCCTCCTGCCCGCTGGTCTGCTCTGGGGCCTCGCATTGATTCATCCTCACCTCCCTGCATGACTCTGCTTCTGACTCTTTTTCTGCATGGACTTTATCACTCTCACTCACATTCTCATTTTGTTTGGCTTGATGCCAGATTTACTTTTTTATTGTGTTTATTCCTGTTTTGATTTTTATTATGATCTGGTGTCGACCTGATGAGTCTGGGTTCCTCTCCAAGGTTTTTCCTAGCCACTGTTGCCACTGGCTTGCTCAGAAGAGGCTCTGACACATATCTCTGTAGAGCTGCTTTGTGACTACATTTGTTGTGAAAAGCTCTATATAAATAAAAGTGAATCGAATTATCTGGCTGTGTGTATTTAGGGGATTCAGACTGATTCAGAACTGTGGGAACGTCAGAGTAAATGGACTTGGTCTAAAATGAAGATCCCGGTCCTGCTTCTGGACCCACAGCACTGCACATTTCAACCTTACCAGCAAACTGATAGACAGTGACTGCTGGCATGTTTCATGGCTTGTGAATGATAATTATCGGCCCTAAACAAATTTCAGAAAGTTTCACACACTTGTATATTTTTTTTCCCCCTGAACAACAAGGACCTACCGTGTTGCTTCTACAATTAAGAGAGTCACAGAATTGCATCAAAGGTACCAGGGTAGGAGGCTATGAAACAATGAGACTGGTAAGAGATGGCCATTCAGGTTTATTAGAAAACTCATTCAGCATTTATTACTGCTTTAGTGCATCACCTGAATACACACTGCTTTCTGAAACATAGGCTCATTTATTTAAAACATTAAAAGTGAACTTATGACCCTGGTTATCACACTGTCTAAAATCTACCAAAGTTGAGGTCTAGGGCTTTGGCGAGAAAAATTAACGAACCAGCACAACAGATCTGATGCTCAGGTGAAATCTTGTATTATTTTCAACATGACAAAGAAACAACGGTCAACATCATATAACTTCAGGGTGAGATAAGACCAAAATAAACAAAATCTCACATCCCATCTTACTAACTAACCTAGAAAAAGAAAAAACTAAATAAATCAACTAAATAAATGACCCTCATCCCGACACTGATGTGACCAGAGCTAGACTGCTGACCATCAACATATTTACAGGAAAATACTACATTTACAAGAACTACAGGAGCTAAAAGGCTAAAGCTAAAAGATGGTCAGAGCAGCAGGAAATCCCAAGCTGCCTGAACGGGACCGCCATTGGCGGAGTGAGAACACCGCCAGTGTTGCTGCTGCTCCTCAGTAAGGAAAGCAGCTATTGGCTGATAAGTCACTAACCGTCGCTAAATGACTTCATCTCCTAATTTGCAATAATTGTCTACAAATGAACTCTGAATAAATGAACTTCTTAAGTTGATTCCTTTTTTGCATTTAAAATAGGTAAAATATCCCACATTACATAAATCATTTTTACATAAATGACATTAATCAGTTTTGTCCTGTGTTGTTACATGTTAGCATATCAAATTTAATCAGAAGACTGTTATGTGGGGAGGAAGTGCTACTCTACACTCAGCCCTCCTCCTATATCCGGGCTTCAGACCTACAAAGTGACCCTAAAAGAGACAGTTTGGTAGAAGTACTTAGTTTTTTACTTTTTGACAAAAGTTTTACTTTTTTTATGACAAAAAAGAAAGTCAATACATGTATAGAAACTGAATGATCTCTTACCTGTTACACAGATGCATACGAAAAGTCACCGTCATACAGTTGCAGACCGACAGAAAGTCAGCCAGTCAGCCATAGTTGTAAACGAAGATGCAGATGTACAGAACCTTGTTAGTCCACCTTCAGAAAGGGAGTCGATCATGGGGGCTTGCGAACCTGTATGACAAGAAACAAAGTCAATACATGTATAGAAACTGAATGATCACTTATGTGGGGGAAATGGGCACGTTTTCACAACGGTATCATAAATTGGATGGATACCCAGCCTCAGAATTCTCAAATAATTAAATAAATCAGTCTCATTAATAAATTAAAGCAGTCTCATATATATGTTCAAATCATTAATATCTCAATCACTAATTTCTAACTAGAGAAAGCTATATTAATGATTTGAGTTCTGAAGGTTTTAAAAAATGTGAATTCTTTTTACAGTTATTGGCAACAACCAGTATTAAATGATATCAAGACGAACAACTTGGTGTAAATAAATGAAGCATTTATTAACACAAACTACACTAAACACAAATTACACCATCAATCAGTATATTTACAATGTCTCAGAGCTAGATGGTTAGCTAAGAGTGTGTGGTAGAGGGAGAGAGAGAGGGCGAGAGTGTGTGCGCGCTAAACAATGTAAAGAGTATGCGTGCGTGTGCGCTTTCGCAGTGCGCGATGACGCGATAAGAGGCGGAGATTTACTTTGTTCCGTGAACAAAGGAAGAGAAAGGCGCGGAGTTTAAAATGTTTAAATATGGAGGTCGCCACTATATGTAAATGAGGTCAGTCCATCTTTGTTCTGCTTTCAGCTAGAACAAAGAGTGAAGCTGACTGTAAGAACATGTGTTAAAGCTGCTGCTATGACTAATGTGGCTGTATTTCCAGTGTTAAGAAAGAGAGGTTGCATGCAAAGAAGATTTATATCACTGCGCTCACAGATCTGAGTTTGCAGGGTCTAACAGTTACTGGTTCTTTCAGAAAGATAAATAATACATTTGAATGCATTAAACCTTAAGATAAAGGAATCTTTTGTTAAACTATGCCCAGATGTTAAAGTACAGTCTCACGTGACGGATATTTTCTCAAATATCCAGTGGTTGTCGTCCTCAGCTGATTTGAGGGAATTTTCACCATTCTTTGAAGAATGAAGATTCTTGACGTGCCGTCCAGGTACTGCTTCTGGGAATGCTCGTCCTTCTGGCTTCTGGTCCAGGAAAAGTTCACAGTTGCAAGTAAAGGAAATGTTCGCTTTACTCTCGTTCAGGTTGTGACCACCCGTTGCAAGCTTGACTTGAAGAAAGTAGCTGTGGAAACGCTGATCAGTCCAGCTGAAATTCTAAAGGCTCCTAAGGTGATTAGAGCTAGGCCCATCAAGAGCTGGCTGTCCTTTGTTAGGACAATGGTTGATGGCTCCTTTGGTTCCTTTGTTTCTCTCTGTAAAGTGTTTACCTTGGTGGGTAAACTCAGAGAGTGCTGTCGATTCTCTCTTTTAAGTGTTTACCTGTGTAGACAAACTCAGAGAGGTTAATTCTTTGTTCGGACAGTCTTTTTATCACCTGTGTAGCCACACCCATTTTCTTCTTCTGGTGTTAAACATGCATTGGGAGTTTCTGGTGGTGCTGTCACCTACTGGTGAGCAAGGGTACCTACACTTACCTGTTACACAGCTGTAAGCGAACAGTCAGCCTAGAAATGATGCAGATCGTCACAGATTTAGCCAGCCAGCCATAGTTGTAAACTGAGATGCAGATTTACAGAACCTTGTTAATCCACCTTCAGAGAGGGAGCCGATCTTGGGGTCCTGACAACCTGTATGACAAGAAAGAAAGTCAATACATGTATAGAAACTGAATGATCACTTACCTGTTATACAGAAGCATACTAAAAGTCACCCTCATACAGTTGCAGATCGACAAAAAGTAAGCCAGCCAGCCATAGTTGTAAACCGAGATGCAGATGTACAGAACCTTGTTAATCCACCTTCAGAGAGGGAGTCAATATTTGGGTCCTGCGAACCTGCATGACAAGAAAGAGAGTCAATACATGTATAGAAACTGAATCATCACTTACCTGTTACACAGATGCATAATAACAGTCACCTTCATACAGATGCAGATCGACAAAATGTCAGCCAGCCAGCCATAGTTGTAAACTGAGATGCAGATGTACAGAACCTTGTTAATCCACCTTCAGAGAGGGAGTCGATCTTTGGGTCCTGCGAACCAGTATGACAAGAAAGAGAGTCAATACATGTATAGAAACTGAAGGATCACTTACCTGTTACACAGAAGCATACTAACACTCACCCTCATACAGTTGCAGATCGACAAAAAGTCAGCCAGCCAGCCATAGTTGTAAACTGAGATGCAGATGTACAGAACCTTGTTAATCCACCTTCAGAGAGGGAGTCGATCTTTGGGTCCTGCGAACCTGTATGACAAGAAAGAGAGTCAATACATGTATAGAAACTGAATGATCACTTACCTGTTACACAACTGTATGCGAACAGTCAGCCTAATACAGCTGCAGATGGACGCAAAGCCAGCCAGCCAGCCATAGTTGTAAACGGTGATGCAGATGTATAGAACCTTCTTAGTCTACCTTCAGAGAGGGAGTCGATCATGGGGGCTTGCGAACCTGTATGACAAGAAAGAGTCAATACATGTATAGAAACTGAATGATCACTTACCTGTTACACAGATCCATATGAACAGTCACCTTCATACAGTTGCAGGTCGACACAAAGTCAGCAAGCCAGCCATATTTGTCAACTGAGATGCGGATGTACAGAACCTTGTTAATCCACCTTCAGAGAGGGAGTCGATATTGGGGTCCTGTGCACCTGTATGACAAGAGAGTCAATACATGTATAGAAACTGAATGATCACTTACCTGTTACACAGCTGCATACGAACAGTCAACCTAATACAGTTGCAGATGAATGGAAAGCCAGCCAGCCAGCCATAGTTGTAAAATGAGATGCAGATGTACAGAACCTTGTAAATCCACCTTCAGAGAGGGAGTCGATCTTGGCATCCTGTGAACCTGTAAGACAAGAAAGAGAGTCAGTACATGTATAGAAACTGAATGATCACTTACCTGTTACACAGCTGCATACGAACATTCACCCTCATACAGTTGCAGATCGACAGAAAGTCAGCCAACCAGCCACAGTTGTCAACTGAGATGCAGATGTACAGAACCTTCTTAATTCACCTTCAGATAGGGAGTCGATCTTGGGGTCCTGCGAACCTGTATGACAAGAAAGAGAGTCAAAACATGTACAGAAACTGAATGATTACTTACCTGTTACACAGGTTCTGTACACTGCTTCAGAGAAGGAGTCGATCTTGGGGTCCTGCGAACCTGTATGACAAGAAAGAGAGTCAAAACATGTATAGAAACTGAATGATCACTTACCTGTTACACAGCTGCATACGAACAGTCAGCCTCCTACTGTTGCAGATCATCAGAACATCAGCCAGCCAATGTTCCAGATGGAGATGCAGACAACCACATACATTTGCAGAAGGCAAGTCCCTTGTTGTGTGCATCCAGCTTCAAAGTGAGCCAGTCGTGAGGTCCTGTGAACCTGTATGACAAGAAAGAGAGTCAATACATGTATAAAAACAGAATGATCACTTACCTGTTACACAGCTACATACGAACAGTCACCCTCATACAGTTGCAGATTGACAGAAAGTCAGCCAACCAGCCATAGTTGTCAACTGAGATGCAGATGTACAGAACCTTGTTAATCCACCTTCAGAAAGGGAGTCGATTTTGGGGTCCTGTGAACCTCTATGACAAGAAAGAGTCAATATATGTATAGAAACTGAATGATCACTTACCTGTTACACAGCTACATACGAACAGTCACCCTCATACAGTTGCAGATTGACAGAAAGTCAGCCAACCAGCCATAGTTGTAAATGAAGATGAAAATGTAAAGAACCTTGTTAATCCACCTTCAGAGAGGGAGTTGATCTTGGGGTCATGCGAACCTGTATGACAAGAAAGAGAGTCAATACATATATAGAAACTGAATGATCACTTACCTGTTACACAGATGCATACGAACAGTCAGCCTCCTACTGTTGCAGATCTTTAGAACATCAGCCAGCCAATGTTCCAGATGGAGATGCAGACAACCACATACATTTGCAGAAGGCAAGTCTCTTGTTGTGTGCATCCAGCTTTAAAGTGAGCCAGTTGTGAGGTCCTGTTAACCTGTATGACAAGAAAGAGAGTCAATACATGTATAGAAACTGAGTGATCAGTTACCTGTTACACAGCTGCATACGAACAGTCACCCTCATACAGTTGCAGATTGACAGAAAGTCAGCCAACCAGCCATAGTTGTCAACTGAGATGCAGATGTACAGAACCTTGTTAATCCACCTTCAGAGAGGGAGTCGATCTTGGGGTCCTGTGAAACTGTATGACAAGAAAGAGAGTCAATACATGTATAGAAACTAAATGATCACTTACCTGTTACAAAGCTGCATACGAACAGTTAGCCTCCTACTGTTTCAGATCATCAGAACATCAGCCAGCCAGTGTTCCAGATGGAGATGCAGACAACCACATACATCTGCAGAAGGCAAGTCCCTGGTTGTGTGCATCCAGCTTCAAAGTGAGCCAGTCGTGAGGTCCTGCGAACCTGTATGACAAGAAAGAGAGTCAATACATTTATAGAAACTGAAAGATCACTTACCTGTTACACAAATGTGTGCGAACAGTCACCCTCGTACAGTTGCAGATCGACAGAAAGTCAATCAGCCATCCTTAGTTGTAAACAAAGATGCAGATGTACAGAACCTTCTTAATCCACCTTCAGAGAGGGAGTCGATCTTGGGGTCCTGCGAACCTGTATAACAAGAAAGAGAGTCAATACATGTATAGAAACTGAATGATCACTTACCTGTTACACAGCTGCATACGAACAGTCAGCTTCCTACTGTTGCAGATCATCAGAACATCAGCCAGCCAATGTTCCAGATGGAGATGCAGACAATCACATACATTTGCAGAAGGCAAATCCCTTGTTGTGTGCATCCATCTTCAAAGTGAGCCAGTCATGAGGTCCTGAGAACCTGTATGACAAGAAAGAGAGTCAATACATGTATAGAAACCGAATAATCACTTACCTGTTACACAGCTGCATACGAACAGTCACCCTCATACAGTTGCAGATCGACAGGAAGTCAGCCAACCAGCCACAGTTGTAAATGAAGATGAAGATTTAAAGAACCTAGTTAATCCACCTTCAGAGAGGGAGTTGATCTTGGGGTCCTGCGAAACTGTATGACAAGAAAGAGAGTCAATACATGTATAGAAACTGAAAGATCACTTACCTGTTACACAACTGTATGCGAACAGTCAGCCTCATACAGTTACAGATTGACTGAAAGTCAGCCAGCCAGCCATAGTTGGAAACGAAGATGCAGATGTAAAGAACCTTGTTAGTCCACCTTCAGAGAGGGAGTTGATCTTGGGGTCCTGCGAAACTGTATGACAAGAAAGAGAGTCAATACATGTATAGAAACTGAATGATCACTTACCTGTTACACAGCTGCATACAAACAGTCAGCCTCATACAGTTGGAGACGGACGGAAAGCCAGCCAGCCAGCCATACTTATCAACTGAGATGCAGATGTACAGAACCTTGTTAATCCTCCTTCAGAAAGGGAGTCGATCTTGGGGTCCTGTGAACCTGTATGACAAGAAAGAGTCAATACATTTATAGAAACTGAATGATCACTTACCAGTTACACAGCGGCATACGAACAGTCACCCTTGTACAGTTGCAGATCGACAGAAAGTCAATCAGCCATCCATAGTTGTAAACGAAGATGCAGATGTACAGAAACTTGTTAATCCACCTTCAGAGAGGGAGTCGATCTTGGGGTCCTGCGAACCTGTATGACAATAAAGAGAGTCAATACATGTATAGAAACTGAATGATCACTTACCTGTTACACAGCTGCATACGAACAGTCAGCCTCCTACTGTTGCAGATCATCAGAACATCAGCCAGCCAATGTTCCAGATGGAGATGCAGACAACCACATACATTTGCAGAAGGCAAGTCCCTTGTTGTGTGCATCCAGCTTCAAAGTGAGCCAGTCATGAGGTCCTGTGAACCTGTATGACAAGAAAGAGAGTCAATATATGTATAAAAACAGAATGATCACTTACCTGTTACACAGCTGCATACGAACAGTCACCCTCATACAGTTGCAGATCGACAGCAAGTCAGCCAACCAGCCATAGTTGTAAATGGAGATAAAGATGTAAAGAACCTAGTTAATCCACCTTCAGAGAGGGAGTTGATCTTGGGGTCCTGCGAAACTGTATGACAAGAAAGAGAGTCAATACATGTATAGAAACTGAATGATCACTTACCTGTTACACAGGTTCTGTACACTCCTTCAGAGAAGGAGTCGATCTTAGGGTCCTGCGAACCTGTATGACAAGAAAGAGAGTCAATACATGTATAGAAACTGAATGATCACTTACCTGTTACACAGCTGCATACGAAGAGTCAGCCTCCTACTGTTGCAGATCATCAGAACATCAGCCAGCCAATGTTCCAGATGGAGATGCAGACAACCACATACATTTGCAGAAGGCAAGTCCCTTGTTGTGTGCATCCAGCTTCAAAGTGAGCCAGTCGTGAGGTCCTGTGAACCTCTATGACATGAAAGAGAGTCAATACATGTATAAAAACAGAATGATCACTTACCTGTTACACAGCTACATACGAACAGTCACCCTCATACAGTTGCAGATTGACAGAAAGTCAGCCAACCAGCCATAGTTGTAAATGAAGATGAAGATGTAAAGAACCTTGTTAATCCACCTTCAGAAAGGGAGTTGATCTTGGGGTCCTGCGAACCTGTATGACAAGAAAGAGAGTCAATACATATATAGAAACTGAATGATAACTTAGCTGTTACACAGGTTCTGTACACTTCTTCAGAGAAGGAGTCGATCTTGAGGTCCTGCGAACCTGTATGACAAGAAAGAGAGTCAATACATGTATAGAAACTGAATGATCACTTACCTGTTACACAACTGTATGCGAACAGTCAGCCTCATACAGTTACAGATTGACTGAAAGTCAGCCAGCCAGCCATAGTTGGAAACGAAGATGCAGATGTAAAGAACCTTGTCAGTCCACCTTCAGAAAGGGATTCGATCTTGGGGTCCGGCGAACCTGTATGAGAAGACAGAGAGTCAATACATGTATAGAAACTGAATGATCACTTACCAGTTACACAGATGCATACGAAAAATCAGCCTCCTACTGTTGCAGATCATCAGAACATGAGCCAGCCAATGTTCCAGATGGAGATGCAGACAACCACATACATTTGCAGAAGGCAAGTCCCTTGTTGTGTGCATCCAGCTTCAAAGTGAGCCAGTCGTGATGTCCTGTGAACCTGTATGACAAGAAAGAGAGTCAATACATGTATAGAAACTGAATGATCACTTACCTGTTACACAACTGTATGCGAACAGTCAGCCTCAAACAGTTACAGATTGACTGAAAGTCAGCCAGCCAGCCATAGTTGTAAATAAAGATGAAGATGTAAAGAACCTTATTAATCCACCTTCAGAGAGGGAGTTGATTTTGGGGTCCTGCAAACCTGTATGACAAGAAAGAGAGTCAATACATGTATAGAAACTGAGTGATCAGTTACCTGTTACACAGCTGCATACGAACAGTCACCCTCATACAGTTGCAGATTGACAGAAAGTCAGCCAACCAGCCATAGTTGTCAACTGAGATGCAGATGTACAGAACCTTGTTAATCCACCTTCAGAAAGGGAGTCGATCTTGGGGTCCTGTGAACCTGTATGACAAGAAAGAGTCAATACATGTATAGAAACTGAATGATCACTTACCTGTTACACAGCGGCATACGAACAGTCACCCTCGTACAGTTGCAGATCGACAGAAAGTCAATCAGCCATCCATAGTTGTAAACGAAGATGCAGATGTACAGAACCTTGTTAATCCACCTTCAGAGAGGGAGTCGATCTTGGGGTCCTGCGAACCTGTATGACAAGAAAGAGAGTCAATACATGTATAGAAACTGAATGATCACTTACCTGTTACATAGCTGCATACGAACAGTCAGCCTCCTACTGTTGCAGATCATCAGAACATCAGCCAGCCAATGTTCCAGATGGAGATGCAGACAACCACATACATTTGCAGAAGGCAAGTCCCTTGTTGTGTGCATCCAGCTTCAAAGTGAGCCAGTCGTGAGGTCCTGTGACCCTGTATGACAAGAAAGAGTCAGTACATGTATAGAAACTGAATGATCACTTACCTGTTACACAGATCCATATGAACAGTCAACTTCATACAGTTGCAGATCGAAAGAAAGTCAGCCAGCCAGCCATAGTTTTAAACGGTAATGCAGATGTATAGAACCTTCTTAGTCCACCTTCAGAGAGGGAGTCGATCATGGGGGCTGGCGAACCTGTATGACAAGAAAGAGTGTCAATACATGTATAGAAACTGAATGATCACTTACCTGTTACAAAGATGCATACGAACAGTCAGCCTCCTACTGTTGCAGATCATCAGAAATCAGCCAGCCAATTTTCCAGATGGAGATGCAGACAATCACATACATTTGCAGAAGGCAAGTCTCTTGTTGTGTGCATCCAGCTTTAAAGTGAGCCAGTCGTGAGGTCATGTGAACCTGTATGACAAGAAAGAGAGTCAATACATGTATAGAAACTCAATGGTCACTTACCTGTTGCACAGTTGCATACAAACGTCACCCTCATACAGTTGCAGATCGACAGAAAGTCAGCCAGCCAGCCATAGTTGTAAATGAAGATGCAGATGTACAGAACCTTGTTAATCCACCTTCAGGGAGGGAGTCGATCTTGGGGTTCTGCGAACTTGTATGACAAGAAAGAGTGTCAATACATGTATAGAAACTGAATGATCACTTACCTATTACACAGCTGCATATAAACAGTAACCCTCATACAGTTACAGATCGACAGAAAGTCAGCAAGCCAGCCATAGTTGTAAACGAAGATGCTGTTGTACAGAACCTTGTTAGTCCACCTTCAGAGAGGGAGTCGATCTTGGGGTCCTGCGAACTTGTATGACAAGAAAGAGAGTCAATACATGTATGGAAACTGAATGATCACTTACCTGTTACACAGCTGCATACGAATAGTCACCCTCATACAGTTGAAGATCAACAGAAAGTCAGCCAACCAGCCATAGTTGTAAATGAAGATGAAGATGTAAAGAACCTAGTTAATCCACCTTTAGAGAGGGAGTTGATCTTAGGGTCCTGCGAACCTGTATGACAAGAAAGAGAGTCAATACATGTATAGAAACTGAATGATCACTTACCTGTTACACAGGTTCTGTACACTGCTTCAGAGAAGGAGTTGATCTTGGGGTCCTGCGAACCTGTATGACAAGAAAGAGAGTCAAAACATGTATAGAAACTGAATGATCACTTACCTGTTACACAGCTGCATACGAACAGTCAGCCTCCTACTGTTGCAGATCATCAGAACATCAGCCAGCCAATGTTCCAGATGGAGATGCAGACAACCACATACATTTGCAGAAGGCAAGTCCCTTGTTGTGTGCATCCAGCTTCAAAGTGAGCCAGTCGTGAGGTCCTGCGAACCTGTATGACAAGAAAGAGAGTCAAAACATGTATAGAAACTGAATGATCACTTACCTGTTACACAGCTGCATACGAATAGTCACCCTCATACAGTTGAAGATCAACAGAAAGTCTGCCAGCCAGCGATAGTTGTCAACTGAGATGCAGATGTACAGAACCTTGTTAAAAAACCTTCAGAGAGGGAGTCGATCTTGGCGTCCTGTGAACTTGTATGACAAGAAAGAGAGTCAATACATGTATAGAAACTGAATGATCACTTACCTGTTACACAGCTGCATACAAACAGTCAGCCTAATACAGTTGCAGACGGACGGAAAGCCAGCCAGCCAGCCATAGATGTCAACTGAGATGCAGATGTACAGAACCTTGTTAATCCACCTTCAGAAAGGGAGTCGATCTTGGGGTCCTGTGAACCTGTATGACAAGAAAGAGTCAATACATGTATAGAAACTGAATGATCACTTACCTGTTACACAGCTGTATACGAACAGTCACCCTCGTACAGTTGCAGATCGAAAGAAAGTCAATCAGCCATCCATAGTTGTAAACGAAGATGCAGATGTACAGAACCTTGTTAATCCACCTTCAGAAAGGGAGTCGATCTTGGGGTCCTGCGAACCTGTATGACAAGAAAGAGAGTCAATACATGTATAGAAACTGAATGATCACTTACCTGTTACACAGCTGCATACGAACAGTCAGCCTCCTACTGTTGCAGATCATCAGAACATCAGCCAGCCAATGTTCCAGATGGAGATGCAGACAACCACAAACATTTGCAGAAGGCAAGTCTCTTGTTGTGTGCATCCAGCTTTAAAGTGAGCTAGTCGTGAGGTCCTGTTAACCTGTATGACAAGAAAGAGAGTCAATACATGTATAGAAACTGAATGATCACTTACCTGTTACACAGCTGCATACGAACAGTCACCCTCATACAGTTGCACATCGACAGAAAGTCAGCCAGCCAGACATAGTTGTCAACAGAGATGCAGATGTACAGAACCTTGTTAATCCACCTTCAGAAAGGGAGTCGATCTTGGGGTCCTGTGAACCTGTATGACAAGAAAGAGAGTCAATACATGTATAGAAACTGAATGATCACTTACCTGTTACACAACTGTATGCGAACAGTCAGCCTCATACAGTTACAGATTGACTGAAAGTCAGCCAGCCAGCCATAGTTGGAAACGAAGATGCAGATGTAAAGAACCTTGTTAGTCCACCTTCAGAAAGGGATTCGATCTTGGGGTCCGGCGAACCTGTATCACAAGACAGAGAGTCAATACATGTATAGAAACTGAATGATCACTTACCAGTTACACAGATGCATACGAAAAGTCAGCCTCCTACTGTTGCAGATCATCAGAACATGAGCCAGCCAATGTTCCAGATGGAGATGCAGACAACCACATACATTTGCAGAAGGCAAGTCCCTTGTTGTGTGCATCCAGCTTCAAAGTGAGCCAGTCGTGAGGTCCTGTGAACCTGTATGACAAGAAAGAGAGTCAATACATGTATAAAAACAGAATGATCACTTACCTGTTACACAGCTACATACGAACAGTCACCCTCATACAGTTGCAGATTGACAGAAAGTCAGCCAGCCAGCCATATTTGTCAACTGAGATGCGGATGTACAGAACCTTGTTAATCCACCTTCAGAGAGGGAGTCGATCTTGGGGTCCTGCGAACCTGTATGACAAGAAAGAGAGTCAATACATGTATAGAAACTGAATGATCACTTACCTGTTACACAGCTGCATACGAACAGTCACCCTCATACAGTTGCAGATCGACAGAAAGTCAGCCAACCAGCCATAGTTGTAAATGAAGATGAAGATGTAAAGAACCTAGTTAATCCACCTTTAGAGAGGGAGTTGATCTTAGGGTCCTGCGAACCTGTATGACAAGAAAGAGAGTCAATACATGTATAGAAACTGAATGATCACTTACCTGTTACACAGGTTCTATACACTGCTTCAGAGAAGGAGTCGATCTTGGGGTCCTGCGAACCTGTATGACAAGAAAGAGAGTAAAAACATGTATAGAAACTGAATGATCACTTACCTGTTACACAGCTGCATACGAACAGTCAGCCTCCTACTGTTGCAGATCATCAGAACATCAGCCAGCCAATGTTCCAGATGGAGATGCAGACAACCACATACATTTGCAGAAGGCAAGTCCCTTGTTGTGTGCATCCAGCTTCAAAGTGAGCCAGTCGTGAGGTCCTGTGAACCTGTATGACAAGAAAGAGAGTCAATACATGTATAAAAACAGAATGATCACTTACCTGTTACACAGCTGCATACGAACAGTCACCCTCTCACAGTTGAAGATCAACAGAAAGTCTGCCAGCCAGCGATATTTGTCAACTGAGATGCAGATGTACAGAACCTTGTTAATACACCTTCAGAGAGGGAGTCGATCTTGGCGTCCTGTGAACCTGTATGACAAGAAAGAGAGTCAATACATGTATAGAAACTGAATGATCACTTACCTGTTTCACAGCTGCATACGAACAGTCAGCTTAATACAGTTGCAGACGGACGGAAAGCCAGCCAGCCAGCCATAGTTGTCAACTGAGATGCAGATGTACAGAACCTTGTTAATCCACCTTCAGAAAGGGAGTCGATCTTGGGGTCCTGTGAACCTGTATGACAAGAAAGAGTCAATACATGTATAGAAACTGAATGATCACTTACCTGTTACACAGCTGTATACGAACAGTCACCCTCGTACAGTTGCAGATCGACAGAAAGTCAATCAGCCATCCATAGTTGTAAACGAAGATGCAGATGTACAGAACCTTGTTAATCCACCTTCAGAAAGGGAGTCGATCTTGGGGTCCTGCGAACCTGTATGACAAGAAAGAGAGTCAATACATGTATAGAAACTGAATGATCACTTACCTGTTACACAGCTGCATACGAACAGTCAGCCTCCTACTGTTGCAGATCATCAGAACATCAGCCAGCCAATGTTCCAGATGGAGATGCAGACAACCACATACATTTGCAGAAGGCAAGTCCCTTGTTGTGTGCATCCAGCTTCAAAGTGAGCCAGTCGTGAGGTCCTGCGAACCTGTATGACAAGAAAGAGAGTCAATACATGTATAGAAACTGAATGATCACTTACCTGTTACACAGGTTCTGTACACTCCTTCAGAGAAGGAGTCGATCTTGGGGTCCTGCGAACCTGTATGACAAGAAAGAGAGTCAATACATGTATAGAAACTGAATGATCACCTACCTGTCACACAGCTGCATACGAACAGTAAGCCTAATACAGTTGCAGATGGACGGAAAGCCAGACAGCCAGCCATAGTTGTCAACTGAGATGCAGATGTACAGAACCTTGTTAATCCACCTTCAGAAAGGGAGTCGATCTTGGGGTCCTGTGAACCTGTATGACAAGAAAGAGTCAATACATGTATAGAAACTGAATGATCACTTACCTGTTACACAGCTGCATACGAACAGTCAGCCTAATACAGTTGCAGATGGACGGAAAGCCAGACAGCCAGCCATAGTTGTCAACTGAGATGCAGATGTACAGAACCTTGATAATCCACCTTCAGAAAGGGAGTCGATCTTGGGGTCCTGTGAACCTGTATGACAAGAAAGAGAGTCAATACATGTATAGAAACTGAATGATCACTTACCTGTTACACAGCTGCATACGAACAGTCACCCTCATACAGTTGCAGATTGACAGAAAGTCAGCCAACCAGCCACAGTTGTCAACTGAGAAGCAGATGTACAGAACCTTGTTAATACACCTTCAGAGAGGGAGTCGATCTTGGCGTCCTGTGAACCTGTATGAAAAGAAAGAGAGTCAATACATGTATAGAAACTGAATGATCACTTACCTGTTACACAACTGTATGCGAATAGTCAGCCTCATACAGTTACAGATCGACTGAAAGTCAGCCTGCCAGCCATAGTTGGAAACGAAGATGCAGATGTAAAGAACCTTGTTAGTCCACCTTCAGAAAGGGATTCGATCTTGGGGTCCGGCGAACCTGTATGACAAGACAGAGAGTCAATACATGTATAGAAACTGAATGATCACTTACCAGTTACACAGATGCATACGAAAAGTCAGCCTCCTACTGTTGCAGATCATCAGAACATGAGCCAGCCAATGTTCCAGATGGAGATGCAGACAACCACATACATTTGCAGAAGGCAAGTCCCTTGTTGTGTGCATCCAGCTTCAAAGTGAGCCAGTCGTGAGGTCCTGTAAACCTGTATGACAAGAAAGAGAGTCAATACATGTATAAAAACAGAATGATCACTTACCTGTTACACAGCTACATACGAACAGTCACCCTCATACAGTTGCAGATTGACTGAAAGTCAGCCAACCAGCCATAGTTGTAAATGAAGATGAAGATGTAAAGAACCTTGTTAATCCACCTTCAGAGAGGGAGTTGATCTTGGGGTCCTGCGAACCTGTATGACAAGAAAGAGAGTCAATACATATATAGAAACTGAATGATCACTTAGCTGTTACACAGGTTCTGTACACTTCTTCAGAGAAGGAGTCGATCTTGGGGTCCTGCGAACCTGTATGACAAGAAAGAGAGTCAATACATGTATAGAAACTGAATGATCACTTACCTGTTACACAACTGTATGCGAATAGTCAGCCTCATACAGTTACAGATCGACTGAAAGTCAGCCTGCCAGCCATAGTTGGAAACGAAGATGCAGATGTAAAGAACCTTGTTAGTCCACCTTCAGAAAGGGATTCTATCTTGGAGTCCGACGAACCTGTATGACAAGAGAGAGAGTCAATACATGTTTAGAAACTGAATGATCACTTACCAGTTACACAGATGCATACGAAAAGTCAGCCTCCTACTGTTGCAGATCATCAGAACATGAGCCAGCCAATGTTCCAGATGGAGATGCAGACAACCACATACATTTGCAGAAGGCAAGTCCCTTGTTGTGTGCATCCAGCTTCAAAGTGAGCCAGTCGTGATGTCCTGAGAAACTGTATAACAAGAAAGAGAGTCCATATATTTATAGAAACTAATTGATCACTTACCTGTTACACAGCTGCATACGAACAGTCACCCTCATACAGTTGCAGATCGACAGAAAGTCAGCCAACCAGCCATAGTTGTAAATGAAGATGAAGATGTAAAGAACCTAGTTAATCCACCTTTAGAGAGGGAGTTGATCTTAGGGTCCTGCGAACCTGTATGACAAGAAAGAGAGTCAATACATGTATAGAAACTGAATGATCACTTACCTGTTACACAGGTTCTGTACACTGCTTCAGAGAAGGAGTCGATCTTGGGGTCCTGCGAACCTGTATGACAAGAAAGAGAGTCAAAACATGTATAGAAACTGAATGATCACTTACCAGTTACACAGATGCATACGAAAAGTCAGCCTCCTACTGTTGCAGATCATCAGAACATGAGCCAGCCAATGTTCCAGATGGAGATGCAGACAACCACATACATTTGCAGAAAGCAAGTCCCTTGTTGTGTGCATCCAGCTTCAAAGTGAGCCAGTCGTGATGTCCTGTGAACCTGTATAACAAGAAAGAGAGTCAATACATGTATAGAAACTGAATGATCACTTACCTGTTACACAGCTGCATTCGAACAGTCACCCTCATACAGTTGCAGATCGACAGAAAGTCAGCCAACCAGCCATAGTTGTCAACTGAGATGCATATGTACAGAACCTTGTTAATCCACCTTCAGAGAGGGAGTCGATCTTGGGGTCCTGCGAACCTGTGTGACAAGAAAGAGTGTCAATACATGTATAGAAACTGAATGATCACTTACCTATTACACAGCTGCATACGAACAGTCACCCTCATACAGTTACAGATCGACAGAAAGTCATCCAGCCAGCCATAGTTGTAAATGAAGATGAAGATGTAAAAGAACCTTGTTAATCCACCTTCAGAGAGGGAGTTGATTTTGGGGTCCTGCAAACCTGTATGACAAGAAAGAGAGTCAATACATGTATAGAAACTGAGTGATCAGTTACCTGTTACAAAGCTGCATACGAACAGTTAGCCTCCTACTGTTGCAGATCATCAGAACATCAGCCAGCCAGTGTTCCAGATGGAGATGCAGACAACCACATACATCTGCAGAAGGCAAATCCCTTGTTGTGTGCATCCATCTTCAAAGTGAGCCAGTCATGAGGTCCTGTGAACCTGTATGACAAGAAAGAGAGTCAATACATGTATAGAAACTGAATAATCACTTACCTGTTACACAGCTGCATACGAACAGTCACCCTCATACAGTTGCAGATCGACAGCAAGTCAGCCAACCAGCCACAGTTGTAAATGAAGATGAAGATGTAAAGAACCTAGTTAATCCACCTTCAGAGAGGGAGTTCATCTTGGGGTCCTGCGAAACTGTATGACAAGACAGAGAGTCAATACATGTATAGAAACTGAATGATCACTTACCAGTTACACAGATGCATACGAAAAGTCAGCCTCCTACTGTTGCAGATCATCAGAACATGAGCCAGCCAATGTTCCAGATGGAGATGCAGACAACCACATACATTTGCAGAAGGCAAGTCCCTTGTTGTGTGCATCCAGCTTCAAAGTGAGCCAGTCGTGAGGTCCTGTGAACCTGTATGACAAGAAAGAGAGTCAATACATGTATAAAAACAGAATGATCACTTACCTGTTACACAGCTACATACGAACAGTCACCCTCATACAGTTGCAGATTGACAGAAAGTCAGCCAACCAGCCATAGTTGTAAATGAAGATGAAGATGTAAAGAACCTTGTTAATCCACCTTCAGAGAGGGAGTTGATCTTGGGGTCCTGCGAACCTGTATGACAAGAAAGAGAGTCAATACATATATAGAAACTGAATGATCACTTAGCTGTTACACAGGTTCTGTACACTTCTTCAGAGAAGGAGTCGATCTTGGGGTCCTGCGAACCTGTATGACAAGAAAGAGAGTCAATACATGTATAGAAACTGAATGATCACTTACCTGTTACACAACTGTATGCGAATAGTCAGCCTCATACAGTTACAGATCGACTGAAAGTCAGCCTGCCAGCCATAGTTGGAAACGAAGATGCAGATGTAAAGAACCTTGTTAGTCCACCTTCAGAAAGGGATTCTATCTTGGAGTCCGACGAACCTGTATGACAAGAGAGAGAGTCAATACATGTTTAGAAACTGAATGATCACTTACCAGTTACACAGATGCATACGAAAAGTCAGCCTCCTACTGTTGCAGATCATCAGAACATGAGCCAGCCAATGTTCCAGATGGAGATGCAGACAACCACATACATTTGCAGAAGGCAAGTCCCTTGTTGTGTGCATCCAGCTTCAAAGTGAGCCAGTCGTGAGGTCCTGTGAACCTGTATGACAAGAGAGAGAGTCAATACATGTATAAAAACAGAATGATCACTTACCTGTTACACAGCTACATACGAACAGTCACCCTCATACAGTTGCAGATTGACAGAAAGTCAGCCAACCAGCCATAGTTGTAAATGAAGATGAAGATGTAAAGAACCTTGTTAATCCACCTTCAGAGAGGGAGTTGATCTTGGGGTCCTGCGAACCTGTATGACAAGAAAGAGAGTCAATACATATATAGAAACTGAATGATAACTTAGCTGTTACACAAGTTCTGTACACTTCTTCAGAGAAGGAGTCGATCTTGGGGTCCCTTCGAACCTGTATGACAAGAAAGAGAGTCAATACATGTATAGAAACTGAATGATCACTTACCAGTTACACAGATGCATACGAAAAATCAGCCTCCTACTGTTGCAGATCATCAGAACATGAGCCAGCCAATGTTCCAGATGGAGATGCAGACAACCACATACATTTGCAGAAGGCAAGTCCCTTGTTGTGTGCATCCAGCTTCAAAGTGAGCCAGTCGTGATGTCCTTTGAACCTGTATAACAAGAAAGAGAGTCCATATATTTATAGAAACTGAATGATCACTTACCTGTTACACAGCTGCATACGAACAGTCACCCTCATACAGTTACAGATCGACAGAAAGTCATCCAGCCAGCCATAGTTGTAAATGAAGATGAAGATGTAAAGAACCTTGTTAATCCACCTTCAGAAAGGGAGTTGATTTTGGGGTCCTGCAAACCTGTATGACAAGAAAGAGAGTCAATACATGTATAGAAACTGAATGATCACTTACCTGTTACACAGATGCATACGAACAGTCAGCCTCCTACTGTTGCAGATCATCAGAACATCAGCCAGCCAATGTTCCAGATGGAGATGCAGACAATCACATACATTTGCAGAAGGCAAGTCCCTTGTTGTGTGCATCCATCTTCAAAGTGAGCCAGTCATGAGGTCCTGTGAACCTGTATGACAAGAAAGAGCGTCAATACATGTATAGAAACTGAATGATCATTTACCTGTTACACAGATGCATACGAACAGTCAGCCTCCTACTGTTGCTGATCATCAGAATATCAGCCAGCCAATGTTCCAGATGGAGATTCAGACAATCACATACATTTGCAGAAGGCAAGTCTCTTGTTGTGTGCATCCAGCTTAAAAATGAGCCAGTCGTGAGGTCCTGTGAACCTGTATGACAAGAAAGAGAGTCAATACATGTATAGAAACTGAGTGATCAGTTACCTGTTACACAGCTGCATACGAACAGTCACCCTCATACAGTTGCAGATTGACAGAAAGTCAGCCAACCAGCCATAGTTGTCAACTGAGATGCAGATGTACAGAACCTTGTTAATCCACCTTCAGAAAGGGAGTCGATCTTGGGGTCCTGTAAACCTGTATGACAAGAAAGAGTCAATACATGTATAGAAACTGAATGATCACTTACCTGTTACACAGCGGCATAAGAACAGTCACCCTTGTACAGTTGCAGATCGACAGAAAGTCAAATCAGCCATCCATAGTTGTAAACGAAGATGCAGATGTACAGAACCTTGTTAATCCACCTTCAGAGAGGGAGTCGATCTTGGGGTCCTGCGAACCTGTATGACAAGAAAGAGAGTCAATACATGTATAGAAACTGAATGATCACTTACCTGTTACACAGCTGCATACGAACAGTCAGCCTCCTACTGTTGCAGATCATCAGAACATCAGCCAGCCAATGTTCCAGATGGAGATGCAGACAACCACATACATTTGCAGAAGGCAAGTCCCTTGTTGTGTGCATCCAGCTTCAAAGTGAGCCAGTCGTGAGGTGCTGTGAACCTGTATGACAAGAAAGAGAGTCAATACATGTATAAAAACAGAATGATCACTTACCTGTTACACAGCTACATACGAACAGTCACCCTCATACAGTTGCAGATTGACAGAAAGTCAGCCAACCAGCCATAGTTGTAAATGAAGATGAAGATGTAAAGAACCTTGTTAATCCACCTTCAGAGAGGGAGTTGATCTTTGGGTCCTGCGAACCTGTATGACAAAAAAGAGAGTCAATACATATATAGAAACTGAATGATCACTTAGCTGTTACACAGGTTCTGTACACTTCTTCAGAGAAGGAGTCGATCTTGGGGTCCTGCGAACCTGTATGACAAGAAAGAGAGTCAATACATGTATAGAAACTGAATGATCACTTACCTGTTACACAACTGTATGCGAACAGTCACCCTCATACAGTTACAGATCGACTGAAAGTCAGCCTGCCAGCCATAGTTGGAAACGAAGATGCAGATGTAAAGAACTTTGTTAGTCCACCTTCAGAAAGGGATTCGATCTTGGAGTCCGGCGAACCTGTATGAATAGAAAGAGAGTCAATACATGTATAGAAACTGAATGATCACTTACCTGTTACACAGATGCATACGAACAGTCAGCCTCCTACTGTTGCAGATCTTTAGAACATCAGCCAGCCAATGTTCCAGATGGAGATGCAGACAACCACATACATTTGCAGAAGGCAAGTCTCTTGTTGTGTGCATCCAGCTTTAAACTGAGCCAGTCGTGAGGTCCTGTTAACCTGTATGACAAGAAAGAGAGTCAATACATGTATAGAAACTGAATGATCACTTACCAGTTACACAGCTGCATACGAACAGTCACCCTCATACAGTTGCACATCGACAGAAAGTCAGCCAGCCAGACATAGTTGTCAGAGATGCAGATGTACAGAACCTTGTTAATCCACCTTCAGAAAGGGAGTCGATCTTGGGGTCCTGTGAACCTGTATGACAAGAAAGAGAGTCAATACATGTATAGAAACTGAATGATTACTTACCTGTTACACAACTGTATGTGAACAGTCAGCCTCATACAGTTACAGATTGACTGAAAGTCAGCCAGCCAGCCATAGTTGGAAACGAAGATGCAGATGTAAAGAACCTTGTTAGTCCACCTTCAGAAAGGGATTCGATCTTGGGGTCTTGTGAAACTGTATGACAAGAAAGAGAGTCAATACATGTATAGAAACTGAATGATCACTTACCTGTTACACAGATGCATACGAACAGTCAGCCTCCTACTGTTGCTGATCATCAGAACATCAGCCAGCCAATGTTCCAGATGGAGATGCAGACAACCACATACATTTGCAGAAGGCAAGTCCCTTGTTGTGTGCATCCAGCTTCAAAGTGAGCCAGTCGTGAGGTCCTGTGAACCTGTATGACAAGAAAGAGAGTCAATACATGTATAGAAACTGAATAATCACTTAGCTGTTACACAACTGTATGCGAACAGTCAGCCTCATACAGTTACAGATTGACTGAAAGTCAGCCAGCCAGCCATAGTTGGAAACGAAGATGCAGATGTACAGAACCTTCTTAATCCACCTTCAGAGAGGGAGTCGATCTTGGGGTCCTGCGAACCTGTATGACAAGAAAGACAGTCAATACATGTATAGAAACTGAATGATCACTTACCTGTTACACAGCTGCATACGAACAGTCACCCTCATACAGTTGAAGATCAACAGAAAGTCTGCCAGCCAGCGATAGTTGTCAACTGAGATGCAGATGTACAGAACCTTGTTAATCCACCTTCAGAGAGGGAGTCGATCTTGGCGTCCGGTGAACCTGTATGACAAGAAAGAGAGTCAATACATGTATAGAAACTGAATGATCACTTACCTGTTACACAGCTGTATGCGATCAGTCAGCCTACTACAGTTGCAGATGGACGGAAAGCCAGCCAGTCAGCCATAGTTGTAAAATGAGATGCAGATCTACAGAACCTTGTTAATCCACCTTCAGAGAGGGAGTCGATCTTGGGGTCCTGTGAACCTGTATAACAAGAAAGAGAGTCCATACATGTATAGAAACTGAATGATCACTTACCTGTTACACAGATGCATAAGAACAGTCACCCTCATACAGTTGCAGATCGAAAGAAAGTCAGCCAACCGGCCATAGTTGTCAGCTGAGATGCAGATGTAACAAACCTTGTTAATCCACTTTCAGAAAGGGAGTCGATCTTGGGGTCCTGCGAACCTGTATGACAAGAAAGAGTCAATACATGTATAGAAACTGAATGATCACTTACCTATTACACAGCTGCATACGAACAGTCACCCTCATACAGTTGAAGATCAACAGAAAGTCTGCCAGCCAGCGATAGTTGTCAACTGAGATGCAGATGTACAGAACCTTGTTAATCCACCTTCAGAGAGGGAGTCGATCTTGGCGTCCTGTGAACCTGTATGACAAGAAAGAGAGTCAATACATGTATAGAAACTGAATGATCACTTACGTGTTACACAGCTGCATACGAACAGTCAGCCTAATACAGTTGCAGATAGACGGAAAGCCAGCCAGCCAGCCATAGTTGTCAACTGAGATGCAGATGTACAGAACCTTGTTAATCCACCTTCAGAGAGGTAGTCGATCTTGGGGTCCTGCGAACCTGTATGACAAGAAAGAGAGTCAATACATGTATAGAAACTGAATGATCACTTACCTGTTACACAGCTGCATACGAACAGTCAGCCTCCTACTATTGCAGATCATCAGAACATCAGCCAGCCAATGTTCCAGATGGAGATGCAGACAACCACATAGATTTGCAGAAGGCAACTCCCTTGTTGTGTGCATCCAGCTTCAAAGTGAGCCAGTCATGAGGTCCTGTGAACCTGGATGACAAGAAAGAGAGTCAATACATGTATAAAAACAGAATGATCACTTACCTGTTACACAGCTGTATGCGATCAGTCAGCCTAATACAGTTGCAGATGGACGGAAAGCCAGCCAGTCAGTCATAGTTGTAAAATGAGATGCAGATCTACAGAACCATGTTAATCCACCTTCAGAGAGGGAGTCGATCTTGGGATCCTGCGAACCTGTATAACAAGAAAGAGTGTCAATACATGTACAGAAACTGAATGATCACTTACCTGTTACACAGCTGCATACGAACAGTCACCTTCATACAGTTGCAGATCGACAGAAAGCCAGCCAGTCAGCCATAGTTGGAAAATGAGATGCAGATCTACAGAACCTTGTTAATCCACCTTCAGAGAGGGAGTCGATCTTGGGGTCCTGTGAACCTGTATGACAAGAAAGAGTGTCAATACATGTACAGAAACTGAATGATCACTTACCTGTTACACAGCTGCATACGAACAGTCACCCTCATACAGTTGCAGATCGACAGAAAGTCAGCCAGCCAGCCATAGTTGTAAACTGAGATGCAGATGTACAGAACCTTGATAATCCACCTTCAGAGAGGGAGTCGATCTTGGGGTCCTGTGAAACTGTATGACAAGAAAGAGAGTCAATACATGTATAGAAACTGAATGATCACTTACCTGTTACACAGATGCATACGAACAGTCAGCCTCCTACTGTTGCAGATCTTTAGAACATCAGCCAGCCAATGTTCCAGATGGAGATGCAGACAACCACATACATTTGCAGAAGGCAAGTCTCTTGTTGTGTGCATCCAGCTTTAAAGTGAGCCAGTCGTGAGGTCCTGTTAACCTGTATGACAAGAAAGAGAGTCAATACATGTATAGAAACTGAATGATCACTTACCAGTTACACAGCTGCATACGAACAGTCACCCTCATACAGTTGCACATCGACAGAAAGTCAGCCAGCCAGACATAGTTGTCAGAGATGCAGATGTACAGAACCTTGTTAATCCACCTTCAGAAAGGGAGTCGATCTTGGGGTCCTGTGAACCTGTATGACAAGAAAGAGAGTCAATACATGTATAGAAACTGAATGATTACTTACCTGTTACACAACTGAATGTGAACAGTCAGCCTCATACAGTTACAGATTGACTGAAAGTCAGCCAGCCAGCCATAGTTGGAAACGAAGATGCAGATGTAAAGAACCTTGTTAGTCCACCTTCAGAAAGGGATTCGATCTTGGGGTCCTGTGAAACTGTATGACAAGAAAGAGAGTCAATACATGTATAGAAACTGAATGATCACTTACCTGTTACACAGATGCATACGAACAGTCAGCCTCCTACTGTTGCTGATCATCAGAACATCAGCCAGCCAATGTTCCAGATGGAGATGCAGACAATCACATACATTTGCAGAAGGCAAGTCCCTTGTTGTGTGCATCCAGCTTTAAAATGAGCCAGTCGTGAGGTCCTGTGAACCTGTTTGACAACAAAGAGAGTCAATACATGTATAGAAACTGAAAGATCATTTACCTGTTACACAACTGTGTGCGAACAGTCACCCTCGTACAGTTGCAGATCGACAGAAAGTCAATCAGCCATCCATAGTTGTCAACTGAGATGCAGATGTAAAGAAACTTGTTAATCCACCTTCACAGAGGGAGTCGATCTTGGGGTCCTGCGAACCTGTATGACAAGAAAGAGAGTCAATACATGTATAGAAACTGAATGATCACTTACCTGTTACACAGGTTCTGTACACTCCTTCAGAGAAGGAGTCGATCTTGGGGTCCTGCGAACCTGTATGACAAGAAAGAGAGTCAATACATGTATAGAAACTGAATGATCACTTACCTGTTACACAGCTGCATACGAAAAGTCACCCTCATGCAGTTGCAGATCGACAGAAAGTCAGCCAACCAGCCATAGTTGTCAACTGAGATGCAGATGTACAGAACCTTGTTAATCCACCTTCAGAGAGGGAGTCGATCTTGGGGTCCTGCGAACCTGTATGACAAGAAAGAGTGTCAATACATGTATAGAAACTGAATGATCACTTATCTATTACACAACTGCATACGAACAGTCAGCCTCCTACTGTTGCAGATCATCAGAACATCAGCCAGCCAATGTTCCAGATGGAGATGCAGACAACCACATACATTTGCAGAAGGCAAGTCCCTTGTTGTGTGCATCCAGCTTCAAAGTGAGCCATTCGTGAGGTCCTCTGAACCTGTATGACAAGAAAGAGAGTCAAAACATGTATAAAAACAGAATGATCACTTACCTGTTACACAGCTGCATACGAACAGTCAGCCTCATACAGTTACAGATTGACTGAAAGTCAGCCAGCCAGCCATAGTTGGAAACGAAGATGCAGATGTAAAGAATCTTGTTAGTCCACCTTCAGAAAGGGATTCGATCTTTGGGTCCGGCGAACCTGTATGACAAGAAAGAGAGTCAATACATGTATAGAAACTGAATGATTACTTACCTGTTACACAGATGCATACGAACAGTCAGCCTCCTACTGTTGCAGATCATCAGAACATCAGCCAGCCAATGTTCCAGATGGAGATGCAGACAATCACATACATTTGCAGAAGGCAAGTCTCTTGTTGTGTGCATCCAGCTTTAAAGTGAGCCAGTCGTGAGGTCCTGTGAACCTGTATGACAAGAAAGAGAGTCAATACATGTATAGAAACTGAAAGGTCACTTACCTGTTACACAACTGTGTGCGAACAGTCACCCTTGTACAGTTGCAGATTGACAGAAAGTCAATCAACCATCCATAGTTGCAAAGGAAGATGCAGATGTACAGAACCTTCTTAATCCACCTTCAGAGAGGGAGTCGATCTTGGGGTCCTGCGAACCTGTATGACAAGAAAGACAGTCAATACATGTATAGAAACTGAATGATCACTTACCTGTTACACAGCTGCATACGAACAGTCACCCTCATACAGTTGAAGATCAACAGAAAGTCTGCCAGCCAGCGATAGTTGTCAACTGAGATGCAGATGTACAGAACCTTGTTAATCCACCTTCAGAGAGGGAGTCGATCTTGGCGTCCGGTGAACCTGTATGACAAGAAAGAGAGTCAATACATGTATAGAAACTGAATGATCACTTACCTGTTACACAGCTGTATGCGATCAGTCAGCCTAATACAGTTGCAGATGGACGGAAAGCCAGCCAGTCAGCCATAGTTGTAAAATGAGATGCAGATCTACAGAACCTTGTTAATCCACCTTCAGAGAGGGAGTCGATCTTGGGGTCCTGTGAACCTGTATAACAAGAAAGAGAGTCCATACATGTATAGAAACTGAATGATCACTTACCTGTTACACAGATGCATAAGAACAGTCACCCTCATACAGTTGCAGATCGACAGAAAGTCAGCCAACCGGCCATAGTTGTCAGCTGAGATGCAGATGTAACAAACCTTGTTAATCCACTTTCAGAAAGGGAGTCGATCTTGGGGTCCTGCGAACCTGTATGACAAGAAAGAGTCAATACATGTATAGAAACTGAATGAACACTTACCTATTACACAGCTGCATACGAACAGTCACCCTCATACAGTTGAAGATCAACAGAAAGTCTGCCAGCCAGCGATAGTTGTCAACTGAGATGCAGATGTACAGAACCTTGTTAATCCACCTTCAGAGAGGGAGTCGATCTTGGCGTCCTGTGAACCTGTATGACAAGAAAGAGAGTCAATACATGTATAGAAACTGAATGATCACTTACGTGTTACACAGCTGCATACGAACAGTCAGCCTAATACAGTTGCAGATAGACGGAAAGCCAGCCAGCCAGCCATAGTTGTCAACTGAGATGCAGATGTACAGAACCTTGTTAATCCACCTTCAGAGAGGTAGTCGATCTTGGGGTCCTGCGAACCTGTATGACAAGAAAGAGAGTCAATACATGTATAGAAACTGAATGATCACTTACCTGTTACACAGCTGCATACGAACAGTCAGCCTCCTACTATTGCAGATCATCAGAACATCAGCCAGCCAATGTTCCAGATGGAGATGCAGACAACCACATAGATTTGCAGAAGGCAACTCCCTTGTTGTGTGCATCCAGCTTCAAAGTGAGCCAGTCATGAGGTCCTGTGAACCTGGATGACAAGAAAGAGAGTCAATACATGTATAAAAACAGAATGATCACTTACATGTTACACAGCTGTATGCGATCAGTCAGCCTAATACAGTTGCAGATGGACGGAAAGCCAGCCAGTCAGTCATAGTTGTAAAATGAGATGCAGATCTACAGAACCATGTTAATCCACCTTCAGAGAGGGAGTCGATCTTGGGATCCTGCGAACCTGTATAACAAGAAAGAGTGTCAATACATGTACAGAAACTGAATGATCACTTACCTGTTACACAGCTGCATACGAACAGTCACCCTCATACAGTTGCAGATCGACAGAAAGCCAGCCAGTCAGCCATAGTTGTAAAATGAGATGCAGATCTACAGAACCTTGTTAATCCACCTTCAGAGAGGGAGTCGATCTTGGGGTCCTGTGAACCTGTATGACAAGAAAGAGTGTCAATACATGTACAGAAACTGAATGATCACCTACCTGTTACACAGCTGCATACGAACAGTCACCCTCATACAGTTGCAGATCGACAGAAAGTCAGCCAGCCAGCCATAGTTGTAAACTGAGATGCAGATGTACAGAACCTTGATAATCCACCTTCAGAGAGGGAGTCGATCTTGGGGTCCTGTGAAACTGTATGACAAGAAAGAGAGTCAATACATGTATAGAAACTGAATGATCACTTACCTGTTACACAGATGCATACGAACAGTCAGCCTCCTACTGTTGCAGATCTTTAGAACATCAGCCAGCCAATGTTCCAGATGGAGATGCAGACAACCACATACATTTGCAGAAGGCAAGTCTCTTGTTGTGTGCATCCAGCTTTAAAGTGAGCCAGTCGTGAGGTCCTGTTAACCTGTATGACAAGAAAGAGAGTCAATACATGTATAGAAACTGAATGATCACTTACCAGTTACACAGCTGCATACGAACAGTCACCCTCATACAGTTGCACATCAACAGAAAGTCAGCCAGCCAGACATAGTTGTCAGAGATGCAGATGTACAGAACCTTGTTAATCCACCTTCAGAAAGGGAGTCGATCTTGGGGTCCTGTGAACCTGTATGACAAGAAAGAGAGTCAATACATGTATAGAAACTGAATGATTACTTACCTGTTACACAACTGTATGTGAACAGTCAGCCTCATACAGTTACAGATTGACTGAAAGTCAGCCAGCCAGCCATAGTTGGAAACGAAGATGAAGATGTAAAGAACCTTGTTAGTCCACCTTCAGAAAGGGATTCGATCTTGGGGTCCTGTGAAACTGTATGACAAGAAAGAGAGTCAATACATGTATAGAAACTGAATGATCACTTACCTGTTACACAGATGCATACGAACAGTCAGCCTCCTACTGTTGCTGATCATCAGAACATCAGCCAGCCAATGTTCCAGATGGAGATGCAGACAATCACATATATTTGCAGAAGGCAAGTCCCTTGTTGTGTGCATCCAGCTTTAAAATGAGCCAGTCGTGAGGTCCTGTGAACCTGTTTGACAACAAAGAGAGTCAATACATGTATAGAAACTGAAAGATCATTTACCTGTTACACAACTGTGTGCGAACAGTCACCCTCGTACAGTTGCAGATCGACAGAAAGTCAATCAGCCATCCATAGTTGTCAACTGAGATGCAGATGTAAAGAAACTTGTTAATCCACCTTCACAGAGGGAGTCGATCTTGGGGTCCTGCGAACCTGTATGACAAGAAAGAGAGTCAATACATGTATAGAAACTGAATGATCACTTACCTGTTACACAGGTTCTGTACACTCCTTCAGAGAAGGAGTCGATCTTGGGGTCCTGCGAACCTGTATGACAAGAAAGAGAGTCAATACATGTATAGAAACTGAATGATCACTTACCTGTTACACAGCTGCATACGAAAAGTCACCCTCATGCAGTTGCAGATCGACAGAAAGTCAGCCAACCAGCCATAGTTGTCAACTGAGATGCAGATGTACAGAACCTTGTTAATCCACCTTCAGAGAGGGAGTCGATCTTGGGGTCCTGCGAACCTGTATGACAAGAAAGAGTGTCAATACATGTATAGAAACTGAATGATCACTTATCTATTACACAACTGCATACGAACAGTCAGCCTCCTACTGTTGCAGATCATCAGAACATCAGCCAGCCAATGTTCCAGATGGAGATGCAGACAACCACATACATTTGCAGAAGGCAAGTCCCTTGTTGTGTGCATCCAGCTTCAAAGTGAGCCATTCGTGAGGTCCTCTGAACCTGTATGACAAGAAAGAGAGTCAAAACATGTATAAAAACAGAATGATCACTTACCTGTTACACAGCTGCATACGAACAGTCAGCCTCATACAGTTACAGATTGACTGAAAGTCAGCCAGCCAGCCATAGTTGGAAACGAAGATGCAGATGTAAAGAATCTTGTTAGTCCACCTTCAGAAAGGGATTCGATCTTTGGGTCCGGCGAACCTGTATGACAAGAAAGAGAGTCAATACATGTATAGAAACTGAATGATTACTTACCTGTTACACAGATGCATACGAACAGTCAGCCTCCTACTGTTGCAGATCATCAGAACATCAGCCAGCCAATGTTCCAGATGGAGATGCAGACAATCACATACATTTGCAGAAGGCAAGTCTCTTGTTGTGTGCATCCAGCTTTAAAGTGAGCCAGTCGTGAGGTCCTGTGAACCTGTATGACAAGAAAGAGAGTCAATACATGTATAGAAACTGAAAGGTCACTTACCTGTTACACAACTGTGTGCGAACAGTCACCCTTGTACAGTTGCAGATTGACAGAAAGTCAATCAACCATCCATAGTTGCAAAGGAAGATGCAGATGTACAGAACCTTCTTAATCCACCTTCAGAGAGGGAGTCGATCTTGGGGTCCTGCGAACCTGTATGACAAGAAAGACAGTCAATACATGTATAGAAACTGAATGATCACTTACCTGTTACACAGCTGCATACGAACAGTCACCCTCATACAGTTGAAGATCAACAGAAAGTCTGCCAGCCAGCGATAGTTGTCAACTGAGATGCAGATGTACAGAACCTTGTTAATCCACCTTCAGAGAGGGAGTCGATCTTGGCGTCCGGTGAACCTGTATGACAAGAAAGAGAGTCAATACATGTATAGAAACTGAATGATCACTTACCTGTTACACAGCTGTATGCGATCAGTCAGCCTAATACAGTTGCAGATGGACGGAAAGCCAGCCAGTCAGCCATAGTTGTAAAATGAGATGCAGATCTACAGAACCTTGTTAATCCACCTTCAGAGAGGGAGTCGATCTTGGGGTCCTGTGAACCTGTATAACAAGAAAGAGAGTCCATACATGTATAGAAACTGAATGATCACTTACCTGTTACACAGATGCATAAGAACAGTCACCCTCATACAGTTGCAGATCGACAGAAAGTCAGCCAACCGGCCATAGTTGTCAGCTGAGATGCAGATGTAACAAACCTTGTTAATCCACTTTCAGAAAGGGAGTCGATCTTGGGGTCCTGCGAACCTGTATGACAAGAAAGAGTCAATACATGTATAGAAACTGAATGAACACTTACCTATTACACAGCTGCATACGAACAGTCACCCTCATACAGTTGAAGATCAACAGAAAGTCTGCCAGCCAGCGATAGTTGTCAACTGAGATGCAGATGTACAGAACCTTGTTAATCCACCTTCAGAGAGGGAGTCGATCTTGGCGTCCTGTGAACCTGTATGACAAGAAAGAGAGTCAATACATGTATAGAAACTGAATGATCACTTACGTGTTACACAGCTGCATACGAACAGTCAGCCTAATACAGTTGCAGATAGACGGAAAGCCAGCCAGCCAGCCATAGTTGTCAACTGAGATGCAGATGTACAGAACCTTGTTAATCCACCTTCAGAGAGGTAGTCGATCTTGGGGTCCTGCGAACCTGTATGACAAGAAAGAGAGTCAATACATGTATAGAAACTGAATGATCACTTACCTGTTACACAGCTGCATACGAACAGTCAGCCTCCTACTATTGCAGATCATCAGAACATCAGCCAGCCAATGTTCCAGATGGAGATGCAGACAACCACATAGATTTGCAGAAGGCAACTCCCTTGTTGTGTGCATCCAGCTTCAAAGTGAGCCAGTCATGAGGTCCTGTGAACCTGGATGACAAGAAAGAGAGTCAATACATGTATAAAAACAGAATGATCACTTACATGTTACACAGCTGTATGCGATCAGTCAGCCTAATACAGTTGCAGATGGACGGAAAGCCAGCCAGTCAGTCATAGTTGTAAAATGAGATGCAGATCTACAGAACCATGTTAATCCACCTTCAGAGAGGGAGTCGATCTTGGGATCCTGCGAACCTGTATAACAAGAAAGAGTGTCAATACATGTACAGAAACTGAATGATCACTTACCTGTTACACAGCTGCATACGAACAGTCACCCTCATACAGTTGCAGATCGACAGAAAGCCAGCCAGTCAGCCATAGTTGTAAAATGAGATGCAGATCTACAGAACCTTGTTAATCCACCTTCAGAGAGGGAGTCGATCTTGGGGTCCTGTGAACCTGTATGACAAGAAAGAGTGTCAATACATGTACAGAAACTGAATGATCACCTACCTGTTACACAGCTGCATACGAACAGTCACCCTCATACAGTTGCAGATCGACAGAAAGTCAGCCAGCCAGCCATAGTTGTAAACTGAGATGCAGATGTACAGAACCTTGATAATCCACCTTCAGAGAGGGAGTCGATCTTGGGGTCCTGTGAAACTGTATGACAAGAAAGAGAGTCAATACATGTATAGAAACTGAATGATCACTTACCTGTTACACAGATGCATACGAACAGTCAGCCTCCTACTGTTGCAGATCTTTAGAACATCAGCCAGCCAATGTTCCAGATGGAGATGCAGACAACCACATACATTTGCAGAAGGCAAGTCTCTTGTTGTGTGCATCCAGCTTTAAAGTGAGCCAGTCGTGAGGTCCTGTTAACCTGTATGACAAGAAAGAGAGTCAATACATGTATAGAAACTGAATGATCACTTACCAGTTACACAGCTGCATACGAACAGTCACCCTCATACAGTTGCACATCAACAGAAAGTCAGCCAGCCAGACATAGTTGTCAGAGATGCAGATGTACAGAACCTTGTTAATCCACCTTCAGAAAGGGAGTCGATCTTGGGGTCCTGTGAACCTGTATGACAAGAAAGAGAGTCAATACATGTATAGAAACTGAATGATTACTTACCTGTTACACAACTGTATGTGAACAGTCAGCCTCCTACTATTGCAGATCATCAGAACATCAGCCAGCCAATGTTCCAGATGGAGATGCAGACAACCACATAGATTTGCAGAAGGCAACTCCCTTGTTGTGTGCATCCAGCTTCAAAGTGAGCCAGTCATGAGGTCCTGTGAACCTGGATGACAAGAAAGAGAGTCAATACATGTATAAAAACAGAATGATCACTTACATGTTACACAGCTGTATGCGATCAGTCAGCCTAATACAGTTGCAGATGGACGGAAAGCCAGCCAGTCAGTCATAGTTGTAAAATGAGATGCAGATCTACAGAACCATGTTAATCCACCTTCAGAGAGGGAGTCGATCTTGGGATCCTGCGAACCTGTATAACAAGAAAGAGTGTCAATACATGTACAGAAACTGAATGATCACTTACCTGTTACACAGCTGCATACTAACAGTCACCCTCATACAGTTGCAGATCGACAGAAAGCCAGCCAGTCAGCCATAGTTGTAAAATGAGATGCAGATCTACAGAACCTTGTTAATCCACCTTCAGAGAGGGAGTCGATCTTGGGGTCCTGTGAACCTGTATGACAAGAAAGAGTGTCAATACATGTACAGAAACTGAATGATCACCTACCTGTTACACAGCTGCATACGAACAGTCACCCTCATACAGTTGCAGATCGACAGAAAGTCAGCCAGCCAGCCATAGTTGTAAACTGAGATGCAGATGTACAGAACCTTGATAATCCACCTTCAGAGAGGGAGTCGATCTTGGGGTCCTGTGAAACTGTATGACAAGAAAGAGAGTCAATACATGTATAGAAACTGAATGATCACTTACCTGTTACACAGATGCATACGAACAGTCAGCCTCCTACTGTTGCAGATCTTTAGAACATCAGCCAGCCAATGTTCCAGATGGAGATGCAGACAACCACATACATTTGCAGAAGGCAAGTCTCTTGTTGTGTGCATCCAGCTTTAAAGTGAGCCAGTCGTGAGGTCCTGTTAACCTGTATGACAAGAAAGAGAGTCAATACATGTATAGAAACTGAATGATCACTTACCAGTTACACAGCTGCATACGAACAGTCACCCTCATACAGTTGCACATCGACAGAAAGTCAGCCAGCCAGACATAGTTGTCAGAGATGCAGATGTACAGAACTTTGTTAATCCACCTTCAGAAAGGGAGTCGATCTTGGGGTCCTGTGAACCTGTATGACAAGAAAGAGAGTCAATACATGTATAGAAACTGAATGATTACTTACCTGTTACACAACTGTATGTGAACAGTCAGCCTCATACAGTTACAGATTGACTGAAAGTCAGCCAGCCAGCCATAGTTGGAAACGAAGATGCAGATGTAAAGAACCTTGTTAGTCCACCTTCAGAAAGGGATTCGATCTTGGGGTCCTGTGAAACTGTATGACAAGAAAGAGAGTCAATACATGTATAGAAACTGAATGATCACTTACCTGTTACACAGATGCATACGAACAGTCAGCCTCCTACTGTTGCTGATCATCAGAACATCAGCCAGCCAATGTTCCAGATGGAGATGCAGACAACCACATACATTTGCAGAAGGCAAGTCCCTTGTTGTGTGCATCCAGCTTCAAAGTGAGCCAGTCGTGAGGTCCTGTGAACCTGTTTGACAAGAAAGAGAGTCAATACATGTATAGAAACTGAATAATCACTTAGCTGTTACACAACTGTATGCGAACAGTCAGCCTCATACAGTTACAGATTGACTGAAAGTCAGCCAGCCAGCCATAGTTGGAAACGAAGATACAGATGTAAAGAACCTTGTTAGTCCACCTTCAGAAAGGGATTCGATCTTGGGGTCCGGCGAACCTGTATGACATGAAAGAGAGTCAATACATGTATAGAAACTGAATGATCACTTACCTGTTACACAGATGCATACGAACAGTCAGCCTCCTACTGTTTCAGATCATCAGAACATCAGCCAGCCAATGTTCCAGATGGAGATGCAGACAATCACATACATTTGCAGAAGGCAAGTCCCTTGTTGTGTGCATCCAGCTTTAAAATGAGCCAGTCGTGAGGTCCTGTGAACCTGTATGACAACAAAGAGAGTCAATACATGTATAGAAACTGAAAGATCATTTACCTGTTACACAACTGTGTGCGAACAGTCACCCTCGTACAGTTGCAGATCGACAGAAAGTCAATCAGCCATCCATAGTTGTCAACTGAGATGCAGATGTAAAGAAACTTGTTAATCCACCTTCACAGAGGGAGTCGATCTTGGGGTCCTGCGAACCTGTATGACAAGAGAGTCAATACATGTATAAAAACAGAATGATCACTTACCTGTTACACAGCTGCATACGAACAGTCACCCTCATACAGTTGAAGATCAACAGAAAGTCTGCCAGCCAGCGATAGTTGTCAACTGAGATGCAGATCTACAGAACCTTGTTAATCCACCTTCAGAGAGGGAGTCGATCTTGGGGTCCTGTGAACCTGTATAACAAGAAAGAGAGTCCATACATGTATAGAAACTGAATGATCACTTACCTGTTACACAGATGCATAAGAACAGTCACCCTCATACAGTTGCAGATCGACAGAAAGTCAGCCAACCGGCCATAGTTGTCAGCTGAGATGCAGATGTAACAAACCTTGTTAATCCACTTTCAGAAAGGGAGTCGATCTTGGGGTCCTGCGAACCTGTATGACAAGAAAGAGTCAATACATGTATAGAAACTGAATGATCACTTACCTATTACACAGCTGCATACGAACAGTCACCCTCATACAGTTGAAGATCAACAGAAAGTCTGCCAGCCAGCGATAGTTGTCAACTGAGATGCAGATGTACAGAACCTTGTTAATCCACCTTCAGAGAGGGAGTCGATCTTGGCGTCCTGTGAACCTGTATGACAAGAAAGAGAGTCAATACATGTATAGAAACTGAATGATCACTTACCTGTTACACAGCTGCATACGAACAGTCAGCCTAATACAGTTGCAGATGGACGGAAAGCCAGCCAGCCAGCCATAGTTGTCAACTGAGATGCAGATGTACAGAACCTTGTTAATCCACCTTCAGAGAGGTAGTCGATCTTGGGGTCCTGCGAACCTGTATGACAAGAAAGAGAGTCAAAACATGTATAGAAACTGAATGATCACTTACCTGTTACACAGCTGCATACGAACAGTCAGCCTCCTACTATTGCAGATCATCAGAACATCAGCCAGCCAATGTTCCAGATGGAGATGCAGACAACCACATAGATTTGCAGAAGGCAACTCCCTTGTTGAGTGCATCCAGCTTCAAAGTGAGCCAGTCATGAGGTCCTGTGAACCTGGATGACAAGAAAGAGAGTCAATACATGTATAAAAACAGAATGATCACTTACCTGTTACACAGCTGTATGCGATCAGTCAGCCTAATACAGTTGCAGATGGACGGAAAGCCAGCCAGTCAGTCATAGTTGTAAAATGAGATGCAGATCTACAGAACCATGTTAATCCACCTTCAGAGAGGGAGTCGATCTTGGGATCCTGCGAACCTGTATAACAAGAAAGAGTGTCAATACATGTACAGAAACTGAATGATCACTTACCTGTTACACAGCTGCATACGAACAGTCACCCTCATACAGTTGCAGATCGACAGAAAGCCAGCCAGTCAGCCATAGTTGTAAAATGAGATGCAGATGTACAGAACCTTGATAATCCACCTTCAGAGAGGGAGTCGATCTTGGGGTCCTGTGAAACTGTATGACAAGAAAGAGAGTCAATACATGTATAGAAACTGGATGATTACTTACCTGTTAAAAAGCTGCATACTAACAGATACCCTCCTACTGTTGCAGATCATCAGAACATCAGCCAGCCAATGTTCCAGATGGAGATGCAGACAACCACATACATCTGCAGAAGGCAAGTCCCTGGATGTGTGCATCCAGCTTCAAAGTGAGCCAGTCGTGAGGTCCTGCGAACCTGTATGACAAGAAAGAGTCAATACATGTATAGAAACTGAATGATCACTTACCTGTTACACAGGTTCTGTACACTCCTTCAGAGAAGGAGTCGATCTTTGGGTCCTGCGAACCTGTATGACAAGAAAGAGAGTGAATACATTTATAGAAACTGAATGATCACTTACCTGTTACACAACTGTATGCGAACAGTCAGCCAAATACAGTTCCAGATGGACGGAAAGCATGCCAGCCAGCCATAGTTGTCAACTGAGATGCAGATGTACAGAACCTTGTTAATCCACCTTCAGAGAGGTAGTCGATCTTGGGGTCCTGCGAACCTGTATGACAAGAAAGAGAGTCAATAAATGTATAGAAACTGAATGATCACTTACCTGTTACACAGCTGCATACGAACAGTCAGCCTCCTACTGTTGCAGATCATCAGAACATCAGCCAGCCAATGTTCCAGATGGAGATGCAGGCAACCACATAGATTTGCAGAAGGCAAGTCTCTTGTTGTGTGCATCCAGCTTCAAAGTGAGCCAGTCGTGAGGTCCTGTAAACCTGGATGACAAGAAAGAGAGTCAATACATGTATAAAAACTGAATGATCACTTACCTATTACACAGCTGCATACGAACAGTCACCCTCATACAGTTGCAGATCGACAGAAAGTCAGCCAGCCAGCCATAGTTGTCAACTGAGACGCAGATGTAACGAAACTTGTTAATCCACCTTCAGAGAGGGAGTCGATCTTGGGGTCCTGCGAACCTGTATAACAAGAAAGAGTGTCAATACATGTATAGAAACTGAATGATCACTTACCTGTTACACAGATGCATAAGAACAGTCACCCTCATACAGTTGCAGATCGACAGAAAGTCAATCAGCCATCCATAGTTGTAAACGAAGATGCAGATGTACAGAACCTTGTTAATCCACCTTCAGAGTGGTAGTCGATCTTGGGGTCCTGCGAACATATATCACAAGAAACAGAATCAATACATGTATAGAAACTGAATGATCACTTACCTGTTACACAGCTGCATACGAACAGTCACCCTCATACAGTTGAAGATCAACAGAAAGTCTGTCAGCCAGCGATAGTTGTCAACTGAGATGCAGATGTAAAGAACCTTGTTAATCCACCTTCAGAGAGGGAGTCCATCTTGGCGTCCTGTGAACCTGTATGACAAGAAAGAGAGTCAATACATGTATAGAAACTGAATGATCACTTACCTGTTACACAGCTGTATGCGATCAGTCAGCCTAATACAGTTGCAGATGGCCGGAAAGCCAGCCAGTCAGCCATAGTTGTAAAATAAGATGCAGATGTACAGAACCTTGTTAATCCACCTTCAGAGAGGGAGTCGATCTTGGGGTCCTGCGAACCTGTATGACAAGAAAGAGAGTCAATACATGTATAGAAACTGAATGATCACTTAGCTGTTACACAGGTTCTATACACTCCTTCAGAGAGGTAGTCGATCTTGGGGTCCTGCGAACCTGTATGACAAGAAAGAGAGTCAAAACATGTATAGAAACTGAATGATCACTTACCTGTTACACAGCTGCATACGAACAGTCAGCCTCCTACTATTGCAGATCATCAGAACATCAGCCAGCCAATGTTCCAGATGGAGATGCAGACAACCACATAGATTTGCAGAAGGCAACTCCCTTGTTGTGTGCATCCAGCTTCAAAGTGAGCCAGTCATGAGGTCCTGTGAACCTGGATGACAAGAAAGAGAGTCAATACATGTATAAAAACAGAATGATCACTTACCTGTTACACAGCTGTATGCGATCAGTCAGCCTAATACAGTTGCAGATGGATGGAAAGCCAGCCAGTCAGTCATAGTTGTAAAATGAGATGCAGATCTACAGAACCATGTTAATCCACCTTCAGAGAGGGAGTCGATCTTGGGATCCTGCGAACCTGTATAACAAGAAAGAGTGTCAATACATGTACAGAAACTGAATGATCACTTACCTGTTACACAGCTGCATACGAACAGTCACCCTCATACAGTTGCAGATCGACAGAAAGCCAGACAGTCAGCCATAGTTGTAAAATGAGATGCAGATCTACAGAACCTTGTTAATCCACCTTCAGAGAGGGAGTCGATCTTGGGGTCCTGTGAAACTGTATGACAAGAAAGAGTGTCAATACATGTACAGAAACTGAATGATCACTTACCTGTTACACAGCTGCATACAAACAGTCAGCCCCCTACTGTTGCAGATCATCAGAACATCAGCCAGCCAATGTTCCAGATGGAGATACAGACAACCACATACATTTGCAGAAGGCAAGTCCCTTGTTGTGTGCATCCAGCTTCAAAGTGAGCCAGTCGTGAGGTCCTGTGAACCTGTATGACAAGAAAGAGAGTCAATACATGTATAAAAACAGAATGATCACTTACCTGTTACACAGCTGCATATGAACAATCACCCTCATACAGTTGCAGATTGACAGAAAGTCAGCCAACCAGCCATAGTTGTAAATGAAGATGAAGATGTAAAGAACCTTGTTAATCCACCTTCATAGAGGGAGTTGATCTTGGGGTCCTGCGAACCTGTATGACAAGAAAGAGAGTCAATACATGTATAGAAACTGAATGATCACTTACCTGTTACACAGGTTCTGTACACTCCTTCAGAGAAGGAGTCGATCTTTGGGTCCTGCGAACCTGTATGACAAGAAAGAGTGTCAATACATGTATAGAAACTGAATGATCACTTACCTGTTACACAGATGCATAAGAACAGTCACCCTCATACAGTTGCAGATCGACAGAAAGTCAATCAGCCATCCATAGTTGTAAACGAAGATGCAGATGTACAGAACCTTGTTAATCCACCTTCAGAGTGGTAGTCGATCTTGGGGTCCTGCGAACATATATCACAAGAAAGAGAATCAATACATGTATAGAAACAGAATGATCACTTACCTGTTACACAGCTGCATACGAACAGTCACCCTCATACAGTTGAAGATCAACAGAAAGTCTGTCAGCCAGCGATAGTTGTCAACTGAGATGCAGATGTACAGAACCTTGTTAATCCACCTTCAGAGAGGGAGTCGATCTTGGGGTCCTGCGAACCTGTATAACAAGAAAGAGTGTCAATACATGTATAGAAACTGAATGATCACTTACCTGTTACACAGATGCATAAGAACAGTCACCCTCATACAGTTGCAGATCGACAGAAAGTCAATCAGCCATCCATAGTTGTAAACGAAGATGCAGATGTACAGAACCTTGTTAATCCACCTTCAGAGTGGTAGTCGATCTTGGGGTCCTGCGAACATATATCACAAGAAAGAGAATCAATACATGTATAGAAACTGAATGATCACTTACCTGTTACACAGCTGCATACGAACAGTCACCCTCATACAGTTGAAGATCAACAGAAAGTCTGTCAGCCAGCGATAGTTGTCAACTGAGATGCAGATGTACAGAACCTTGTTAATCCACCTTCAGAGAGGGAGTCCATCTTGGCGTCCTGTGAACCTGTATGACAAGAAAGAGAGTCAATACATGTATAGAAACTGAATGATCACTTACCTGTTACACAGCTGTATGCGATCAGTCAGCCTAATACAGTTGCAGATGGCCGGAAAGCCAGCCAGTCAGCCATAGTTGTAAAATAAGATGCAGATGTACAGAACCTTGTTAATCCACCTTCAGAGAGGGAGTCGATCTTGGGGTCCTGCGAACCTGTATGACAAGAAAGAGAGTCAATACATGTATAGAAACTGAATGATCACTTAGCTGTTACACAGGTTCTGTACACTCCTTCAGAGAAGGAGTCGATCTTGGGGTCCTGCGAACCTGTATGACAAGAAAGAGAGTCAATACATGTATAGAAACTGAATGATCACTTACCTGTTACACAGATGCATAAGAACAGTCACCCTCATACAGTTGCAGATCGACAGAAAGTGAGCCAACCGGCCATAGTTGTCAGCTGAGATGCAGATGTAACAAACCTTGTTAATCCACTTTCAGAAAGGGAGTCGATCTTGGGGTCCTGTGAACCTGTATGACAATAAAGAGTCAATACATGTATAGAAACTGAATGATCACTTACCTGTTACACAGCTGCATACGAACAGTCACCCTCATACAGTTGCAGATCGACAGAAAGTCAATCAGCCATCCATAGTTGTAAACGAAGATGCAGATGTACAGAACCTTGTTAATCCACCTTCAGAGAGGGAGTCGAACTTGGCGTCCTGTGAACCTGTATGACAAGAAAGAGAGTAAATACATGTATAGAAACTGAATGATCACTTACCTGTTACACAGCTGCATACGAACAGTCAGTCTCCTACTGTTGCAGATCATCAGAACATCAGCCAGCCAATGTTCCAGATGGAGATGCAGACAACCACATACATTTGCAGAAGGCAACTCCCTTGTTGTGTGCATCCAGTTTCAAAGTGAGCCAGTCGTGAGGTTCTGTGAACCTGGATGACAAGAAAGAGAGTCAATACATGTATAAAAACAGAATGATCACTTACCTGTTACACAGCTGTATGCGATCAGTCAGCCTAATACAGTTGCAGATGGACGGAAAGCCAGCCAGTCAGCCATAGTTGTAAAATGAGATGCAGATCTACAGAACCATGTTAATCCACCTTCAGAGAGGGAGTCGATCTTGGGATCCTGCGAACCTGTATAACAAGAAAGAGTGTCAATACATGTACAGAAACTGAATGATCACTTACCTGTTACACAGATGCATAAGAACAGTCACCCTCATACAGTTGCAGATCGACAGAAAGTCAGCCAGCCAGCCATAGTTGTAAACTGAGATGCAGATGTACAGAACCTTGATAATCCACCTTCAGACAGGGAGTCGATCTTGGGGTTCTGTGAACCTGTATGACAAGAAAGAGAGTCAAAACATGTATAGAAACTGAATGATCACTTACCTGTTACACAGCTGCATACGAACAGTCACCCTCATACAGTTGCAGATCAACAGAAAGTCAATCAGCCATCCATAGTTGTAAACGAAGATGCAGATGTACAGAACCTTCTTAATCCACCTTCAGAGAGGGAGTCGATCTTGGGGTCCTGTGAAACTGTATGACAAGAAAGAGAGTCAATACATGTATAGAAACTGGATGATTACTTACCTGTTAAAAAGCTGCATACGAACAGATACCCTCCTACTGTTGCAGATCATCAGAACATCAGCCAGCCAATGTTCCAGATGGAGATGCAGACAACCACATACATCTGCAGAAGGCAAGTCCCTGGATGTGTGCATCCAGCTTCAAAGTGAGCCAGTCGTGAGGTCCTGCGAACCTGTATGACAAGAAAGAGTCAATACATGTATAGAAACTGAATGATCACTTACCTGTTACACAGCTGCATACGAAAAGTCACCCTCATGCAGTTGCAGATCGACAGAAAGTCAGCCAACCACCCATAGTTGTTAACTGAGATGCAGATGTACAGAAACTTGTTAATCCACCTTCAGAGAGGGAGTTGATCTTGGGGTCCTGCGAACCTGTATGACAAGAAAGAGTGTCAATACATGTATAGAAACTGAATGATCACTTACCTGTTAAACAGCTGCATACGAACAGTCAGCCTCCTACTGTTGCAGATCATCAGAACATCAGCCAGCCAATGTTCCAGATGGAGATACAGACAACCACATACATTTGCAGAAGGCAAGTCCCTTGTTGTGTGCATCCAGCTTCAAAGTGAGCCAGTCGTGAGGTCCTGTGAACCTGTATGACAAGAAAGAGTGTCAATACATGTATAGAAACTGAATGACCACTTACCTGTTACACAGCTGCATACGAAGAGTCAGCCTCCTACTGTTGCAGATCATCAGAACATCAGCCAGCCAATGTTCCAGATGGAGATACAGACAACCACATACATTTGCAGAAGGCAAGTCCCTTGTTGTGTGCATCCAGCTTCAAAGTGAGCCAGTCGTGAGGTCCTGTGAACCTGTATGACAAGAAAGAGAGTCAATACATGTATAAAAACAGAATGATCACTTACCTGTTACACAGCTGCATACGAACAATAACCCTCATACAGTTGCAGACTGACAGAAAGTCAGCCAACCAGCCATAGTTGTAAATGAAGATGAAGATGTAAAGAACCTTGTTAATCCACCTTCATAGAGGGAGTTGATCTTGGGGTCCTGCGAACCTGTATGACAAGAAAGAGAGTCAATACATGTATAGAAACTGAATGATCACTTACCTGTTACACAGGTTCTGTACACTCCTTCAGAGAAAGAGTCGATCTTGGGGTCCTGCGAACGTGTATGACAAGAAAGAGAGTCAATAAATGTATAGAAACTGAATGATCACTTACCTGTTACACAGCTGCATACGAACAGTCAGCCTCCTACTGTTGCAGATCATCAGAACATCAGCCAGCCAATGTTCCAGATGGAGATACAGACAACCACTTACATTTGCAGAAGGCAAGTCCCTTGTTGTGTGCATCCACCTTCAAAGTGAGCCAGTCGTGAGGTCCTGTGAACCTGTATGACAAGAAAGAGAGTCAATACATGTATAAAAACTGAATGATCACTTACCTGTTACACAGCTGCATACGAACAATCACCCTCATACAGTTGCAGATTGACAGAAAGTCAGCCAACCAGCCATAGTTGTAAATGAAGATGAAGATGTAAAGAACCTTGTTAATCCACCTTCATAGAGGGAGTTGATCTTGGGGTCCTGTGAACCTGTATGACAAGAAAGAGAGTCAATACATGTATAGAAACTGAATGATCACTTACCTGTTACACAGGTTCTGTACACTCCTTCAGAGAAGGAGTCGATCTTTGGGTCCTGCGAACCTGTATGACAAGAAAGAGAGTGAATACATGTATAGAAACTGAATGATCACTTACCTGTTACACAACTGTATGCGAACAGTCAGCCAAATACAGTTGCAGATGGATGGAAAGCATGCCAGCCAGCCATAGTTGTCAACTTAGATGCAGATGTACAGAACCTTGTTAATCCACCTTCAGAGAGGTAGTCGATCTTGGGGTCCTGCGAACCTGTATGACAAGAAAGAGAGTCAATAAATGTATAGAAACTGAATGATCACTTACCTGTTACACAGCTGCATATGAACAGTCAGCCTCCTACTGTTGCAGATCATCAGAACATCAGCCAGCCAATGTTCCAGATGGAGATGCAGGCAACCACATAGATTTGCAGAAGGCAAGTCCCTTGTTGTGTGCATCCAGCTTCAAAGTGAGCCAGTCGTGAGGTCCTGTGAACCTGGATGACAAGAAAGAGAGTCAATACATGTATAAAAACTGAATGATCACTTACCTATTACACAGCTGCATACGAACAGTCACCCTCATACAGTTGCAGATCGACAGAAAGTCAGCCAGCCAGCCATAGTTGTCAACTGAGACGCAGATGTAACGAAACTTGTTAATCCACCTTCAGAGAGGGAGTCGATCTTGGGGTCCTGCGAACCTGTATAACAAGAAAGAGTGTCAATACATGTACAGAAACTGAATGATCACTTACTTGTTACACAGCTGCATACGATCAGTCAGCCTCCTACTGTTGCAGATCTTTAGAACATCAGCCAGCCAATGTTCCAGATGGAGATGCAGACAACCACATACATTTGCAGGAGGCAAGTCCCTTGTTGTGTGCATCCAACTTCAAAGTGAGCCAGTCATGAGGTCCTGTGAACCTGTATGACAAGAAAGAGAGTCAATACATGTATAGAAAATGAATGATCACTTACCTGTTACACAGCTGCATACGAACAGTCACCCTCATACAGTTACAGATCGAAAGAAAGTCAGCCAACCAGCCATAGTTGTAAATGAAGATGAAGATGTAAAGAACCTTGTTAATCCACCTTCAGAGAGGGATTTGATCTTGGGGCCCTACGAACCTGTATAACAAGAAAGAGAGTCAATACATGTATAGAAACTGAATGATCACTTACCTGTTACACAGATGCATAAGAACAGTCACCCTCATACAGTTGCAGATCGACAGAAAGTCAGCCAACCGGCCATAGTTGTCAGCTGAGATGCAGATGTAACAAACCTTGTTAATCCACTTTCAGAAAGGGAGTCGATCTTGGGGTCCTGCGAACCTGTATGACAAGAAAGAGTCAATACATGTATAGAAACTGAATGATCACTTACCTGTTACACAGATGCATAAGAACAGTCACCCTCATACAGTTGCAGATCGACAGAAAGTCAGCCAACCGGCCATAGTTGTCAGCTGAGATGCAGATGTAACAAACCTTGTTAATCCACTTTCAGAAAGGGAGTCGATCTTGGGGTCCTGCGAACCTGTATGACAAGAAAGAGTCAATACATGTAGAGAAACTGAATGATCACTTACCTGTTACACAGCTTCATACGAACAGTCACCCTCATACAGTTGCAGATCGACAGAAAGTCAATCAGCCATCCATAGTTGTAAACGAAGATGCAGATGTACAGAACCTTGTTAATCCACCTTCAGAGAGGGAGTCGATCTTGGCGTCCTGTGAACCTGTATGACAAGAAAGAGAGTCAATACATGTATAGAAACTGAATGATCACTTACCTGTTACACAGCTGCATACGAACAGTCAGCCTCCTACTGTTGCAGATCATCAGAACATCAGCCAGCCAATGTTCCAGATGGAGATTCAGACAACCACATAGATTTGCAGAAGGCAACTCCCTTGTTGTGTGCATCCAGTTTCAAAGTGAGCCAGTCGTGAGGTTCTGTGAACCTGGATGACAAGAAAGAGAGTCAATACATGTATAAAAACAGAATGATCACTTACCTGTTACACAGCTGTATGCGATCAGTCAGCCTAATACAGTTGCAGATGGACGGAAAGCCAGCCAGTCAGCCATAGTTGTAAAATGAGATGCAGATCTACAGAACCATGTTAATCCACCTTCAGAGAGGGAGTCGATCTTGGGATCCTGCGAACCTGTATAACAAGAGTGTCAATACATGTACAGAAACTGAATGATCACTTACCTGTTACACAGATGCATAAGAACAGTCACCCTCATACAGTTGCAGATCGACAGAAAGTCAGCCAGCCAGCCATAGTTGTAAACTGAGATGCAGATGTACAGAACCTTGATAATCCACCTTCAGAGACGGAGTCGATCTTGGGGTTCTGTGAACCTGTATGACAAGAAAGAGAGTCAAAACATGTATAGAAACTGAATGATCACTTACCTGTTACACAGCTGCATACGAACAGTCACCCTCATACAGTTGCAGATCAACAGAAAGTCAATCAGCCATCCATAGTTGTAAACGAAGATGCAGATGTACAGAACCTCCTTAATCCACCTTCAGAGAGGGAGTCGATCTTGGGGTCCTGTGAAACTGTATGACAAGAAAGAGAGTCAATACATGTATAGAAACTGGATGATTACTTACCTGTTAAAAAGCTGCATACGAACAGATACCCTCCTACTGTTGCAGATCATCAGAACATCAGCCAGCCAATGTTCCAGATGGAGATGCAGACAACCACATACATCTGCAGAAGGCAAGTCCCTGGATGTGTGCATCCAGCTTCAAAGTGAGCCAGTCGTGAGGTCCTGTGAACCTGTATGACAAGAAAGAGAGTCAATACATGTATAAAAACAGAATGATCACTTACCTGTTACACAGCTGCATACGAACAATCACCCTCATACAGTTGCAGATTGACAGAAAGTCAGCCAACCAGCCATAGTTGTAAATGAAGATGAAGATGTAAAGAACCTTGTTAATCCACCTTCATAGAGGGAGTTGATCTTGGGGTCCTGCGAACCTGTATGACAAGAAAGAGAGTCAATACATGTATAGAAACTGAATGATCACTTATCTGTTACACAGGTTCTGTACACTCCTTCAAAGAAGGAGTCGATCTTTGGGTCCTGCGAACCTGTATGACAAGAAAGAGAGTGAATACATGTATAGAAACTGATTGATCACTTACCTGTTACACAACTGTATGCGAACAGTCAGCCAAATACAGTTGCAGATGGATGGAAAGCAAGCCAGCCAGCCATAGTTGTCAACTGAGATGCAGATGTACAGAACCTTGTTAATCCACCTTCAGAGAGGTAGTCGATCTTGGGGTCCTGCGAACCAGTATGACAAGAAAGAGAGTCAATAAATGTATAGAAACTGAATGATCACTTACCTGTTACACAGCTGCATACGAACAGTCAGCCTCCTACTGTTGCAGATCATCAGAACATCAGCCAGCCAATGTTCCAGATGGAGATGCAGGCAACCACATAGATTTGCAGAAGGCAAGTCCCTTGTTGTGTGCATCCAGCTTCAAAGTGAGCCAGTCGTGAGGTCCTGTGAACCTGGATGACAAGAAAGAGAGTCAATACATGTATAAAAACTGAATGATCACTTACCTATTACACAGCTGCATACGAACAGTCACCCTCATACAGTTGCAGATCGACAGAAAGTCAGCCTGTCAGCCATAGTTGTCAACTGAGACGCAGATGTACAGAACCTTGATAATCCACCTTCAGAGTGGTAGTCGATCTTGGGGTCCTGCGAACCTATATGACAAGAAAGAGAGTCAATACATGTATAGAAACTGAATGATCACTTACCTGTTACACAGCTGCATACGAACAGTCACCCTCATACAGTTGAAGATCAACAGAAAGTCTGTCAGCCAGCGATAGTTGTCAACTGAGATGCAGATGTACAGAACCTTGTTAATCCACCTTCAGGGAGGGAGTCGATCTTGGCGTCCGGTGAACCTGTATGACAAGAAAGAGAGTCAATACATGTATAGAAACTGAATGATCACTTACCTGTTACACAGCTGTATGCGATCAGTCAGCCTAATACAGTTGCAGATGGACGGAAAGCCAGCCAGTCAGCCATAGTTGTAAAATGAGATTCAGATCTACAGAACCTTGTTAATCCACCTTCAGAGAGGGAGTCGATCTTGGGGTCCTGTGAACCTGTATAACAAGAAAAAGAGTCAATACATGTATAGAAACTGAATGATCACTTACCTGTTACACAGATGCATAAGAACAGTCCCCCTCATACAGTTGCAGATCGACAGAAAGTCAGCCAACCGGCCATAGTTGTCAGCTGAGATGCAGATGTAACAAACCTTGTTAATCCACTTTCAGAAAGGGAGTCGATCTTGGGGTTCTGTGAACCTGTATGACAAGAAAGAGAGTCAAAACATGTATAGAAACTGAATGATCACTTACCTGTTACACAGGTTCTGTACACTCCTTCAGAGAAGGAGTCGATCTTTGGGTCCTGCGAACCTGTATGACAAGAAAGAGAGTGAATACATGTATAGAAACTGATTGATCACTTACCTGTTACACAACTGTATGCGAACAGTCAGCCAAATACAGTTGCAGATGGATGGAAAGCAAGCCAGCCAGCCATAGTTGTCAACTGAGACGCAGATGTACAGAACCTTGATAATCCACCTTCAGAGTGGTAGTCGATCTTGGGGTCCTGCGAACCTATATGACAAGAAAGAGAGTCAATACATGTATAGAAACTGAATGATCACTTACCTGTTACACAGCTGCATACGAACAGTCACCCTCATACAGTTGAAGATCAACAGAAAGTCTGTCAGCCAGCGATAGTTGTAAACGAAGATGCAGATGTACAGAACCTCCTTAATCCACCTTCAGAGAGGGAGTCGATCTTGGGGTCCTGTGAAACTGTATGACAAGAAAGAGAGTCAATACATGTATAGAAACTGGATGATTACTTACCTGTTAAAAAGCTGCATACGAACAGATACCCTCCTACTGTTGCAGATCATCAGAACATCAGCCAGCCAATGTTCCAGATGGAGATACAGACAACCACATACATTTGCAGAAGGCAAGTCCCTTGTTGTGTGCATCCAGCTTCAAAGTGAGCCAGTCGTGAGGTCCTGTGAACCTGTATGACAAGAAAGAGAGTCAATACATGTAAAGAAACTGGATGATTACTTACCTGTTAAAAAGCTGCATACGAACAGATACCCTCCTACTCTTGCAGATCATCAGAACATCAGCCAGCCAATGTTCCAGATGGAGATACAGACAACCACATACATTTGCAGAAGGCAAGTCCCTTGTTGTGTGCATCCAGCTTCAAAGTGAGCCAGTCGTGAGGTCCTGTGAACCTGTATGACAAGAAAGAGAGTCAATACATGTATAAAAACAGAATGATCACTTACCTGTTACACAGCTGCATACGAACAATCACCCTCATACAGTTGCAGATTGACAGAAAGTCAACCAACCAGCCATAGTTGTAAATGAAGATGAAGATGTAAAGAACCTTGTTAATCCACCTTCATAGAGGGAGTTGATCTTGGGGTCCTGCGAACCTGTATGACAAGAAAGAGAGTGAATACATGTATAGAAACTGATTGATCACTTACCTGTTACACAACTGTATGCGAACAGTCAGCCAAATACAGTTGCAGATGGATGGAAAGCAAGCCAGCCAGCCATAGTTGTCAACTGAGACGCAGATGTACAGAACCTTGATAATCCACCTTCAGAGTGGTAGTCGATCTTGGGGTCCTGCGAACCTATATGACAAGAAAGAGAGTCAATACATGTATAGAAACTGAATGATCACTTACCTGTTACACAGCTGCATACGAACAGTCACCCTCATACAGTTGCAGATCAACAGAAAGTCAATCAGCCATCCATAGTTGTAAACGAAGATGCAGATGTACAGAACCTCCTTAATCCACCTTCAGAGAGGGAGTCGATCTTGGGGTCCTGTGAAACTGTATGACAAGAAAGAGAGTCAATACATGTATAGAAACTGGATGATTACTTACCTGTTAAAAAGCTGCATACGAACAGATACCCTCCTACTGTTGCAGATCATCAGAACATCAGCCAGCCAATGTTCCAGATGGAGATACAGACAACCACATATATTTGCAGAAGGCAAGTCCCTTGTTGTGTGCATCCAGCTTCAAAGTGAGCCAGTCGTGAGGTCCTGTGAACCTGTATGACAAGAAAGAGAGTCAATACATGTATAGAAACTGGATGATTACTTACCTGTTAAAAAGCTGCATACGAACAGATACCCTCCTACTGTTGCAGATCATCAGAACATCAGCCAGCCAATGTTCCAGATGGAGATACAGACAACCACATACATTTGCAGAAGGCAAGTCCCTTGTTGTGTGCATCCAGCTTCAAAGTGAGCCAGTCGTGAGGTCCTGTGAACCTGTATGACAAGAAAGAGAGTCAATACATGTATAAAAACAGAATGATCATTTACCTGTTACACAGCTGCATACGAACAATCACCCTCATACAGTTGCAGATTGACAGAAAGTCAGCCAACCAGCCATAGTTGTAAATGAAGATGAAGATGTAAAGAACCTTGTTAATCCACCTTCATAGAGGGAGTTGATCTTGGGGTCCTGCAAACCTGTATGACAAGAAAGAGAGTCAATACATGTATAGAAACTGAATGATCACTTACCTGTTACACAGGTTCTGTACACTCCTTCAGAGAAGGAGTCGATCTTTGGGTCCTGCGAACCTGTTTGACAAGAAAGAGAGTGAATACATGTATAGAAACTGATTGATCACTTACCTGTTACATAACTGTATGCGAACAGTCAGCCAAATACAGTTGCAGATGGATGGAAAGCAAGCCAGCCAGCCATAGTTGTCAACTGAGACGCAGATGTACAGAACCTTGATAATCCACCTTCAGAGTAGTAGTCGATCTTGGGGTCCTGTGAAACTGTATGACAAGAAAGAGAGTCAATACATGTATAGAAACTGGATGATTACTTACCTGTTAAAAAGCTGCATACGAACAGATACCCTCCTACTGTTGCAGATCATCAGAACATCAGCCAGCCAATGTTCCAGATGGAGATACAGACAACCACATACATTTGCAGAAGGCAAGTCCCTTGTTGTGTGCATCCAGCTTCAAAGTGAGCCAGTCGTGAGGTCCTGTGAAACTGTATGACAAGAAAGAGAGTCAATACATGTATAGAAACTGGATGATTACTTACCTGTTAAAAAGCTGCATACGAACAGATACCCTCCTACTGTTGCAGATCATCAGAACATCAGCCAGCCAATGTTCCAGATGGAGATACAGACAACCACATACATTTGCAGAAGGCAAGTCCCTTGTTGTGTGCATCCAGCTTCAAAGTGAGCCAGTCGTGAGGTCCTGTGAAACTGTATGACAAGAAAGAGAGTCAATACATGTATAGAAACTGGATGATTACTTACCTGTTAAAAAGCTGCATACGAACAGATACCCTCCTACTGTTGCAGATCATCAGAACATCAGCCAGCCAATGTTCCAGATGGAGATACAGACAACCACATACATTTGCAGAAGGCAAGTCCCTTGTTGTGTGCATCCAGCTTCAAAGTGAGCCAGTCGTGAGGTCCTGTGAACCTGTATGACAAGAAAGAGAGTCAATACATGTATAAAAACAGAATGATCACTTACCTGTTACACAGCTGCATACGATCAATCACCCTCACACAGTTGCAGATTGACAGAAAGTCAGCCAACCAGCCATAGTTGTAAAAGAAGATGAAGATGTAAAGAACCTTGTTAATCCACCTTCATAGAGGGAGTCGATCTTGGGGTCCTGTGAACCTGTATGACAAGAAAGAGAGTCAATACATGTATAGAAACTGAATGATCACTTACCTGTTACACAGGTTCTGTACACTCCTTCAGAGAAGGAGTCGATCTTAGGGTCCTGCGAACCTGTATGACAAGAAAGAGAGTCAATACATGTATAGAAACTGAATGATCACTTACCTGTTACACAGCTGCATACGAAAAGTCAGCCTAATACAGTTGCAGATGGTCGGAAAGCCAGACAGCCAGCCATAGTTTTCAACTGAGATGCAGATGTACGGAACCTTGTTAATCCACCTTCAGAAAGGGAGTCGATCTTGGGGTCCTGTGAACCTGTATGACAAGACAGAGAGTCAATACATGTATAGAAACTGAATGATCACTTACCTGTTACACAGCTGCATACGAACAGTCAGCCTCCTACTGTTGCAGATCATCAGAACATCAGCCAGCCAATGTTCCAGATGGAGATGCAGACAACCATGTACATTTGCAGAAGGCAAGTCCCTTGTTGTGTGCATCCAGCTTCAAATTGAGCCAGTCGTGAGGTCCTGTGAACCTGGATGACAAGAAAGAGAGTCAATACATGTATAACAACAGAATGATAACTTACCTGTTACACAGCTGCATACGAACAGTAACCCTTATACAGTTGCAGATCATCAGAACATCAGCCAGCCAATGTTCCAGATGGAGATGCAGACAACCACATACATTTGCAGAAGGCAAGTCCCTTTTTGTGTGCATCCAGTTTCAAAGTGAGCCAGTCGTGAGGTCCTGTGAACCTGTATGACAAGAAAGAGAGTCAATACATGTATAAAAACAGAATGATCACTTACCTGTTACACAGCTGCATACGAACAGTCACCCTCATACAGTTGCAGATCGACAGAAAGTCAGCCAACCAGCCATAGTTGTAAATGAAGATGAAGATGTAAAGAACCTAGTTAATCCACCTTTAGAGAGGGAGTTGGTCTTAGGGTCTTGCGAACCTGTATGACAAGAGAGTCAATACATGTATAGAAACTGAATGATCACTTACCTGTTACACAGGTTCTGTACACTGCTTCAGAAAAGGAGTCGATCTTGGGGTCCTGCGAACCTGTATGACAAGAAAGAGAGTCAAAACATGTATAGAAACTGAATGATCACTTACCTGTTACACAGCTGCATACGAACAGTCAGCCTCCTACTGTTGCACATCATCAGAACATCAGCCAGCCAATGTTCCAGATGGAGATGCAGACAACCACATACATTTGCAGAAGGCAAGTCCCTTGTTGTGTGCATCCAGCTTCAAAGTGAGCCAGTCGTGAGGTCCTGTGAACCTGTATGGCAAGAAAGAGAGTCAATACATGTATAAAAACAGAATGATCACTTACCTGTTACACAGCTGCATACGAACAGTCACCCTCATACAGTTGAAGATCAACAGAAAGTCTGCCAGCCAGCGATAGTTGTCAACTGAGATGCAGATGTACAGAACCTTGTTAATACACCTTCAGAGAGGGAGTCGATCTTGGGGTCCTGTGAACCTGTATGACAAGAAAGAGAGTCAATACATGTATAGAAACTGAATGATCACTTACCTGTTACACAGCTGCATACGAAAAGTCAGCCTAATACAGTTGCAGATGGTCGGAAAGCCAGACAGCCAGCCATAGTTTTCAACTGAGATGCAGATGTACAGAACCTTGTTAATCCACCTTCAGAAAGGGAGTCGATCTTGGGGTCCTGTGAACCTGTATGACAAGACAGAGAGTCAATACATGTATAGAAACTGAATGATCACTTACCTGTTACACAGCTGCATACGAACAGTCAGCCTCCTACTGTTGCAGATCATCAGAACATCAGCCAGCCAATGTTCCAGATGGAGATGCAGACAACCACGTACATTTGCAGAAGGCAAGTCCCTTGTTGTGTGCATCCAGCTTCAAATTGAGCCAGTCGTGAGGTCCTGTGAACCTGGATGACAAGAAAGAGAGTCAATACATGTATAACAACAGAATGATAACTTACCTGTTACACAGCTGCATACGAACAGTAACCCTTATACAGTTGCAGATCGACAGAAAGTCAGCCAGCCAGCCATAGTTGTCAACTGAGATGCAGATGTAACGAAACTTGTTAATCCACCTTCAGAGAGGGAGTCGATATTGGGGTCCGGCAAACCTGTATGACAGGAAAGAGAGTGAATTCATGTATAGAAACTGAATGATCACTTAGCTGTTACACAGGTTCTGTACACTCCTTCAGAGAAGGAGTCGATCTTGGGGTCCTGCGAACCTGTATGACAAGAAAGAGAGTCAATACATGTATAGAAACTGAATGATCACTTACCTGTTACACAACTGTATGCGAACAGTCAGCCTCATACAGTTACAGATTGACTGAAAGTCAGCCAGCCAGCCATAGTTGGAAACGAAGATGCAGATGTAAAGAATCTTGTTAGTCCACCTTCAGAAAGGGATTCGATCTTAGGGTCCGGCGAACCTGTATGACAAGAAAGAGAGTCAATACATGTATAGAAACTGAATGATCACTTACCTGTTACACAACTGCATACGATCAGTCAGCCTCCTACTGTTGCAGATCTTTAGAACATCAGCCAGCCAATGTTCCAAATGGAGATACAGACAACCACATACATTTGCAGGAGGCAAGTCCCTTGTTGTGTGCATCCAGCTTCAAAGTGAGCTAGTCTTGAGGTCCTGTGAAGCTGTATGACAAGAAAGAGAGTCAATACATGTATAGAAAATGAATGATCACTTACCTGTTACACAGCTGCATACGAACAGTCACCCTCATACAGTTGCAGATCGACAGAAAGTCAGCCAACCAGCCATAGTTGTAAATGAAGATGAAGATGTAAAGAACCTAGTTAATCCACCTTTAGAGAGGGAGTTGGTCTTAGGGTCCTGCGAACCTGTATGACAAAAAAGAGAGTCAATACATGTATAGAAACTGAATGATCACTTACCTGTTACACAGGTTCTGTACACTCCTTCAGAGAAGGAGTCGATCTTGGGGTCCTGCGAACCTGTATGACAAGAAAGAGAGTCAATACATCTATAGAAATTGAATGATCACTTACCTGTTACACAGCTGCATACGAACAGTCACCCTCATACAGTTGCAGATTGACAGAAAGTCAGCCAACCAGCCACAGTTGTCAACTGAGATGCAGATGTACAGAACCTTGTTAATACACCTTCAGAGAGGGAGTCGATCTTGGCGTCCTGTGAACCTGTATGACAAGAAAGAGAGTCAATACATGTATAGAAACTGAATGATCACTTACCTGTTACACAGGTTCTGTACACTCCTTCAGAGAAGGAGTCGATCTTGGGGTCCTGCGAACCTGTATGACAAGAAAGAGAGTCAATACATGTATAGAAACTGAATGATCACTTACCTGTTACACAACTGTATGCGAACAGTCAGCCTCATACAGTTACAGATTGACTGAAAGTCAGCCAGCCAGCCATAGTTGGAAACGAAGATGCAGATGTAAAGAATCTTGTTAGTCCACCTTCAGAAAGGGATTCGATCTTAGGGTCCGGCGAACCTGTATGACAAGAAAGAGAGTCAATACATGTATAGAAACTGAATGATTACTTACCTGTTACACAGATGCATACGAACAGTCAGCCTCCTACTGTTGCAGATCATCAGAACATCAGCCAGCCAATGTTCCAGATGGAGATGCAGACAATCACATACATTTGCAGAAGGCAAGTCTCTTGTTGTGTGCATCCAGCTTTAAAGTGAGCCAGTCGTGAGGTCCTGTGAACCTGTATGACAAGAAAGAGAGTCAATACATGTATAAAAACAGAATGATCACTTACCTGTTACACAGGTGCATACGAACAGTCACCCTCATACAGTTGCAGATCGACAGAACGTCAGCCAACCAGCCATAGTTATAAATAAAGATGAAGATGTAAAGAACCTAGTTAATCCACCTTCAGAGAGGGAGTTGATCTTGGGGTCCTGCGAACCTGTATGACAAGAAAGAGTGTCAATACATGTATAGAAACTGAATGATCACTTACCTGTTACATAGCTGCATACGATCAGTCAGCCTCCTACTGTTGCAGATCTTTAGAACATCAGCCAGCCAATGTTCCAAATGGAGATGCAGACAACCACATACATTTGCAGGAGGCAAGTCCCTTGTTGTGTGCATCCAGCTTCAAAGTGAGCCAGTCATGAGGTCCTGTGAACCTGTATGACAAGAAAGAGAGTCAATACATGTATAGAAAATGAATGATCACTTACCTGTTACACAGCTGCATACGAACAGTCACCCTCATAAAGTTACAGATCGAAAGAAAGTCAGCCAACCAGCCATAGTTGTAAATGAAGATGAAGATGTAAAGAACCTTGTTAATCCACCTTCAGAGAGGGAGTTGATCTTGGGGTCCTACGAACCTGTATAACAAGAAAGAGAGTCAATACATGTATAGAAACTGAATGATCACTTACCTGTTACACAGCTGCATACGAACAGTCACCCTCATACAGTTGCAGATCGACAGAAAGTCAATCAGCCATCCATAGTTGTAAACGAAGATGCAGATGTAACAAACCTTGTTAATCCACTTTCAGAAAGGGAGTCGATCTTGGGGTCCTGCGAACCTGTATGACAAGAAAGAGTCAATACATGTATAGAAACTGAATGATCACTTACCTGTTACACAGCTGCATACGAACAGTCACCCTCATACAGTTGAAGATCAACAAAAAGTCTGCCAGCCAGCGATAGTTGTCAACTGAGATGCAGATGTACAGAACCTTGTTAATCCACCCTCAGAGAGGTAGTCGATCTTGGGGTCCTGCGAACCTGTATGACAAGAAAGAGAGTCAATACATGTATAGAAACTGAATGATCACTTACCTGTTACACAGCTGCATACGAACAGTCAGCCTCCTACTGTTGCAGATCATCAGAACATCAGCCAGCCAATGTTCCAGATGGAGATGCAGACAACCACATAGATTTTCAGAAGGCAACTCCCTTGTTGTGTGCATCCAGCTTCAAAGTGAGCCAGTCGTGAGGTCCTGTGAACCTGGATGACAAGAAAGAGAGTCAATACATGTATAAAAACAGAATGATCACTTACCTGTTACACAGCTGCATACGAACAGTCACCCTCATACAGTAGCAGATCGACAGAAAGTCAGCCAGCCAGCCATAGTTGTCAACTGAGATGCAGATGTAACGAAACTTGTTAATCCACCTTCAGAGAGGGAGTCAATACTGGGGTCCGGCAAACCTGTATGACAGGAAAGAGAGTCAATTCATGTATAGAAACTGAAAAATCACTTACCTGTTACACAGCTGTATGCGATCAGTCAGCCTAATACAGTTGCAGATGGACGGAAAGCCAGCCAGTCAGCCATAGTTGTAAAATGAGATGAAGATCTACAGAACGTTGTTAATCCACCTTCAGAGAGGGAGTCGATCTTGGGGTCCTGCGAACCTGTATAACAAGAAAGAGTGTCAGTACATGTACAGAAACTGAATGATCACTTACCTGTTACACAGCTGCATACGAACAGTCACCCTCATACAGCTGAAGATCAACAGAAAGTCGATCTTGGCGTCCTGTGAAACTGTATGACAAGAAAGAGAGTCAATTCATGTATAGAAACTGAAAAATCACTTACCTGTTACACAGCTGTATGCGATCAGTCAGCCTAATACAGTTGCAGATGGACGGAAAGCCAGCCAGTCAGCCATAGTTGTAAAATGAGATGAAGATCTACAGAACCTTGTTAATCCACCTTCAGAGAGGGAGTCGATCTTGGGGTCCTGCGAACCTGTATAACAAGAAAGAGTGTCAGTACATGTACAGAAACTGAATGATCACTTACCTGTTACACAGCTGCATACGAACAGTCACCCTCATACAGCTGAAGATCAACAGAAAGTCTGCCAGCCAGCGATGGTTGTCAACTGAGATGCAGATGTATAGAACCTTGTTAATCCACCTTCAGAGAGGGAGTCGATCTTGGCGTCCTGTGAAACTGTATGACAAGAAAGAGAGTCAATACATGTACAGAAACTGAATGATCACTTACCTGTTACACAGCTGCATACGAACAGTCACCCTCATACAGTTGCAGATCGACAGAAAGTCAATCAGCCATCCATAGTTGTAAACGAAGATGCAGATGTACAGAACCTCCTTAATCCACCTTCAGAGAGGGAGTCGATCTTGGGGTCCTGTGAAACTGTATGACAAGAAAGAGAGTCAATACATGTATAGAAACTGGATGATTACTTACCTGTTAAAAAGCTGCATACGAACAGATACCCTCCTACTGTTGCAGATCATCAGTACATCAGCCAGCCAATGTTCCAGATGGAGATGCAGACAACCACATACATCTGCAGAAGGCAAGTCCCTTGTTGTGTGCATCCAGCTTCAAAGTGAGCCAGTCATGAGGTCCTGTGAACCTGTATGACAAGAAAGAGAGTCAATACATGTATAGAAAATGAATGATCACTTACCTGTTACACAGCTGCATACGAACAGTCACCCTCATAAAGTTACAGATCGAAAGAAAGTCAGCCAACCAGCCATAGTTGTAAATGAAGATGAAGATGTAAAGAACCTTGTTAATCCACCTTCAGAGAGGGAGTTGATCTTGGGGTCCTACGAACCTGTATAACAAGAAAGAGAGTCAATACATGTATAGAAACTGAATGATCACTTACCTGTTACACAGATGCATAAGAACAGTCACCCTCATACAGTTGCAGATCGACAGAAAGTGAGCCAACCGGCCATAGTTGTCAGCTGAGATGCAGATGTAACAAACCTTGTTAATCCACTTTCAGAAAGGGAGTCGATCTTGGGGTCCTGCGAACCTGTATGACAATAAAGAGTCAATACATGTATAGAAACTGAATGATCACTTACCTGTTACACAGCTGCATACGAACAGTCACCCTCATACAGTTGCAGATCGACAGAAAGTCAATCAGCCATCCATAGTTGTAAACGAAGATGCAGATGTACAGAACCTTGTTAATCCACCTTCAGAGAGGGAGTCGATCTTGGCGTCCTGTGAACCTGTATGACAAGAAAGAGAGTCAATACATGTATAGAAACTGAATGATCACTTACCTGTTACACAGCTGCATACGAACAGTCAGCCTCCTACTGTTGCAGATCATCAGAACATCAGCCAGCCACTGTTCCAGATGGAGATGCAGACAACCACATACATTTGCAGAAGGCAACTCCCTTGTTGTGTGCATCCAGTTTCAAAGTGAGCCAGTCGTGGGGTTCTGTGAACCTGGATGACAAGAAAGAGAGTCAAAACATGTATAAAAACAGAATGATCACTTACCTGTTACACAGCTGTATGCGATCAGTCAGCCTAATACAGTTGCAGATGGACGGAAAGCCAGCCAGTCAGCCATAGTTGTAAAATGAGATGTAGATCTACAGAACCATGTTAATCCACCTTCAGAGAGGGAGTCGATCTTGGAATCCTGCGAACCTGTATAACAAGAAAGAGTGTCAATACATGTACAGAAACTGAATGATCACTTACCTGTTACACAGCTGCATACGAACAGTCACCCTCATACAGTTGCAGATCAACAGAAAGTCAATCAGCCATCCATAGTTGTAAACGAAGATGCAGATGTACAGAACCTCCTTAATCCACCTTCAGAGAGGGAGTCGATCTTGGGGTCCTGTGAAACTGTATGACAAGAAAGAGAGTCAATACATGTATAGAAACTGGATGATTACTTACCTGTTAAAAAGCTGCATACGAACAGATACCCTCCTACTGTTGCAGATCATCAGTACATCAGCCAGCCAATGTTCCAGATGGAGATGCAGACAACCACATACATCTGCATAAGGCAAGTCCCTGGATGTGTGCATCCAGCTTCAAAGTGAGCCAGTCGTGAGGTCCTGCGAACCTGTATGACAAGAAAGAGTCAATACATGTATAGAAACTGAATGATCACTTACCTGTTACACAGCTGCATACGAAAAGTCACCCTCATGCAGTTGCAGATCGACAGAAAGTCAGCCAACCACCCATAGTTGTTAACTGAGATGCAGATGTACAGAAACTTGTTAATCCACCTTCAGAGAGGGAGTCGATCTTGGGGTCCTGCGAACCTGTATGACAAGAAAGAGTGTCAATACATGTATAGAAACTGCATGATCACTTACCTGTTACACAGCTGCATACGAACAGTCAGCCTCCTACTGTTGCAGATCATCAGAACATCAGCCAGCCAATGTTCCAGATGGAGATACAGACAACCACATACATTTGCAGAAGGCAAGTCCCTTGTTGTGTGCATCCAGCTTCAAAGTGAGCCAGTCGTGAGGTCCTGTGAACCTGTATGACAAGAAAGAGTGTCAATACATGTATAGAAACTGAATGATCACTTACCTGTTACACAGCTGCATACGAAGAGTCAGCCTCCTACTGTTGCAGATCATCAGAACATCAGCCAGCCAATGTTCCAGATGGAGATACAGACAACCACATACATTTGCAGAAGGCAAGTCCCTTGTTGTGTGCATCCAGCTTCAAAGTGAGCCAGTCGTGAGGTCCTGTGAACCTGTATGACAAGAAAGAGTCAATACATGTATAGAAACTGAATGATCACTTACCTGTTACACAGCTGCATACGAAAAGTCACCCTCATGCAGTTGCAGATCGACAGAAAGTCAGCCAACCAGCCATAGTTGTAAATGAAGATGAAGATGTACAGAACCTTGTTAATCCACCTTCAGAGAGGGAGTCGATCTTGGCGTCCGGTGAACCTGTATGACAAGAAAGAGAGTCAATACATGTATAGAAACTGAATGATCACTTACCTGTTACACAGCTGTATGCGATCAGTCAGCCTAATACAGTTGCAGATGGACGGAAAGCCAGCCAGTCAGCCATAGTTGTAAAATGAGATGCAGATCTACAGAACCTTGTTAATCCACCTTCAGAGAGGGAGTTGATCTTGGGGTCCTGTGAACCTGTATAACAAGAAAGAGAGTCAAAACATGTATAGAAACTGAATGATCACTTACCTGTTACACAGATGCATAAGAACAGTCACCCTCATACAGTTGCAGATAGACAGAAAGTCAGCCAACCGGCCATAGTTGTCAGCTGAGATGCAGATGTAACAAACCTTGTTAATCCACTTTCAGAAAGGGAGTCGATCTTGGGGTCCTGCGAACCTGTATGACAAGAAAGAGTCAATACATGTATAGAAACTGAATGATCACTTACCTGTTACACAGCTGCATATGAACAGTCACCCTCATACAGTTGCAGATCGACAGAAAGTCAATCAGCCATCCATAGTTGTAAACGAAGATGCAGATGTACAGAACCTTGTTAATCCACCTTCAGAGAGGGAGTCGATCTTGGCGTCCTGTGAACCTGTATGACAAGAAAGAGAGTCAATACATGTATAGAAACTGAATGATCACTTACCTGTTACACAGCTGCACACAAACAGTCAGCCTCCTACTGTTGCAGATCATCAGAACATCAGCCAGCCAATGTTCCAGATGGAGATGCAGACAACCACATAGATTTGCAGAAGGCAACTCCCTTGTTGTGTGCATCCAGTTTCAAAGTGAGCCAGTCGTGAGGTTCTGTGAACCTGGATGACAAGAAAGAGAGTCAATACATGTATAAAAACAGAATGATCACTTACCTGTTACACAGCTGTATGCGATCAGTCAGCCTAATACAGTTGCAGATGGACGGAAAGCCAGCCAGTCAGCCATAGTTGTAAAATGAGATGCAGATCTACAGAACCATGTTAATCCACCTTCAGAGAGGGAGTCGATCTTGGGATCCTGCGAACCTGTATAACAAGAAAGAGTGTCAATACATGTACAGAAACTGAATGATCACTTACCTGTTACACAGATGCATAAGAACAGTCACCCTCATACAGTTGCAGATCGACAGAAAGTCAGCCAGACAGCCATAGTTGTAAACTGAGATGCAGATGTACAGAACCTTGATAATCCACCTTCAGAGACGGAGTCGATCTTGGGGTTCTGTGAACCTGTATGACAAGAAAGAGAGTCAAAACATGTATAGAAACTGAATGATCACTTACCTGTTACACAGATGCATAAGAACAGTCACCCTCATACAGTTGCAGATCGACAGAAAGTCTTTCAGCCAGCGATAGTTGTCAACTGAGATGCAGATGTACAGAACCTTGTTAATCCACCTTCAGACAGGGAGTCGATCTTGGGGTCCTGCGAACCTGTATGACAAGAAAGAGAGTCAATACATGTACAGAAACTGAATGATCACTTACCTGTTACACAGCTGCATACGAACAGTCACCCTCATACAGTTGCAGATCGACAGAAAGTCAATCAGCCATCCATAGTTGTAAACGAAGATGCAGATGTACAGAACCTCCTTAATCCACCTTCAGAGAGGGAGTCGATCTTGGGGTCCTGTGAAACTGTATGACAAGAAAGAGAGTCAATACATGTATAGAAACTGGATGATTACTTACCTGTTAAAAAGCTGCATACGAACAGATACCCTCCTACTGTTGCAGATCATCAGTACATCAGCCAGCCAATGTTCCAGATGGAGATGCAGACAACCACATACATCTGCAGAAGGCACGTCCCTGGATGTGTGCATCCAGCTTCAAAGTGAGCCAGTCGTGAGGTCCTGTGAACCTGTATGACAAGAAAGAGTGTCAATACATGTATAGAAACTGAATGATCACTTACCTGTTACACAGCTGCATACGAAGAGTCAGCCTCCTACTGTTGCAGATCATCAGAACATCAGCCAGCCAATGTTCCAGATGGAGATGCAGACAACCACATACATCTGCAGAAGGCAAGTCCCTGGATGTGTGCATCCAGCTTCAAAGTGAGCCAGTCGTGAGGTCCTGCGAACCTGTATGACAAGAAAGAGTCAATACATGTATAGAAACTGAATGATCACTTACCTGTTACACAGCTGCATACGAAAAGTCACCCTCATGCAGTTGCAGATCGACAGAAAGTCAGCCAACCACCCATAGTTGTTAACTGAGATGCAGATGTACAGAACCTTGTTAATCCACCTTCAGAGAGGGAGTCGATCTTGGCGTCCGGTGAACCTGTATGACAAGAAAGAGAGTCAATACATGTATAGAAACTGAATGATCACTTACCTGTTACACAGCTGTATGCGATCAGTCAGCCTAATACAGTTGCAGATGGACGGAAAGCCAGCCAGTCAGCCATAGTTGTAAAATGAGATGCAGATCTACAGAACCTTGTTAATCCACCTTCAGAGAGGGAGTCGATCTTGGGGTCCTGTGAACCTGTATAACAAGAAAGAGAGTCAATACATGTATAAAAACAGAATGATCACTTACCTGTTACACAGCTGCATACGAACAGTCACCCTCATACAGTTACAGATCGAAAGAAAGTCAGCCAACCAGCCATAGTTGTAAATGAAGATGAAGATGTAAAGAACCTTGTTAATCCACCTTCAGAAAGGGAGTCGATCTTGGGGTCCTGCGAACCTGTATGACAAGAAAGAGTCAATACATGTATAGAAACTGAATGATCACTTACCTGTTACACAGCTGCATACGAACAGTCAGCCTCCTACTGTTGCAGATCATCAGAACATCAGCCAGCCAATGTTCCAGATGGAGATGCAGACAACCACATAGATTTGCAGAAGGCAACTCCCTTGTTGTGTGCATCCAGTTTCAAAGTGAGCCAGTCGTGAGGTTCTGTGAACCTGGATGACAAGAAAGAGAGTCAATACATGTATAAAAACAGAATGATCACTTACCTGTTACACAGCTGTATGCGATCAGTCAGCCTAATACAGTTGCAGATGGACGGAAAGCCAGCCAGTCAGCCATAGTTGTAAAATGAGACGCAGATGTAACGAAACTTGTTAATCCACCTTCAGAGAGGGAGTCGATCTTGGGGTCCTGCGAACCTGTATAACAAGAAAGAGTGTCAATACATGTACAGAAACTGAATGATCACTTACCTGTTACACAGATGCATAAGAACAGTCACCCTCATACAGTTGCAGATCGACAGAAAGTCTTTCAGCCAGCGATAGTTGTCAACTGAGATGCAGATGTACAGAACCTTGTAAATCCACCTTCAGAGAGGGAGTCGATCTTGGCGTCCTGTGAACCTGTATGACAAGAAAGAGAGTCAATACATGTATAGAAACTGAATGATCACTTACCTGTTACACAGCTGTATGCGATCAGTCAGCCTAATACAGTTGCAGATGGACGGAAAGCCAGCCAGTCAGCCATAGTTGTAAAATGAGATGCAGATCTACAGAACCTTGTTAATCCACCTTCAGAGAGGGAGTCGATCTTGGGGTCCTGTGAACCTGTATGACAAGAAAGAGTGTCAATACATGTACAGAAACTGAATGATCACTTACCTGTTACACAGCTGCATACGAACAGTCACCCTCATACAGTTGCAGATCGACAGAAAGTCAGCCAGCCAGCCATAGTTGTAAACTGAGATGCAGATGTACAGAACCTTGATAATCCACCTTCAGAGATGGAGTCGATCTTGGGGTCCTGTGAAACTGTATGACAAGAAAGAGAGTCAATACATGTATAGAAACTGGATGATTACTTACCTGTTAAAAAGCTGCATACGAACAGATACCCTCCTACTGTTGCAGATCATCAGAACATCAGCCAGCCAATGTTCCAGATGGAGATGCAGACAACCACATACATCTGCAGAAGGCAAGTCCCTGAATGTGTGCATCCAGCTTCAAAGTGAGCCAGTCGTGAGGTCCTGCGAAACTGTATGACAAGAAAGAGTCAATACATGTATAGAAACTGAATGATCACTTACCTGTTACACAACTGTATGCGAACAGTCAGCCAAATACAGTTGCAGATGGACGGAAAGCATGCCAGCCAGCCATAGTTGTCAACTGAGATGCAGATGTACAGAACCTTGTTAATCCACCTTCAGAGAGGTAGTCGATCTTGGGGTCCTGCGAACCTGTATGACAAGAAAGAGAGTCAATAAATGTATAGAAACTGAATGATCACTTACCTGTTACACAGCTGCATACGAACAGTCAGCCTCCTACTGTTGCAGATCATCAGAACATCAGCCAGCCAATGTTCCAGATGGAGATGTAGACAACCACATACATCTGCAGAAGGCAAGTCCCTGGTTGTGTGCATCCAGCTTCAAAGTGAGCCAGTCGTGAGGTCCTGCGAACCTGTATGACAAGAAAGAGAGTCAATACATGTATAGAAACTGAATGATCACTTACCTGTTACACAGCTGCATACGAAAAGTCACCCTCATGCAGTTGCAGATCGACAGAAAGTCAGCCAACCACCCATAGTTGTGAACTGAGATGTAGATGTACAGAAACTTGTTAATCCACCTTCAGAGAGGAAGTCGATCTTGGGGTCCTGCGAACCTGTATGACAAGAAAGAGTGTCAATACATGTATAGAAACTGAATGATCACTTACCTGTTACACAGCTGCATACGAACAATCACCCTCATACAGTTGCAGATTGACAGAAAGTCAGCCAACCAGCCATAGTTGTAAATGAAGATGAAGATGTAAAGAACCTTGTTAATCCACCTTATGAGAGGGAGTCGAACTTGGGGTCCTGCGAACCTGTATGACAAGAAAGAGAGTCAATACATGCATAGAAACCGAATGATCACTTACCTGTTACACAGGTTCTGTACACTCCTTCAGAGAAGGAGTCGATCTTGGGGTCCTGCGAACATGTATGACAAGAAAGAGAGTCAATACATGTATAGAAACTGAATGATCACTTACCTGTTACACAGATGCATACGAACAGTCAGCCTCCTACTGTTTCAGATCTTTAGAACATTAGCCAGCCAATGTTCCAGATGGAGATGCAGACAACCACATACATTTGCAGAAGGCAAGTCTCTTGTTGTGTGCATCCAGCTTTAAAGTGAGCCAGTCGTGAGGTCCTGTGAACCTGTATGACAAGAAAGAGACTCAATACATGTATAGAAACAGAATGATCACTTACCTGTTACACAGATGCATAAGAACAGTCACCCTCATACAGTTGCAGATCGACAGAAAGTCAATCAGCCATCCATAGTTGTAAACTGAGATGCAGATGTACAGAACCTTGATAATCCACCTTCAGAGAGGGAGTCGATCTTGGGGTTCTGTGAACCTGTATGACAAGAAAGAGAGTCAAAACATGTATAGAAACTGAATGATCACTTACCTGTTACACAGCTGCATACGAACAGTCACCCTCATAAAGTTGCAGATCGACAGAAAGTCAATCAGCCATCCATAGTTGTAAACGAAGATGCAGATGTACAGAACCTCCTTAATCCACCTTCAGAGAGGGAGTCGATCTTGGGGTCCTGTGAAACTGTATGACAAGAAAGAGAGTCAATACATGTATAGAAACTGGATGATTACTTACCTGTTAAAAAGCTGCATACGAACAGATACCCTCCTACTGTTGCAGATCATCAGTACATCAGCCAGCCAATGTTCCAGATGGAGATGCAGACAACCACATACATCTGCAGAAGGCAAGTCCCTGGATGTGTGCATCCAGCTTCAAAGTGAGCCAGTCGTGAGGTCCTGCGAACCTGTATGACAAGAAAGAGTCAATACATGTATAGAAACTGAATGATCACTTACCTGTTACACAGCTGCATACGAAAAGTCACCCTCATGCAGTTGCAGATCGACAGAAAGTCAGCCAACCAGCCATAGTTGTAAATGAAGATGAAGATGTACAGAACCTTGTTAATCCACCTTCAGAGAGGGAGTCGATCTTGGCGTCCGGTGAACCTGTATGACAAGAAAGAGAGTCAATACATGTATAGAAACTGAATGATCACTTACCTGTTACACAGCTGTATGCGATCAGTCAGCCTAATACAGTTGCAGATGGACGGAAAGCCAGCCAGTCAGCCATAGTTGTAAAATGAGATGCAGATCTACAGAACCTTGTTAATCCACCTTCAGAGAGGGAGTCGATCTTGGGGTCCTGTGAACCTGTATAACAAGAAAGAGAGTCAAAACATGTATAGAAACTGAATGATCACTTACCTGTTACACAGATGCATAAGAACAGTCACCCTCATACAGTTGCAGATCGACAGAAAGTCAGCCAACCGGCCATAGTTGTCAGCTGAGATGCAGATGTAACAAACCTTGTTAATCCACTTTCAGAAAGGGAGTCGATCTTGGGGTCCTGCGAACCTGTATGACAAGAAAGAGTCAATACATGTATAGAAACTGAATGATCACTTACCTGTTACACAGCTGCATACGAACAGTCACCCTCATACAGTTGCAGATCGACAGAAAGTCAATCAGCCATCCATAGTTGTAAACGAAGATGCAGATGTACAGAACCTTGTTAATCCACCTTCAGAGAGGGAGTCGATCTTGGCGTCCTGTGAACCTGTATGACAAGAAAGAGAGTCAATACATGTATAGAAACTGAATGATCACTTACCTGTTACACAGCTGCATACGAACAGTCAGCCTCCTACTGTTGCAGATCATCAGAACATCAGCCAGCCAATGTTCCAGATGGAGATGCAGACAACCACATAGATTTGCAGAAGGCAACTCCCTTGTTGTGTGCATCCAGTTTCAAAGTGAGCCAGTCGTGAGGTTCTGTGAACCTGGATGACAAGAAAGAGAGTCAATACATGTATAAAAACAGAATGATCACTTACCTGTTACACAGCTGTATGCGATCAGTCAGCCTAATACAGTTGCAGATGGACGGAAAGCCAGCCAGTCAGCCATAGTTGTAAAATGAGATGCAGATCTACAGAACCATGTTAATCCACCTACAGAGAGGGAGTCGATCTTGGGATCCTGCGAACCTGTATAACAAGAAAGAGTGTCAATACATGTACAGAAACTGAATGATCACTTACCTGTTACACAGATGCATAAGAACAGTCACCCTCATACAGTTGCAGATCGACAGAAAGTCAGCCAGACAGCCATAGTTGTAAACTGAGATGCAGATGTACAGAACCTTGATAATCCACCTTCAGAGACGGAGTCGATCTTGGGGTTCTGTGAACCTGTATGACAAGAAAGAGAGTCAAAACATGTATAGAAACTGAATGATCACTTACCTGTTACACAGATGCATAAGAACAGTCACCCTCATACAGTTGCAGATCGACAGAAAGTCTTTCAGCCAGCGATAGTTGTCAACTGAGATGCAGATGTACAGAACCTTGTTAATCCACCTTCAGACAGGGAGTCGATCTTGGGGTCCTGCGAACCTGTATGACAAGAAAGAGAGTCAATACATGTACAGAAACTGAATGATCACTTACCTGTTACACAGCTGCATACGAACAGTCACCCTCATACAGTTGCAGATCGACAGAAAGTGAATCAGCCATCCATAGTTGTAAACGAAGATGCAGATGTACAGAACCTCCTTAATCCACCTTCAGAGAGGGAGTCGATCTTGGGGTCCTGTGAAACTGTATGACAAGAAAGAGAGTCAATACATGTATAGAAACTGGATGATTACTTACCTGTTAAAAAGCTGCATACGAACAGATACCCTCCTACTGTTGCAGATCATCAGTACATCAGCCAGCCAATGTTCCAGATGGAGATGCAGACAACCACATACATCTGCAGAAGGCAAGTCCCTGGATGTGTGCATCCAGCTTCAAAGTGAGCCAGTCGTGAGGTCCTGTGAACCTGTATGACAAGAAAGAGTGTCAATACATGTATAGAAACTGAATGATCACTTACCTGTTACACAGCTGCATACGAAGAGTCAGCCTCCTACTGTTGCAGATCATCAGAACATCAGCCAGCCAATGTTCCAGATGGAGATGCAGACAACCACATACATCTGCAGAAGGCAAGTCCCTGGATGTGTGCATCCAGTTTCAAAGTGAGCCAGTCGTGAGGTCCTGCGAACCTGTATGACAAGAAAGAGTCAATACATGTATAGAAACTGAATGATCACTTACCTGTTACACAGATGCATAAGAACAGTCACCCTCATACAGTTGCAGATCGACAGAAAGTCAGCCAACCGGCCATAGTTGTCAGCTGAGATGCAGATGTAACAAACCTTGTTAATCCACTTTCAGAAAGGGAGTCGATCTTGGGGTCCTGCGAACCTGTATGACAAGAAAGAGTCAATACATGTAGAGAAACTGAATGATCACTTACCTGTTACACAGCTTCATACGAACAGTCACCCTCATACAGTTGCAGATCGACAGAAAGTCAATCAGCCATCCATAGTTGTAAACGAAGATGCAGATGTACAGAACCTTGTTAATCCACCTTCAGAGAGGGAGTCGATCTTGGCGTCCTGTGAACCTGTATGACAAGAAAGAGAGTCAATACATGTATAGAAACTGAATGATCACTTACCTGTTACACAGCTGCATACGAACAGTCAGCCTCCTACTGTTGCAGATCATCAGAACATCAGCCAGCCAATGTTCCAGATGGAGATTCAGACAACCACATAGATTTGCAGAAGGCAACTCCCTTGTTGTGTGCATCCAGTTTCAAAGTGAGCCAGTCGTGAGGTTCTGTGAACCTGGATGACAAGAAAGAGAGTCAATACATGTATAAAAACAGAATGATCACTTACCTGTTACACAGCTGTATGCGATCAGTCAGCCTAATACAGTTGCAGATGGACGGAAAGCCAGCCAGTCAGCCATAGTTGTAAAATGAGATGCAGATCTACAGAACCATGTTAATCCACCTTCAGAGAGGGAGTCGATCTTGGGATCCTGCGAACCTGTATAACAAGAGTGTCAATACATGTACAGAAACTGAATGATCACTTACCTGTTACACAGATGCATAAGAACAGTCACCCTCATACAGTTGCAGATCGACAGAAAGTCAGCCAGCCAGCCATAGTTGTAAACTGAGATGCAGATGTACAGAACCTTGATAATCCACCTTCAGAGACGGAGTCGATCTTGGGGTTCTGTGAACCTGTATGACAAGAAAGAGAGTCAAAACATGTATAGAAACTGAATGATCACTTACCTGTTACACAGCTGCATACGAACAGTCACCCTCATACAGTTGCAGATCAACAGAAAGTCAATCAGCCATCCATAGTTGTAAACGAAGATGCAGATGTACAGAACCTCCTTAATCCACCTTCAGAGAGGGAGTCGATCTTGGGGTCCTGTGAAACTGTATGACAAGAAAGAGAGTCAATACATGTATAGAAACTGGATGATTACTTACCTGTTAAAAAGCTGCATACGAACAGATACCCTCCTACTGTTGCAGATCATCAGAACATCAGCCAGCCAATGTTCCAGATGGAGATGCAGACAACCACATACATCTGCAGAAGGCAAGTCCCTGGATGTGTGCATCCAGCTTCAAAGTGAGCCAGTCGTGAGGTCCTGTGAACCTGTATGACAAGAAAGAGAGTCAATACATGTATAAAAACAGAATGATCACTTACCTGTTACACAGCTGCATACGAACAATCACCCTCATACAGTTGCAGATTGACAGAAAGTCAGCCAACCAGCCATAGTTGTAAATGAAGATGAAGATGTAAAGAACCTTGTTAATCCACCTTCATAGAGGGAGTTGATCTTGGGGTCCTGCGAACCTGTATGACAAGAAAGAGAGTCAATACATGTATAGAAACTGAATGATCACTTATCTGTTACACAGGTTCTGTACACTCCTTCAAAGAAGGAGTCGATCTTTGGGTCCTGCGAACCTGTATGACAAGAAAGAGAGTGAATACATGTATAGAAACTGATTGATCACTTACCTGTTACACAACTGTATGCGAACAGTCAGCCAAATACAGTTGCAGATGGATGGAAAGCAAGCCAGCCAGCCATAGTTGTCAACTGAGATGCAGATGTACAGAACCTTGTTAATCCACCTTCAGAGAGGTAGTCGATCTTGGGGTCCTGCGAACCAGTATGACAAGAAAGAGAGTCAATAAATGTATAGAAACTGAATGATCACTTACCTGTTACACAGCTGCATACGAACAGTCAGCCTCCTACTGTTGCAGATCATCAGAACATCAGCCAGCCAATGTTCCAGATGGAGATGCAGGCAACCACATAGATTTGCAGAAGGCAAGTCCCTTGTTGTGTGCATCCAGCTTCAAAGTGAGCCAGTCGTGAGGTCCTGTGAACCTGTATGACAAGAAAGAGACTCAATACATGTATAGAAACAGAATGATCACTTACCTGTTACACAGATGCATAAGAACAGTCACCCTCATACAGTTGCAGATCGACAGAAAGTCAATCAGCCATCCATAGTTGTAAACTGAGATGCAGATGTACAGAACCTTGATAATCCACCTTCAGAGAGGGAGTCGATCTTGGGGTTCTGTGAACCTGTATGACAAGAAAGAGAGTCAAAACATGTATAGAAACTGAATGATCACTTACCTGTTACACAGCTGCATACGAACAGTCACCCTCATAAAGTTGCAGATCGACAGAAAGTCAATCAGCCATCCATAGTTGTAAACGAAGATGCAGATGTACAGAACCTCCTTAATCCACCTTCAGAGAGGGAGTCGATCTTGGGGTCCTGTGAAACTGTATGACAAGAAAGAGAGTCAATACATGTATAGAAACTGGATGATTACTTACCTGTTAAAAAGCTGCATACGAACAGATACCCTCCTACTGTTGCAGATCATCAGTACATCAGCCAGCCAATGTTCCAGATGGAGATGCAGACAACCACATACATCTGCAGAAGGCAAGTCCCTGGATGTGTGCATCCAGCTTCAAAGTGAGCCAGTCGTGAGGTCCTGCGAACCTGTATGACAAGAAAGAGTCAATACATGTATAGAAACTGAATGATCACTTACCTGTTACACAGCTGCATACGAAAAGTCACCCTCATGCAGTTGCAGATCGACAGAAAGTCAGCCAACCAGCCATAGTTGTAAATGAAGATGAAGATGTACAGAACCTTGTTAATCCACCTTCAGAGAGGGAGTCGATCTTGGCGTCCGGTGAACCTGTATGACAAGAAAGAGAGTCAATACATGTATAGAAACTGAATGATCACTTACCTGTTACACAGCTGTATGCGATCAGTCAGCCTAATACAGTTGCAGATGGACGGAAAGCCAGCCAGTCAGCCATAGTTGTAAAATGAGATGCAGATCTACAGAACCTTGTTAATCCACCTTCAGAGAGGGAGTCGATCTTGGGGTCCTGTGAACCTGTATAACAAGAAAGAGAGTCAAAACATGTATAGAAACTGAATGATCACTTACCTGTTACACAGATGCATAAGAACAGTCACCCTCATACAGTTGCAGATCGACAGAAAGTCAGCCAACCGGCCATAGTTGTCAGCTGAGATGCAGATGTAACAAACCTTGTTAATCCACTTTCAGAAAGGGAGTCGATCTTGGGGTCCTGCGAACCTGTATGACAAGAAAGAGTCAATACATGTATAGAAACTGAATGATCACTTACCTGTTACACAGCTGCATACGAACAGTCACCCTCATACAGTTGCAGATCGACAGAAAGTCAATCAGCCATCCATAGTTGTAAACGAAGATGCAGATGTACAGAACCTTGTTAATCCACCTTCAGAGAGGGAGTCGATCTTGGCGTCCTGTGAACCTGTATGACAAGAAAGAGAGTCAATACATGTATAGAAACTGAATGATCACTTACCTGTTACACAGCTGCATACGAACAGTCAGCCTCCTACTGTTGCAGATCATCAGAACATCAGCCAGCCAATGTTCCAGATGGAGATGCAGACAACCACATAGATTTGCAGAAGGCAACTCCCTTGTTGTGTGCATCCAGTTTCAAAGTGAGCCAGTCGTGAGGTTCTGTGAACCTGGATGACAAGAAAGAGAGTCAATACATGTATAAAAACAGAATGATCACTTACCTGTTACACAGCTGTATGCGATCAGTCAGCCTAATACAGTTGCAGATGGACGGAAAGCCAGCCAGTCAGCCATAGTTGTAAAATGAGATGCAGATCTACAGAACCATGTTAATCCACCTACAGAGAGGGAGTCGATCTTGGGATCCTGCGAACCTGTATAACAAGAAAGAGTGTCAATACATGTACAGAAACTGAATGATCACTTACCTGTTACACAGATGCATAAGAACAGTCACCCTCATACAGTTGCAGATCGACAGAAAGTCAGCCAGACAGCCATAGTTGTAAACTGAGATGCAGATGTACAGAACCTTGATAATCCACCTTCAGAGACGGAGTCGATCTTGGGGTTCTGTGAACCTGTATGACAAGAAAGAGAGTCAAAACATGTATAGAAACTGAATGATCACTTACCTGTTACACAGATGCATAAGAACAGTCACCCTCATACAGTTGCAGATCGACAGAAAGTCTTTCAGCCAGCGATAGTTGTCAACTGAGATGCAGATGTACAGAACCTTGTTAATCCACCTTCAGACAGGGAGTCGATCTTGGGGTCCTGCGAACCTGTATGACAAGAAAGAGAGTCAATACATGTACAGAAACTGAATGATCACTTACCTGTTACACAGCTGCATACGAACAGTCACCCTCATACAGTTGCAGATCGACAGAAAGTGAATCAGCCATCCATAGTTGTAAACGAAGATGCAGATGTACAGAACCTCCTTAATCCACCTTCAGAGAGGGAGTCGATCTTGGGGTCCTGTGAAACTGTATGACAAGAAAGAGAGTCAATACATGTATAGAAACTGGATGATTACTTACCTGTTAAAAAGCTGCATACGAACAGATACCCTCCTACTGTTGCAGATCATCAGTACATCAGCCAGCCAATGTTCCAGATGGAGATGCAGACAACCACATACATCTGCAGAAGGCAAGTCCCTGGATGTGTGCATCCAGCTTCAAAGTGAGCCAGTCGTGAGGTCCTGTGAACCTGTATGACAAGAAAGAGTGTCAATACATGTATAGAAACTGAATGATCACTTACCTGTTACACAGCTGCATACGAAGAGTCAGCCTCCTACTGTTGCAGATCATCAGAACATCAGCCAGCCAATGTTCCAGATGGAGATGCAGACAACCACATACATCTGCAGAAGGCAAGTCCCTGGATGTGTGCATCCAGTTTCAAAGTGAGCCAGTCGTGAGGTCCTGCGAACCTGTATGACAAGAAAGAGTCAATACATGTATAGAAACTGAATGATCACTTACCTGTTACACAGATGCATAAGAACAGTCACCCTCATACAGTTGCAGATCGACAGAAAGTCAGCCAACCGGCCATAGTTGTCAGCTGAGATGCAGATGTAACAAACCTTGTTAATCCACTTTCAGAAAGGGAGTCGATCTTGGGGTCCTGCGAACCTGTATGACAAGAAAGAGTCAATACATGTAGAGAAACTGAATGATCACTTACCTGTTACACAGCTTCATACGAACAGTCACCCTCATACAGTTGCAGATCGACAGAAAGTCAATCAGCCATCCATAGTTGTAAACGAAGATGCAGATGTACAGAACCTTGTTAATCCACCTTCAGAGAGGGAGTCGATCTTGGCGTCCTGTGAACCTGTATGACAAGAAAGAGAGTCAATACATGTATAGAAACTGAATGATCACTTACCTGTTACACAGCTGCATACGAACAGTCAGCCTCCTACTGTTGCAGATCATCAGAACATCAGCCAGCCAATGTTCCAGATGGAGATTCAGACAACCACATAGATTTGCAGAAGGCAACTCCCTTGTTGTGTGCATCCAGTTTCAAAGTGAGCCAGTCGTGAGGTTCTGTGAACCTGGATGACAAGAAAGAGAGTCAATACATGTATAAAAACAGAATGATCACTTACCTGTTACACAGCTGTATGCGATCAGTCAGCCTAATACAGTTGCAGATGGACGGAAAGCCAGCCAGTCAGCCATAGTTGTAAAATGAGATGCAGATCTACAGAACCATGTTAATCCACCTTCAGAGAGGGAGTCGATCTTGGGATCCTGCGAACCTGTATAACAAGAGTGTCAATACATGTACAGAAACTGAATGATCACTTACCTGTTACACAGATGCATAAGAACAGTCACCCTCATACAGTTGCAGATCGACAGAAAGTCAGCCAGCCAGCCATAGTTGTAAACTGAGATGCAGATGTACAGAACCTTGATAATCCACCTTCAGAGACGGAGTCGATCTTGGGGTTCTGTGAACCTGTATGACAAGAAAGAGAGTCAAAACATGTATAGAAACTGAATGATCACTTACCTGTTACACAGCTGCATACGAACAGTCACCCTCATACAGTTGCAGATCAACAGAAAGTCAATCAGCCATCCATAGTTGTAAACGAAGATGCAGATGTACAGAACCTCCTTAATCCACCTTCAGAGAGGGAGTCGATCTTGGGGTCCTGTGAAACTGTATGACAAGAAAGAGAGTCAATACATGTATAGAAACTGGATGATTACTTACCTGTTAAAAAGCTGCATACGAACAGATACCCTCCTACTGTTGCAGATCATCAGAACATCAGCCAGCCAATGTTCCAGATGGAGATGCAGACAACCACATACATCTGCAGAAGGCAAGTCCCTGGATGTGTGCATCCAGCTTCAAAGTGAGCCAGTCGTGAGGTCCTGTGAACCTGTATGACAAGAAAGAGAGTCAATACATGTATAAAAACAGAATGATCACTTACCTGTTACACAGCTGCATACGAACAATCACCCTCATACAGTTGCAGATTGACAGAAAGTCAGCCAACCAGCCATAGTTGTAAATGAAGATGAAGATGTAAAGAACCTTGTTAATCCACCTTCATAGAGGGAGTTGATCTTGGGGTCCTGCGAACCTGTATGACAAGAAAGAGAGTCAATACATGTATAGAAACTGAATGATCACTTATCTGTTACACAGGTTCTGTACACTCCTTCAAAGAAGGAGTCGATCTTTGGGTCCTGCGAACCTGTATGACAAGAAAGAGAGTGAATACATGTATAGAAACTGATTGATCACTTACCTGTTACACAACTGTATGCGAACAGTCAGCCAAATACAGTTGCAGATGGATGGAAAGCAAGCCAGCCAGCCATAGTTGTCAACTGAGATGCAGATGTACAGAACCTTGTTAATCCACCTTCAGAGAGGTAGTCGATCTTGGGGTCCTGCGAACCAGTATGACAAGAAAGAGAGTCAATAAATGTATAGAAACTGAATGATCACTTACCTGTTACACAGCTGCATACGAACAGTCAGCCTCCTACTGTTGCAGATCATCAGAACATCAGCCAGCCAATGTTCCAGATGGAGATGCAGGCAACCACATAGATTTGCAGAAGGCAAGTCCCTTGTTGTGTGCATCCAGCTTCAAAGTGAGCCAGTCGTGAGGTCCTGTGAACCTGGATGACAAGAAAGAGAGTCAATACATGTATAAAAACTGAATGATCACTTACCTATTACACAGCTGCATACGAACAGTCACCCTCATACAGTTGCAGATCGACAGAAAGTCAGCCTGTCAGCCATAGTTGTCAACTGAGACGCAGATGTACAGAACCTTGATAATCCACCTTCAGAGTGGTAGTCGATCTTGGGGTCCTGCGAACCTATATGACAAGAAAGAGAGTCAATACATGTATAGAAACTGAATGATCACTTACCTGTTACACAGCTGCATACGAACAGTCACCCTCATACAGTTGAAGATCAACAGAAAGTCTGTCAGCCAGCGATAGTTGTCAACTGAGATGCAGATGTACAGAACCTTGTTAATCCACCTTCAGGGAGGGAGTCGATCTTGGCGTCCGGTGAACCTGTATGACAAGAAAGAGAGTCAATACATGTATAGAAACTGAATGATCACTTACCTGTTACACAGCTGTATGCGATCAGTCAGCCTAATACAGTTGCAGATGGACGGAAAGCCAGCCAGTCAGCCATAGTTGTAAAATGAGATTCAGATCTACAGAACCTTGTTAATCCACCTTCAGAGAGGGAGTCGATCTTGGGGTCCTGTGAACCTGTATAACAAGAAAAAGAGTCAATACATGTATAGAAACTGAATGATCACTTACCTGTTACACAGATGCATAAGAACAGTCCCCCTCATACAGTTGCAGATCGACAGAAAGTCAGCCAACCGGCCATAGTTGTCAGCTGAGATGCAGATGTAACAAACCTTGTTAATCCACTTTCAGAAAGGGAGTCGATCTTGGGGTTCTGTGAACCTGTATGACAAGAAAGAGAGTCAAAACATGTATAGAAACTGAATGATCACTTACCTGTTACACAGGTTCTGTACACTCCTTCAGAGAAGGAGTCGATCTTTGGGTCCTGCGAACCTGTATGACAAGAAAGAGAGTGAATACATGTATAGAAACTGATTGATCACTTACCTGTTACACAACTGTATGCGAACAGTCAGCCAAATACAGTTGCAGATGGATGGAAAGCAAGCCAGCCAGCCATAGTTGTCAACTGAGACGCAGATGTACAGAACCTTGATAATCCACCTTCAGAGTGGTAGTCGATCTTGGGGTCCTGCGAACCTATATGACAAGAAAGAGAGTCAATACATGTATAGAAACTGAATGATCACTTACCTGTTACACAGCTGCATACGAACAGTCACCCTCATACAGTTGAAGATCAACAGAAAGTCTGTCAGCCAGCGATAGTTGTAAACGAAGATGCAGATGTACAGAACCTCCTTAATCCACCTTCAGAGAGGGAGTCGATCTTGGGGTCCTGTGAAACTGTATGACAAGAAAGAGAGTCAATACATGTATAGAAACTGGATGATTACTTACCTGTTAAAAAGCTGCATACGAACAGATACCCTCCTACTGTTGCAGATCATCAGAACATCAGCCAGCCAATGTTCCAGATGGAGATACAGACAACCACATACATTTGCAGAAGGCAAGTCCCTTGTTGTGTGCATCCAGCTTCAAAGTGAGCCAGTCGTGAGGTCCTGTGAACCTGTATGACAAGAAAGAGAGTCAATACATGTAAAGAAACTGGATGATTACTTACCTGTTAAAAAGCTGCATACGAACAGATACCCTCCTACTCTTGCAGATCATCAGAACATCAGCCAGCCAATGTTCCAGATGGAGATACAGACAACCACATACATTTGCAGAAGGCAAGTCCCTTGTTGTGTGCATCCAGCTTCAAAGTGAGCCAGTCGTGAGGTCCTGTGAACCTGTATGACAAGAAAGAGAGTCAATACATGTATAAAAACAGAATGATCACTTACCTGTTACACAGCTGCATACGAACAATCACCCTCATACAGTTGCAGATTGACAGAAAGTCAACCAACCAGCCATAGTTGTAAATGAAGATGAAGATGTAAAGAACCTTGTTAATCCACCTTCATAGAGGGAGTTGATCTTGGGGTCCTGCGAACCTGTATGACAAGAAAGAGAGTGAATACATGTATAGAAACTGATTGATCACTTACCTGTTACACAACTGTATGCGAACAGTCAGCCAAATACAGTTGCAGATGGATGGAAAGCAAGCCAGCCAGCCATAGTTGTCAACTGAGACGCAGATGTACAGAACCTTGATAATCCACCTTCAGAGTGGTAGTCGATCTTGGGGTCCTGCGAACCTATATGACAAGAAAGAGAGTCAATACATGTATAGAAACTGAATGATCACTTACCTGTTACACAGCTGCATACGAACAGTCACCCTCATACAGTTGCAGATCAACAGAAAGTCAATCAGCCATCCATAGTTGTAAACGAAGATGCAGATGTACAGAACCTCCTTAATCCACCTTCAGAGAGGGAGTCGATCTTGGGGTCCTGTGAAACTGTATGACAAGAAAGAGAGTCAATACATGTATAGAAACTGGATGATTACTTACCTGTTAAAAAGCTGCATACGAACAGATACCCTCCTACTGTTGCAGATCATCAGAACATCAGCCAGCCAATGTTCCAGATGGAGATACAGACAACCACATATATTTGCAGAAGGCAAGTCCCTTGTTGTGTGCATCCAGCTTCAAAGTGAGCCAGTCGTGAGGTCCTGTGAACCTGTATGACAAGAAAGAGAGTCAATACATGTATAGAAACTGGATGATTACTTACCTGTTAAAAAGCTGCATACGAACAGATACCCTCCTACTGTTGCAGATCATCAGAACATCAGCCAGCCAATGTTCCAGATGGAGATACAGACAACCACATACATTTGCAGAAGGCAAGTCCCTTGTTGTGTGCATCCAGCTTCAAAGTGAGCCAGTCGTGAGGTCCTGTGAACCTGTATGACAAGAAAGAGAGTCAATACATGTATAAAAACAGAATGATCATTTACCTGTTACACAGCTGCATACGAACAATCACCCTCATACAGTTGCAGATTGACAGAAAGTCAGCCAACCAGCCATAGTTGTAAATGAAGATGAAGATGTAAAGAACCTTGTTAATCCACCTTCATAGAGGGAGTTGATCTTGGGGTCCTGCAAACCTGTATGACAAGAAAGAGAGTCAATACATGTATAGAAACTGAATGATCACTTACCTGTTACACAGGTTCTGTACACTCCTTCAGAGAAGGAGTCGATCTTTGGGTCCTGCGAACCTGTTTGACAAGAAAGAGAGTGAATACATGTATAGAAACTGATTGATCACTTACCTGTTACATAACTGTATGCGAACAGTCAGCCAAATACAGTTGCAGATGGATGGAAAGCAAGCCAGCCAGCCATAGTTGTCAACTGAGACGCAGATGTACAGAACCTTGATAATCCACCTTCAGAGTAGTAGTCGATCTTGGGGTCCTGTGAAACTGTATGACAAGAAAGAGAGTCAATACATGTATAGAAACTGGATGATTACTTACCTGTTAAAAAGCTGCATACGAACAGATACCCTCCTACTGTTGCAGATCATCAGAACATCAGCCAGCCAATGTTCCAGATGGAGATACAGACAACCACATACATTTGCAGAAGGCAAGTCCCTTGTTGTGTGCATCCAGCTTCAAAGTGAGCCAGTCGTGAGGTCCTGTGAAACTGTATGACAAGAAAGAGAGTCAATACATGTATAGAAACTGGATGATTACTTACCTGTTAAAAAGCTGCATACGAACAGATACCCTCCTACTGTTGCAGATCATCAGAACATCAGCCAGCCAATGTTCCAGATGGAGATACAGACAACCACATACATTTGCAGAAGGCAAGTCCCTTGTTGTGTGCATCCAGCTTCAAAGTGAGCCAGTCGTGAGGTCCTGTGAAACTGTATGACAAGAAAGAGAGTCAATACATGTATAGAAACTGGATGATTACTTACCTGTTAAAAAGCTGCATACGAACAGATACCCTCCTACTGTTGCAGATCATCAGAACATCAGCCAGCCAATGTTCCAGATGGAGATACAGACAACCACATACATTTGCAGAAGGCAAGTCCCTTGTTGTGTGCATCCAGCTTCAAAGTGAGCCAGTCGTGAGGTCCTGTGAACCTGTATGACAAGAAAGAGAGTCAATACATGTATAAAAACAGAATGATCACTTACCTGTTACACAGCTGCATACGATCAATCACCCTCACACAGTTGCAGATTGACAGAAAGTCAGCCAACCAGCCATAGTTGTAAAAGAAGATGAAGATGTAAAGAACCTTGTTAATCCACCTTCATAGAGGGAGTCGATCTTGGGGTCCTGTGAACCTGTATGACAAGAAAGAGAGTCAATACATGTATAGAAACTGAATGATCACTTACCTGTTACACAGGTTCTGTACACTCCTTCAGAGAAGGAGTCGATCTTAGGGTCCTGCGAACCTGTATGACAAGAAAGAGAGTCAATACATGTATAGAAACTGAATGATCACTTACCTGTTACACAGCTGCATACGAAAAGTCAGCCTAATACAGTTGCAGATGGTCGGAAAGCCAGACAGCCAGCCATAGTTTTCAACTGAGATGCAGATGTACGGAACCTTGTTAATCCACCTTCAGAAAGGGAGTCGATCTTGGGGTCCTGTGAACCTGTATGACAAGACAGAGAGTCAATACATGTATAGAAACTGAATGATCACTTACCTGTTACACAGCTGCATACGAACAGTCAGCCTCCTACTGTTGCAGATCATCAGAACATCAGCCAGCCAATGTTCCAGATGGAGATGCAGACAACCATGTACATTTGCAGAAGGCAAGTCCCTTGTTGTGTGCATCCAGCTTCAAATTGAGCCAGTCGTGAGGTCCTGTGAACCTGGATGACAAGAAAGAGAGTCAATACATGTATAACAACAGAATGATAACTTACCTGTTACACAGCTGCATACGAACAGTAACCCTTATACAGTTGCAGATCATCAGAACATCAGCCAGCCAATGTTCCAGATGGAGATGCAGACAACCACATACATTTGCAGAAGGCAAGTCCCTTTTTGTGTGCATCCAGTTTCAAAGTGAGCCAGTCGTGAGGTCCTGTGAACCTGTATGACAAGAAAGAGAGTCAATACATGTATAAAAACAGAATGATCACTTACCTGTTACACAGCTGCATACGAACAGTCACCCTCATACAGTTGCAGATCGACAGAAAGTCAGCCAACCAGCCATAGTTGTAAATGAAGATGAAGATGTAAAGAACCTAGTTAATCCACCTTTAGAGAGGGAGTTGGTCTTAGGGTCTTGCGAACCTGTATGACAAGAGAGTCAATACATGTATAGAAACTGAATGATCACTTACCTGTTACACAGGTTCTGTACACTGCTTCAGAAAAGGAGTCGATCTTGGGGTCCTGCGAACCTGTATGACAAGAAAGAGAGTCAAAACATGTATAGAAACTGAATGATCACTTACCTGTTACACAGCTGCATACGAACAGTCAGCCTCCTACTGTTGCACATCATCAGAACATCAGCCAGCCAATGTTCCAGATGGAGATGCAGACAACCACATACATTTGCAGAAGGCAAGTCCCTTGTTGTGTGCATCCAGCTTCAAAGTGAGCCAGTCGTGAGGTCCTGTGAACCTGTATGGCAAGAAAGAGAGTCAATACATGTATAAAAACAGAATGATCACTTACCTGTTACACAGCTGCATACGAACAGTCACCCTCATACAGTTGAAGATCAACAGAAAGTCTGCCAGCCAGCGATAGTTGTCAACTGAGATGCAGATGTACAGAACCTTGTTAATACACCTTCAGAGAGGGAGTCGATCTTGGGGTCCTGTGAACCTGTATGACAAGAAAGAGAGTCAATACATGTATAGAAACTGAATGATCACTTACCTGTTACACAGCTGCATACGAAAAGTCAGCCTAATACAGTTGCAGATGGTCGGAAAGCCAGACAGCCAGCCATAGTTTTCAACTGAGATGCAGATGTACAGAACCTTGTTAATCCACCTTCAGAAAGGGAGTCGATCTTGGGGTCCTGTGAACCTGTATGACAAGACAGAGAGTCAATACATGTATAGAAACTGAATGATCACTTACCTGTTACACAGCTGCATACGAACAGTCAGCCTCCTACTGTTGCAGATCATCAGAACATCAGCCAGCCAATGTTCCAGATGGAGATGCAGACAACCACGTACATTTGCAGAAGGCAAGTCCCTTGTTGTGTGCATCCAGCTTCAAATTGAGCCAGTCGTGAGGTCCTGTGAACCTGGATGACAAGAAAGAGAGTCAATACATGTATAACAACAGAATGATAACTTACCTGTTACACAGCTGCATACGAACAGTAACCCTTATACAGTTGCAGATCGACAGAAAGTCAGCCAGCCAGCCATAGTTGTCAACTGAGATGCAGATGTAACGAAACTTGTTAATCCACCTTCAGAGAGGGAGTCGATATTGGGGTCCGGCAAACCTGTATGACAGGAAAGAGAGTGAATTCATGTATAGAAACTGAATGATCACTTAGCTGTTACACAGGTTCTGTACACTCCTTCAGAGAAGGAGTCGATCTTGGGGTCCTGCGAACCTGTATGACAAGAAAGAGAGTCAATACATGTATAGAAACTGAATGATCACTTACCTGTTACACAACTGTATGCGAACAGTCAGCCTCATACAGTTACAGATTGACTGAAAGTCAGCCAGCCAGCCATAGTTGGAAACGAAGATGCAGATGTAAAGAATCTTGTTAGTCCACCTTCAGAAAGGGATTCGATCTTAGGGTCCGGCGAACCTGTATGACAAGAAAGAGAGTCAATACATGTATAGAAACTGAATGATCACTTACCTGTTACACAACTGCATACGATCAGTCAGCCTCCTACTGTTGCAGATCTTTAGAACATCAGCCAGCCAATGTTCCAAATGGAGATACAGACAACCACATACATTTGCAGGAGGCAAGTCCCTTGTTGTGTGCATCCAGCTTCAAAGTGAGCTAGTCTTGAGGTCCTGTGAAGCTGTATGACAAGAAAGAGAGTCAATACATGTATAGAAAATGAATGATCACTTACCTGTTACACAGCTGCATACGAACAGTCACCCTCATACAGTTGCAGATCGACAGAAAGTCAGCCAACCAGCCATAGTTGTAAATGAAGATGAAGATGTAAAGAACCTAGTTAATCCACCTTTAGAGAGGGAGTTGGTCTTAGGGTCCTGCGAACCTGTATGACAAAAAAGAGAGTCAATACATGTATAGAAACTGAATGATCACTTACCTGTTACACAGGTTCTGTACACTCCTTCAGAGAAGGAGTCGATCTTGGGGTCCTGCGAACCTGTATGACAAGAAAGAGAGTCAATACATCTATAGAAATTGAATGATCACTTACCTGTTACACAGCTGCATACGAACAGTCACCCTCATACAGTTGCAGATTGACAGAAAGTCAGCCAACCAGCCACAGTTGTCAACTGAGATGCAGATGTACAGAACCTTGTTAATACACCTTCAGAGAGGGAGTCGATCTTGGCGTCCTGTGAACCTGTATGACAAGAAAGAGAGTCAATACATGTATAGAAACTGAATGATCACTTACCTGTTACACAGGTTCTGTACACTCCTTCAGAGAAGGAGTCGATCTTGGGGTCCTGCGAACCTGTATGACAAGAAAGAGAGTCAATACATGTATAGAAACTGAATGATCACTTACCTGTTACACAACTGTATGCGAACAGTCAGCCTCATACAGTTACAGATTGACTGAAAGTCAGCCAGCCAGCCATAGTTGGAAACGAAGATGCAGATGTAAAGAATCTTGTTAGTCCACCTTCAGAAAGGGATTCGATCTTAGGGTCCGGCGAACCTGTATGACAAGAAAGAGAGTCAATACATGTATAGAAACTGAATGATTACTTACCTGTTACACAGATGCATACGAACAGTCAGCCTCCTACTGTTGCAGATCATCAGAACATCAGCCAGCCAATGTTCCAGATGGAGATGCAGACAATCACATACATTTGCAGAAGGCAAGTCTCTTGTTGTGTGCATCCAGCTTTAAAGTGAGCCAGTCGTGAGGTCCTGTGAACCTGTATGACAAGAAAGAGAGTCAATACATGTATAAAAACAGAATGATCACTTACCTGTTACACAGGTGCATACGAACAGTCACCCTCATACAGTTGCAGATCGACAGAACGTCAGCCAACCAGCCATAGTTATAAATAAAGATGAAGATGTAAAGAACCTAGTTAATCCACCTTCAGAGAGGGAGTTGATCTTGGGGTCCTGCGAACCTGTATGACAAGAAAGAGTGTCAATACATGTATAGAAACTGAATGATCACTTACCTGTTACATAGCTGCATACGATCAGTCAGCCTCCTACTGTTGCAGATCTTTAGAACATCAGCCAGCCAATGTTCCAAATGGAGATGCAGACAACCACATACATTTGCAGGAGGCAAGTCCCTTGTTGTGTGCATCCAGCTTCAAAGTGAGCCAGTCATGAGGTCCTGTGAACCTGTATGACAAGAAAGAGAGTCAATACATGTATAGAAAATGAATGATCACTTACCTGTTACACAGCTGCATACGAACAGTCACCCTCATAAAGTTACAGATCGAAAGAAAGTCAGCCAACCAGCCATAGTTGTAAATGAAGATGAAGATGTAAAGAACCTTGTTAATCCACCTTCAGAGAGGGAGTTGATCTTGGGGTCCTACGAACCTGTATAACAAGAAAGAGAGTCAATACATGTATAGAAACTGAATGATCACTTACCTGTTACACAGCTGCATACGAACAGTCACCCTCATACAGTTGCAGATCGACAGAAAGTCAATCAGCCATCCATAGTTGTAAACGAAGATGCAGATGTAACAAACCTTGTTAATCCACTTTCAGAAAGGGAGTCGATCTTGGGGTCCTGCGAACCTGTATGACAAGAAAGAGTCAATACATGTATAGAAACTGAATGATCACTTACCTGTTACACAGCTGCATACGAACAGTCACCCTCATACAGTTGAAGATCAACAAAAAGTCTGCCAGCCAGCGATAGTTGTCAACTGAGATGCAGATGTACAGAACCTTGTTAATCCACCCTCAGAGAGGTAGTCGATCTTGGGGTCCTGCGAACCTGTATGACAAGAAAGAGAGTCAATACATGTATAGAAACTGAATGATCACTTACCTGTTACACAGCTGCATACGAACAGTCAGCCTCCTACTGTTGCAGATCATCAGAACATCAGCCAGCCAATGTTCCAGATGGAGATGCAGACAACCACATAGATTTTCAGAAGGCAACTCCCTTGTTGTGTGCATCCAGCTTCAAAGTGAGCCAGTCGTGAGGTCCTGTGAACCTGGATGACAAGAAAGAGAGTCAATACATGTATAAAAACAGAATGATCACTTACCTGTTACACAGCTGCATACGAACAGTCACCCTCATACAGTAGCAGATCGACAGAAAGTCAGCCAGCCAGCCATAGTTGTCAACTGAGATGCAGATGTAACGAAACTTGTTAATCCACCTTCAGAGAGGGAGTCAATACTGGGGTCCGGCAAACCTGTATGACAGGAAAGAGAGTCAATTCATGTATAGAAACTGAAAAATCACTTACCTGTTACACAGCTGTATGCGATCAGTCAGCCTAATACAGTTGCAGATGGACGGAAAGCCAGCCAGTCAGCCATAGTTGTAAAATGAGATGAAGATCTACAGAACGTTGTTAATCCACCTTCAGAGAGGGAGTCGATCTTGGGGTCCTGCGAACCTGTATAACAAGAAAGAGTGTCAGTACATGTACAGAAACTGAATGATCACTTACCTGTTACACAGCTGCATACGAACAGTCACCCTCATACAGCTGAAGATCAACAGAAAGTCGATCTTGGCGTCCTGTGAAACTGTATGACAAGAAAGAGAGTCAATTCATGTATAGAAACTGAAAAATCACTTACCTGTTACACAGCTGTATGCGATCAGTCAGCCTAATACAGTTGCAGATGGACGGAAAGCCAGCCAGTCAGCCATAGTTGTAAAATGAGATGAAGATCTACAGAACCTTGTTAATCCACCTTCAGAGAGGGAGTCGATCTTGGGGTCCTGCGAACCTGTATAACAAGAAAGAGTGTCAGTACATGTACAGAAACTGAATGATCACTTACCTGTTACACAGCTGCATACGAACAGTCACCCTCATACAGCTGAAGATCAACAGAAAGTCTGCCAGCCAGCGATGGTTGTCAACTGAGATGCAGATGTATAGAACCTTGTTAATCCACCTTCAGAGAGGGAGTCGATCTTGGCGTCCTGTGAAACTGTATGACAAGAAAGAGAGTCAATACATGTACAGAAACTGAATGATCACTTACCTGTTACACAGCTGCATACGAACAGTCACCCTCATACAGTTGCAGATCGACAGAAAGTCAATCAGCCATCCATAGTTGTAAACGAAGATGCAGATGTACAGAACCTCCTTAATCCACCTTCAGAGAGGGAGTCGATCTTGGGGTCCTGTGAAACTGTATGACAAGAAAGAGAGTCAATACATGTATAGAAACTGGATGATTACTTACCTGTTAAAAAGCTGCATACGAACAGATACCCTCCTACTGTTGCAGATCATCAGTACATCAGCCAGCCAATGTTCCAGATGGAGATGCAGACAACCACATACATCTGCAGAAGGCAAGTCCCTTGTTGTGTGCATCCAGCTTCAAAGTGAGCCAGTCATGAGGTCCTGTGAACCTGTATGACAAGAAAGAGAGTCAATACATGTATAGAAAATGAATGATCACTTACCTGTTACACAGCTGCATACGAACAGTCACCCTCATAAAGTTACAGATCGAAAGAAAGTCAGCCAACCAGCCATAGTTGTAAATGAAGATGAAGATGTAAAGAACCTTGTTAATCCACCTTCAGAGAGGGAGTTGATCTTGGGGTCCTACGAACCTGTATAACAAGAAAGAGAGTCAATACATGTATAGAAACTGAATGATCACTTACCTGTTACACAGATGCATAAGAACAGTCACCCTCATACAGTTGCAGATCGACAGAAAGTGAGCCAACCGGCCATAGTTGTCAGCTGAGATGCAGATGTAACAAACCTTGTTAATCCACTTTCAGAAAGGGAGTCGATCTTGGGGTCCTGCGAACCTGTATGACAATAAAGAGTCAATACATGTATAGAAACTGAATGATCACTTACCTGTTACACAGCTGCATACGAACAGTCACCCTCATACAGTTGCAGATCGACAGAAAGTCAATCAGCCATCCATAGTTGTAAACGAAGATGCAGATGTACAGAACCTTGTTAATCCACCTTCAGAGAGGGAGTCGATCTTGGCGTCCTGTGAACCTGTATGACAAGAAAGAGAGTCAATACATGTATAGAAACTGAATGATCACTTACCTGTTACACAGCTGCATACGAACAGTCAGCCTCCTACTGTTGCAGATCATCAGAACATCAGCCAGCCACTGTTCCAGATGGAGATGCAGACAACCACATACATTTGCAGAAGGCAACTCCCTTGTTGTGTGCATCCAGTTTCAAAGTGAGCCAGTCGTGGGGTTCTGTGAACCTGGATGACAAGAAAGAGAGTCAAAACATGTATAAAAACAGAATGATCACTTACCTGTTACACAGCTGTATGCGATCAGTCAGCCTAATACAGTTGCAGATGGACGGAAAGCCAGCCAGTCAGCCATAGTTGTAAAATGAGATGTAGATCTACAGAACCATGTTAATCCACCTTCAGAGAGGGAGTCGATCTTGGAATCCTGCGAACCTGTATAACAAGAAAGAGTGTCAATACATGTACAGAAACTGAATGATCACTTACCTGTTACACAGCTGCATACGAACAGTCACCCTCATACAGTTGCAGATCAACAGAAAGTCAATCAGCCATCCATAGTTGTAAACGAAGATGCAGATGTACAGAACCTCCTTAATCCACCTTCAGAGAGGGAGTCGATCTTGGGGTCCTGTGAAACTGTATGACAAGAAAGAGAGTCAATACATGTATAGAAACTGGATGATTACTTACCTGTTAAAAAGCTGCATACGAACAGATACCCTCCTACTGTTGCAGATCATCAGTACATCAGCCAGCCAATGTTCCAGATGGAGATGCAGACAACCACATACATCTGCATAAGGCAAGTCCCTGGATGTGTGCATCCAGCTTCAAAGTGAGCCAGTCGTGAGGTCCTGCGAACCTGTATGACAAGAAAGAGTCAATACATGTATAGAAACTGAATGATCACTTACCTGTTACACAGCTGCATACGAAAAGTCACCCTCATGCAGTTGCAGATCGACAGAAAGTCAGCCAACCACCCATAGTTGTTAACTGAGATGCAGATGTACAGAAACTTGTTAATCCACCTTCAGAGAGGGAGTCGATCTTGGGGTCCTGCGAACCTGTATGACAAGAAAGAGTGTCAATACATGTATAGAAACTGCATGATCACTTACCTGTTACACAGCTGCATACGAACAGTCAGCCTCCTACTGTTGCAGATCATCAGAACATCAGCCAGCCAATGTTCCAGATGGAGATACAGACAACCACATACATTTGCAGAAGGCAAGTCCCTTGTTGTGTGCATCCAGCTTCAAAGTGAGCCAGTCGTGAGGTCCTGTGAACCTGTATGACAAGAAAGAGTGTCAATACATGTATAGAAACTGAATGATCACTTACCTGTTACACAGCTGCATACGAAGAGTCAGCCTCCTACTGTTGCAGATCATCAGAACATCAGCCAGCCAATGTTCCAGATGGAGATACAGACAACCACATACATTTGCAGAAGGCAAGTCCCTTGTTGTGTGCATCCAGCTTCAAAGTGAGCCAGTCGTGAGGTCCTGTGAACCTGTATGACAAGAAAGAGTCAATACATGTATAGAAACTGAATGATCACTTACCTGTTACACAGCTGCATACGAAAAGTCACCCTCATGCAGTTGCAGATCGACAGAAAGTCAGCCAACCAGCCATAGTTGTAAATGAAGATGAAGATGTACAGAACCTTGTTAATCCACCTTCAGAGAGGGAGTCGATCTTGGCGTCCGGTGAACCTGTATGACAAGAAAGAGAGTCAATACATGTATAGAAACTGAATGATCACTTACCTGTTACACAGCTGTATGCGATCAGTCAGCCTAATACAGTTGCAGATGGACGGAAAGCCAGCCAGTCAGCCATAGTTGTAAAATGAGATGCAGATCTACAGAACCTTGTTAATCCACCTTCAGAGAGGGAGTTGATCTTGGGGTCCTGTGAACCTGTATAACAAGAAAGAGAGTCAAAACATGTATAGAAACTGAATGATCACTTACCTGTTACACAGATGCATAAGAACAGTCACCCTCATACAGTTGCAGATAGACAGAAAGTCAGCCAACCGGCCATAGTTGTCAGCTGAGATGCAGATGTAACAAACCTTGTTAATCCACTTTCAGAAAGGGAGTCGATCTTGGGGTCCTGCGAACCTGTATGACAAGAAAGAGTCAATACATGTATAGAAACTGAATGATCACTTACCTGTTACACAGCTGCATATGAACAGTCACCCTCATACAGTTGCAGATCGACAGAAAGTCAATCAGCCATCCATAGTTGTAAACGAAGATGCAGATGTACAGAACCTTGTTAATCCACCTTCAGAGAGGGAGTCGATCTTGGCGTCCTGTGAACCTGTATGACAAGAAAGAGAGTCAATACATGTATAGAAACTGAATGATCACTTACCTGTTACACAGCTGCACACAAACAGTCAGCCTCCTACTGTTGCAGATCATCAGAACATCAGCCAGCCAATGTTCCAGATGGAGATGCAGACAACCACATAGATTTGCAGAAGGCAACTCCCTTGTTGTGTGCATCCAGTTTCAAAGTGAGCCAGTCGTGAGGTTCTGTGAACCTGGATGACAAGAAAGAGAGTCAATACATGTATAAAAACAGAATGATCACTTACCTGTTACACAGCTGTATGCGATCAGTCAGCCTAATACAGTTGCAGATGGACGGAAAGCCAGCCAGTCAGCCATAGTTGTAAAATGAGATGCAGATCTACAGAACCATGTTAATCCACCTTCAGAGAGGGAGTCGATCTTGGGATCCTGCGAACCTGTATAACAAGAAAGAGTGTCAATACATGTACAGAAACTGAATGATCACTTACCTGTTACACAGATGCATAAGAACAGTCACCCTCATACAGTTGCAGATCGACAGAAAGTCAGCCAGACAGCCATAGTTGTAAACTGAGATGCAGATGTACAGAACCTTGATAATCCACCTTCAGAGACGGAGTCGATCTTGGGGTTCTGTGAACCTGTATGACAAGAAAGAGAGTCAAAACATGTATAGAAACTGAATGATCACTTACCTGTTACACAGATGCATAAGAACAGTCACCCTCATACAGTTGCAGATCGACAGAAAGTCTTTCAGCCAGCGATAGTTGTCAACTGAGATGCAGATGTACAGAACCTTGTTAATCCACCTTCAGACAGGGAGTCGATCTTGGGGTCCTGCGAACCTGTATGACAAGAAAGAGAGTCAATACATGTACAGAAACTGAATGATCACTTACCTGTTACACAGCTGCATACGAACAGTCACCCTCATACAGTTGCAGATCGACAGAAAGTCAATCAGCCATCCATAGTTGTAAACGAAGATGCAGATGTACAGAACCTCCTTAATCCACCTTCAGAGAGGGAGTCGATCTTGGGGTCCTGTGAAACTGTATGACAAGAAAGAGAGTCAATACATGTATAGAAACTGGATGATTACTTACCTGTTAAAAAGCTGCATACGAACAGATACCCTCCTACTGTTGCAGATCATCAGTACATCAGCCAGCCAATGTTCCAGATGGAGATGCAGACAACCACATACATCTGCAGAAGGCACGTCCCTGGATGTGTGCATCCAGCTTCAAAGTGAGCCAGTCGTGAGGTCCTGTGAACCTGTATGACAAGAAAGAGTGTCAATACATGTATAGAAACTGAATGATCACTTACCTGTTACACAGCTGCATACGAAGAGTCAGCCTCCTACTGTTGCAGATCATCAGAACATCAGCCAGCCAATGTTCCAGATGGAGATGCAGACAACCACATACATCTGCAGAAGGCAAGTCCCTGGATTTGTGCATCCAGCTTCAAAGTGAGCCAGTCGTGAGGTCCTGCGAACCTGTATGACAAGAAAGAGTCAATACATGTATAGAAACTGAATGATCACTTACCTGTTACACAGCTGCATACGAAAAGTCACCCTCATGCAGTTGCAGATCGACAGAAAGTCAGCCAACCACCCATAGTTGTTAACTGAGATGCAGATGTACAGAACCTTGTTAATCCACCTTCAGAGAGGGAGTCGATCTTGGCGTCCGGTGAACCTGTATGACAAGAAAGAGAGTCAATACATGTATAGAAACTGAATGATCACTTACCTGTTACACAGCTGTATGCGATCAGTCAGCCTAATACAGTTGCAGATGGACGGAAAGCCAGCCAGTCAGCCATAGTTGTAAAATGAGATGCAGATCTACAGAACCTTGTTAATCCACCTTCAGAGAGGGAGTCGATCTTGGGGTCCTGTGAACCTGTATAACAAGAAAGAGAGTCAATACATGTATAAAAACAGAATGATCACTTACCTGTTACACAGCTGCATACGAACAGTCACCCTCATACAGTTACAGATCGAAAGAAAGTCAGCCAACCAGCCATAGTTGTAAATGAAGATGAAGATGTAAAGAACCTTGTTAATCCACCTTCAGAAAGGGAGTCGATCTTGGGGTCCTGCGAACCTGTATGACAAGAAAGAGTCAATACATGTATAGAAACTGAATGATCACTTACCTGTTACACAGCTGCATACGAACAGTCAGCCTCCTACTGTTGCAGATCATCAGAACATCAGCCAGCCAATGTTCCAGATGGAGATGCAGACAACCACATAGATTTGCAGAAGGCAACTCCCTTGTTGTGTGCATCCAGTTTCAAAGTGAGCCAGTCGTGAGGTTCTGTGAACCTGGATGACAAGAAAGAGAGTCAATACATGTATAAAAACAGAATGATCACTTACCTGTTACACAGCTGTATGCGATCAGTCAGCCTAATACAGTTGCAGATGGACGGAAAGCCAGCCAGTCAGCCATAGTTGTAAAATGAGACGCAGATGTAACGAAACTTGTTAATCCACCTTCAGAGAGGGAGTCGATCTTGGGGTCCTGCGAACCTGTATAACAAGAAAGAGTGTCAATACATGTACAGAAACTGAATGATCACTTACCTGTTACACAGATGCATAAGAACAGTCACCCTCATACAGTTGCAGATCGACAGAAAGTCTTTCAGCCAGCGATAGTTGTCAACTGAGATGCAGATGTACAGAACCTTGTAAATCCACCTTCAGAGAGGGAGTCGATCTTGGCGTCCTGTGAACCTGTATGACAAGAAAGAGAGTCAATACATGTATAGAAACTGAATGATCACTTACCTGTTACACAGCTGTATGCGATCAGTCAGCCTAATACAGTTGCAGATGGACGGAAAGCCAGCCAGTCAGCCATAGTTGTAAAATGAGATGCAGATCTACAGAACCTTGTTAATCCACCTTCAGAGAGGGAGTCGATCTTGGGGTCCTGTGAACCTGTATGACAAGAAAGAGTGTCAATACATGTACAGAAACTGAATGATCACTTACCTGTTACACAGCTGCATACGAACAGTCACCCTCATACAGTTGCAGATCGACAGAAAGTCAGCCAGCCAGCCATAGTTGTAAACTGAGATGCAGATGTACAGAACCTTGATAATCCACCTTCAGAGATGGAGTCGATCTTGGGGTCCTGTGAAACTGTATGACAAGAAAGAGAGTCAATACATGTATAGAAACTGGATGATTACTTACCTGTTAAAAAGCTGCATACGAACAGATACCCTCCTACTGTTGCAGATCATCAGAACATCAGCCAGCCAATGTTCCAGATGGAGATGCAGACAACCACATACATCTGCAGAAGGCAAGTCCCTGAATGTGTGCATCCAGCTTCAAAGTGAGCCAGTCGTGAGGTCCTGCGAAACTGTATGACAAGAAAGAGTCAATACATGTATAGAAACTGAATGATCACTTACCTGTTACACAACTGTATGCGAACAGTCAGCCAAATACAGTTGCAGATGGACGGAAAGCATGCCAGCCAGCCATAGTTGTCAACTGAGATGCAGATGTACAGAACCTTGTTAATCCACCTTCAGAGAGGTAGTCGATCTTGGGGTCCTGCGAACCTGTATGACAAGAAAGAGAGTCAATAAATGTATAGAAACTGAATGATCACTTACCTGTTACACAGCTGCATACGAACAGTCAGCCTCCTACTGTTGCAGATCATCAGAACATCAGCCAGCCAATGTTCCAGATGGAGATGTAGACAACCACATACATCTGCAGAAGGCAAGTCCCTGGTTGTGTGCATCCAGCTTCAAAGTGAGCCAGTCGTGAGGTCCTGCGAACCTGTATGACAAGAAAGAGAGTCAATACATGTATAGAAACTGAATGATCACTTACCTGTTACACAGCTGCATACGAAAAGTCACCCTCATGCAGTTGCAGATCGACAGAAAGTCAGCCAACCACCCATAGTTGTGAACTGAGATGTAGATGTACAGAAACTTGTTAATCCACCTTCAGAGAGGAAGTCGATCTTGGGGTCCTGCGAACCTGTATGACAAGAAAGAGTGTCAATACATGTATAGAAACTGAATGATCACTTACCTGTTACACAGCTGCATACGAACAATCACCCTCATACAGTTGCAGATTGACAGAAAGTCAGCCAACCAGCCATAGTTGTAAATGAAGATGAAGATGTAAAGAACCTTGTTAATCCACCTTATGAGAGGGAGTCGAACTTGGGGTCCTGCGAACCTGTATGACAAGAAAGAGAGTCAATACATGCATAGAAACCGAATGATCACTTACCTGTTACACAGGTTCTGTACACTCCTTCAGAGAAGGAGTCGATCTTGGGGTCCTGCGAACATGTATGACAAGAAAGAGAGTCAATACATGTATAGAAACTGAATGATCACTTACCTGTTACACAGATGCATACGAACAGTCAGCCTCCTACTGTTTCAGATCTTTAGAACATTAGCCAGCCAATGTTCCAGATGGAGATGCAGACAACCACATACATTTGCAGAAGGCAAGTCTCTTGTTGTGTGCATCCAGCTTTAAAGTGAGCCAGTCGTGAGGTCCTGTGAACCTGTATGACAAGAAAGAGACTCAATACATGTATAGAAACAGAATGATCACTTACCTGTTACACAGATGCATAAGAACAGTCACCCTCATACAGTTGCAGATCGACAGAAAGTCAATCAGCCATCCATAGTTGTAAACTGAGATGCAGATGTACAGAACCTTGATAATCCACCTTCAGAGAGGGAGTCGATCTTGGGGTTCTGTGAACCTGTATGACAAGAAAGAGAGTCAAAACATGTATAGAAACTGAATGATCACTTACCTGTTACACAGCTGCATACGAACAGTCACCCTCATAAAGTTGCAGATCGACAGAAAGTCAATCAGCCATCCATAGTTGTAAACGAAGATGCAGATGTACAGAACCTCCTTAATCCACCTTCAGAGAGGGAGTCGATCTTGGGGTCCTGTGAAACTGTATGACAAGAAAGAGAGTCAATACATGTATAGAAACTGGATGATTACTTACCTGTTAAAAAGCTGCATACGAACAGATACCCTCCTACTGTTGCAGATCATCAGTACATCAGCCAGCCAATGTTCCAGATGGAGATGCAGACAACCACATACATCTGCAGAAGGCAAGTCCCTGGATGTGTGCATCCAGCTTCAAAGTGAGCCAGTCGTGAGGTCCTGCGAACCTGTATGACAAGAAAGAGTCAATACATGTATAGAAACTGAATGATCACTTACCTGTTACACAGCTGCATACGAAAAGTCACCCTCATGCAGTTGCAGATCGACAGAAAGTCAGCCAACCAGCCATAGTTGTAAATGAAGATGAAGATGTACAGAACCTTGTTAATCCACCTTCAGAGAGGGAGTCGATCTTGGCGTCCGGTGAACCTGTATGACAAGAAAGAGAGTCAATACATGTATAGAAACTGAATGATCACTTACCTGTTACACAGCTGTATGCGATCAGTCAGCCTAATACAGTTGCAGATGGACGGAAAGCCAGCCAGTCAGCCATAGTTGTAAAATGAGATGCAGATCTACAGAACCTTGTTAATCCACCTTCAGAGAGGGAGTCGATCTTGGGGTCCTGTGAACCTGTATAACAAGAAAGAGAGTCAAAACATGTATAGAAACTGAATGATCACTTACCTGTTACACAGATGCATAAGAACAGTCACCCTCATACAGTTGCAGATCGACAGAAAGTCAGCCAACCGGCCATAGTTGTCAGCTGAGATGCAGATGTAACAAACCTTGTTAATCCACTTTCAGAAAGGGAGTCGATCTTGGGGTCCTGCGAACCTGTATGACAAGAAAGAGTCAATACATGTATAGAAACTGAATGATCACTTACCTGTTACACAGCTGCATACGAACAGTCACCCTCATACAGTTGCAGATCGACAGAAAGTCAATCAGCCATCCATAGTTGTAAACGAAGATGCAGATGTACAGAACCTTGTTAATCCACCTTCAGAGAGGGAGTCGATCTTGGCGTCCTGTGAACCTGTATGACAAGAAAGAGAGTCAATACATGTATAGAAACTGAATGATCACTTACCTGTTACACAGCTGCATACGAACAGTCAGCCTCCTACTGTTGCAGATCATCAGAACATCAGCCAGCCAATGTTCCAGATGGAGATGCAGACAACCACATAGATTTGCAGAAGGCAACTCCCTTGTTGTGTGCATCCAGTTTCAAAGTGAGCCAGTCGTGAGGTTCTGTGAACCTGGATGACAAGAAAGAGAGTCAATACATGTATAAAAACAGAATGATCACTTACCTGTTACACAGCTGTATGCGATCAGTCAGCCTAATACAGTTGCAGATGGACGGAAAGCCAGCCAGTCAGCCATAGTTGTAAAATGAGATGCAGATCTACAGAACCATGTTAATCCACCTACAGAGAGGGAGTCGATCTTGGGATCCTGCGAACCTGTATAACAAGAAAGAGTGTCAATACATGTACAGAAACTGAATGATCACTTACCTGTTACACAGATGCATAAGAACAGTCACCCTCATACAGTTGCAGATCGACAGAAAGTCAGCCAGACAGCCATAGTTGTAAACTGAGATGCAGATGTACAGAACCTTGATAATCCACCTTCAGAGACGGAGTCGATCTTGGGGTTCTGTGAACCTGTATGACAAGAAAGAGAGTCAAAACATGTATAGAAACTGAATGATCACTTACCTGTTACACAGATGCATAAGAACAGTCACCCTCATACAGTTGCAGATCGACAGAAAGTCTTTCAGCCAGCGATAGTTGTCAACTGAGATGCAGATGTACAGAACCTTGTTAATCCACCTTCAGACAGGGAGTCGATCTTGGGGTCCTGCGAACCTGTATGACAAGAAAGAGAGTCAATACATGTACAGAAACTGAATGATCACTTACCTGTTACACAGCTGCATACGAACAGTCACCCTCATACAGTTGCAGATCGACAGAAAGTGAATCAGCCATCCATAGTTGTAAACGAAGATGCAGATGTACAGAACCTCCTTAATCCACCTTCAGAGAGGGAGTCGATCTTGGGGTCCTGTGAAACTGTATGACAAGAAAGAGAGTCAATACATGTATAGAAACTGGATGATTACTTACCTGTTAAAAAGCTGCATACGAACAGATACCCTCCTACTGTTGCAGATCATCAGTACATCAGCCAGCCAATGTTCCAGATGGAGATGCAGACAACCACATACATCTGCAGAAGGCAAGTCCCTGGATGTGTGCATCCAGCTTCAAAGTGAGCCAGTCGTGAGGTCCTGTGAACCTGTATGACAAGAAAGAGTGTCAATACATGTATAGAAACTGAATGATCACTTACCTGTTACACAGCTGCATACGAAGAGTCAGCCTCCTACTGTTGCAGATCATCAGAACATCAGCCAGCCAATGTTCCAGATGGAGATGCAGACAACCACATACATCTGCAGAAGGCAAGTCCCTGGATGTGTGCATCCAGTTTCAAAGTGAGCCAGTCGTGAGGTCCTGCGAACCTGTATGACAAGAAAGAGTCAATACATGTATAGAAACTGAATGATCACTTACCTGTTACACAGATGCATAAGAACAGTCACCCTCATACAGTTGCAGATCGACAGAAAGTCAGCCAACCGGCCATAGTTGTCAGCTGAGATGCAGATGTAACAAACCTTGTTAATCCACTTTCAGAAAGGGAGTCGATCTTGGGGTCCTGCGAACCTGTATGACAAGAAAGAGTCAATACATGTAGAGAAACTGAATGATCACTTACCTGTTACACAGCTTCATACGAACAGTCACCCTCATACAGTTGCAGATCGACAGAAAGTCAATCAGCCATCCATAGTTGTAAACGAAGATGCAGATGTACAGAACCTTGTTAATCCACCTTCAGAGAGGGAGTCGATCTTGGCGTCCTGTGAACCTGTATGACAAGAAAGAGAGTCAATACATGTATAGAAACTGAATGATCACTTACCTGTTACACAGCTGCATACGAACAGTCAGCCTCCTACTGTTGCAGATCATCAGAACATCAGCCAGCCAATGTTCCAGATGGAGATTCAGACAACCACATAGATTTGCAGAAGGCAACTCCCTTGTTGTGTGCATCCAGTTTCAAAGTGAGCCAGTCGTGAGGTTCTGTGAACCTGGATGACAAGAAAGAGAGTCAATACATGTATAAAAACAGAATGATCACTTACCTGTTACACAGCTGTATGCGATCAGTCAGCCTAATACAGTTGCAGATGGACGGAAAGCCAGCCAGTCAGCCATAGTTGTAAAATGAGATGCAGATCTACAGAACCATGTTAATCCACCTTCAGAGAGGGAGTCGATCTTGGGATCCTGCGAACCTGTATAACAAGAGTGTCAATACATGTACAGAAACTGAATGATCACTTACCTGTTACACAGATGCATAAGAACAGTCACCCTCATACAGTTGCAGATCGACAGAAAGTCAGCCAGCCAGCCATAGTTGTAAACTGAGATGCAGATGTACAGAACCTTGATAATCCACCTTCAGAGACGGAGTCGATCTTGGGGTTCTGTGAACCTGTATGACAAGAAAGAGAGTCAAAACATGTATAGAAACTGAATGATCACTTACCTGTTACACAGCTGCATACGAACAGTCACCCTCATACAGTTGCAGATCAACAGAAAGTCAATCAGCCATCCATAGTTGTAAACGAAGATGCAGATGTACAGAACCTCCTTAATCCACCTTCAGAGAGGGAGTCGATCTTGGGGTCCTGTGAAACTGTATGACAAGAAAGAGAGTCAATACATGTATAGAAACTGGATGATTACTTACCTGTTAAAAAGCTGCATACGAACAGATACCCTCCTACTGTTGCAGATCATCAGAACATCAGCCAGCCAATGTTCCAGATGGAGATGCAGACAACCACATACATCTGCAGAAGGCAAGTCCCTGGATGTGTGCATCCAGCTTCAAAGTGAGCCAGTCGTGAGGTCCTGTGAACCTGTATGACAAGAAAGAGAGTCAATACATGTATAAAAACAGAATGATCACTTACCTGTTACACAGCTGCATACGAACAATCACCCTCATACAGTTGCAGATTGACAGAAAGTCAGCCAACCAGCCATAGTTGTAAATGAAGATGAAGATGTAAAGAACCTTGTTAATCCACCTTCATAGAGGGAGTTGATCTTGGGGTCCTGCGAACCTGTATGACAAGAAAGAGAGTCAATACATGTATAGAAACTGAATGATCACTTATCTGTTACACAGGTTCTGTACACTCCTTCAAAGAAGGAGTCGATCTTTGGGTCCTGCGAACCTGTATGACAAGAAAGAGAGTGAATACATGTATAGAAACTGATTGATCACTTACCTGTTACACAACTGTATGCGAACAGTCAGCCAAATACAGTTGCAGATGGATGGAAAGCAAGCCAGCCAGCCATAGTTGTCAACTGAGATGCAGATGTACAGAACCTTGTTAATCCACCTTCAGAGAGGTAGTCGATCTTGGGGTCCTGCGAACCAGTATGACAAGAAAGAGAGTCAATAAATGTATAGAAACTGAATGATCACTTACCTGTTACACAGCTGCATACGAACAGTCAGCCTCCTACTGTTGCAGATCATCAGAACATCAGCCAGCCAATGTTCCAGATGGAGATGCAGGCAACCACATAGATTTGCAGAAGGCAAGTCCCTTGTTGTGTGCATCCAGCTTCAAAGTGAGCCAGTCGTGAGGTCCTGTGAACCTGTATGACAAGAAAGAGACTCAATACATGTATAGAAACAGAATGATCACTTACCTGTTACACAGATGCATAAGAACAGTCACCCTCATACAGTTGCAGATCGACAGAAAGTCAATCAGCCATCCATAGTTGTAAACTGAGATGCAGATGTACAGAACCTTGATAATCCACCTTCAGAGAGGGAGTCGATCTTGGGGTTCTGTGAACCTGTATGACAAGAAAGAGAGTCAAAACATGTATAGAAACTGAATGATCACTTACCTGTTACACAGCTGCATACGAACAGTCACCCTCATAAAGTTGCAGATCGACAGAAAGTCAATCAGCCATCCATAGTTGTAAACGAAGATGCAGATGTACAGAACCTCCTTAATCCACCTTCAGAGAGGGAGTCGATCTTGGGGTCCTGTGAAACTGTATGACAAGAAAGAGAGTCAATACATGTATAGAAACTGGATGATTACTTACCTGTTAAAAAGCTGCATACGAACAGATACCCTCCTACTGTTGCAGATCATCAGTACATCAGCCAGCCAATGTTCCAGATGGAGATGCAGACAACCACATACATCTGCAGAAGGCAAGTCCCTGGATGTGTGCATCCAGCTTCAAAGTGAGCCAGTCGTGAGGTCCTGCGAACCTGTATGACAAGAAAGAGTCAATACATGTATAGAAACTGAATGATCACTTACCTGTTACACAGCTGCATACGAAAAGTCACCCTCATGCAGTTGCAGATCGACAGAAAGTCAGCCAACCAGCCATAGTTGTAAATGAAGATGAAGATGTACAGAACCTTGTTAATCCACCTTCAGAGAGGGAGTCGATCTTGGCGTCCGGTGAACCTGTATGACAAGAAAGAGAGTCAATACATGTATAGAAACTGAATGATCACTTACCTGTTACACAGCTGTATGCGATCAGTCAGCCTAATACAGTTGCAGATGGACGGAAAGCCAGCCAGTCAGCCATAGTTGTAAAATGAGATGCAGATCTACAGAACCTTGTTAATCCACCTTCAGAGAGGGAGTCGATCTTGGGGTCCTGTGAACCTGTATAACAAGAAAGAGAGTCAAAACATGTATAGAAACTGAATGATCACTTACCTGTTACACAGATGCATAAGAACAGTCACCCTCATACAGTTGCAGATCGACAGAAAGTCAGCCAACCGGCCATAGTTGTCAGCTGAGATGCAGATGTAACAAACCTTGTTAATCCACTTTCAGAAAGGGAGTCGATCTTGGGGTCCTGCGAACCTGTATGACAAGAAAGAGTCAATACATGTATAGAAACTGAATGATCACTTACCTGTTACACAGCTGCATACGAACAGTCACCCTCATACAGTTGCAGATCGACAGAAAGTCAATCAGCCATCCATAGTTGTAAACGAAGATGCAGATGTACAGAACCTTGTTAATCCACCTTCAGAGAGGGAGTCGATCTTGGCGTCCTGTGAACCTGTATGACAAGAAAGAGAGTCAATACATGTATAGAAACTGAATGATCACTTACCTGTTACACAGCTGCATACGAACAGTCAGCCTCCTACTGTTGCAGATCATCAGAACATCAGCCAGCCAATGTTCCAGATGGAGATGCAGACAACCACATAGATTTGCAGAAGGCAACTCCCTTGTTGTGTGCATCCAGTTTCAAAGTGAGCCAGTCGTGAGGTTCTGTGAACCTGGATGACAAGAAAGAGAGTCAATACATGTATAAAAACAGAATGATCACTTACCTGTTACACAGCTGTATGCGATCAGTCAGCCTAATACAGTTGCAGATGGACGGAAAGCCAGCCAGTCAGCCATAGTTGTAAAATGAGATGCAGATCTACAGAACCATGTTAATCCACCTACAGAGAGGGAGTCGATCTTGGGATCCTGCGAACCTGTATAACAAGAAAGAGTGTCAATACATGTACAGAAACTGAATGATCACTTACCTGTTACACAGATGCATAAGAACAGTCACCCTCATACAGTTGCAGATCGACAGAAAGTCAGCCAGACAGCCATAGTTGTAAACTGAGATGCAGATGTACAGAACCTTGATAATCCACCTTCAGAGACGGAGTCGATCTTGGGGTTCTGTGAACCTGTATGACAAGAAAGAGAGTCAAAACATGTATAGAAACTGAATGATCACTTACCTGTTACACAGATGCATAAGAACAGTCACCCTCATACAGTTGCAGATCGACAGAAAGTCTTTCAGCCAGCGATAGTTGTCAACTGAGATGCAGATGTACAGAACCTTGTTAATCCACCTTCAGACAGGGAGTCGATCTTGGGGTCCTGCGAACCTGTATGACAAGAAAGAGAGTCAATACATGTACAGAAACTGAATGATCACTTACCTGTTACACAGCTGCATACGAACAGTCACCCTCATACAGTTGCAGATCGACAGAAAGTGAATCAGCCATCCATAGTTGTAAACGAAGATGCAGATGTACAGAACCTCCTTAATCCACCTTCAGAGAGGGAGTCGATCTTGGGGTCCTGTGAAACTGTATGACAAGAAAGAGAGTCAATACATGTATAGAAACTGGATGATTACTTACCTGTTAAAAAGCTGCATACGAACAGATACCCTCCTACTGTTGCAGATCATCAGTACATCAGCCAGCCAATGTTCCAGATGGAGATGCAGACAACCACATACATCTGCAGAAGGCAAGTCCCTGGATGTGTGCATCCAGCTTCAAAGTGAGCCAGTCGTGAGGTCCTGTGAACCTGTATGACAAGAAAGAGTGTCAATACATGTATAGAAACTGAATGATCACTTACCTGTTACACAGCTGCATACGAAGAGTCAGCCTCCTACTGTTGCAGATCATCAGAACATCAGCCAGCCAATGTTCCAGATGGAGATGCAGACAACCACATACATCTGCAGAAGGCAAGTCCCTGGATGTGTGCATCCAGTTTCAAAGTGAGCCAGTCGTGAGGTCCTGCGAACCTGTATGACAAGAAAGAGTCAATACATGTATAGAAACTGAATGATCACTTACCTGTTACACAGATGCATAAGAACAGTCACCCTCATACAGTTGCAGATCGACAGAAAGTCAGCCAACCGGCCATAGTTGTCAGCTGAGATGCAGATGTAACAAACCTTGTTAATCCACTTTCAGAAAGGGAGTCGATCTTGGGGTCCTGCGAACCTGTATGACAAGAAAGAGTCAATACATGTAGAGAAACTGAATGATCACTTACCTGTTACACAGCTTCATACGAACAGTCACCCTCATACAGTTGCAGATCGACAGAAAGTCAATCAGCCATCCATAGTTGTAAACGAAGATGCAGATGTACAGAACCTTGTTAATCCACCTTCAGAGAGGGAGTCGATCTTGGCGTCCTGTGAACCTGTATGACAAGAAAGAGAGTCAATACATGTATAGAAACTGAATGATCACTTACCTGTTACACAGCTGCATACGAACAGTCAGCCTCCTACTGTTGCAGATCATCAGAACATCAGCCAGCCAATGTTCCAGATGGAGATTCAGACAACCACATAGATTTGCAGAAGGCAACTCCCTTGTTGTGTGCATCCAGTTTCAAAGTGAGCCAGTCGTGAGGTTCTGTGAACCTGGATGACAAGAAAGAGAGTCAATACATGTATAAAAACAGAATGATCACTTACCTGTTACACAGCTGTATGCGATCAGTCAGCCTAATACAGTTGCAGATGGACGGAAAGCCAGCCAGTCAGCCATAGTTGTAAAATGAGATGCAGATCTACAGAACCATGTTAATCCACCTTCAGAGAGGGAGTCGATCTTGGGATCCTGCGAACCTGTATAACAAGAGTGTCAATACATGTACAGAAACTGAATGATCACTTACCTGTTACACAGATGCATAAGAACAGTCACCCTCATACAGTTGCAGATCGACAGAAAGTCAGCCAGCCAGCCATAGTTGTAAACTGAGATGCAGATGTACAGAACCTTGATAATCCACCTTCAGAGACGGAGTCGATCTTGGGGTTCTGTGAACCTGTATGACAAGAAAGAGAGTCAAAACATGTATAGAAACTGAATGATCACTTACCTGTTACACAGCTGCATACGAACAGTCACCCTCATACAGTTGCAGATCAACAGAAAGTCAATCAGCCATCCATAGTTGTAAACGAAGATGCAGATGTACAGAACCTCCTTAATCCACCTTCAGAGAGGGAGTCGATCTTGGGGTCCTGTGAAACTGTATGACAAGAAAGAGAGTCAATACATGTATAGAAACTGGATGATTACTTACCTGTTAAAAAGCTGCATACGAACAGATACCCTCCTACTGTTGCAGATCATCAGAACATCAGCCAGCCAATGTTCCAGATGGAGATGCAGACAACCACATACATCTGCAGAAGGCAAGTCCCTGGATGTGTGCATCCAGCTTCAAAGTGAGCCAGTCGTGAGGTCCTGTGAACCTGTATGACAAGAAAGAGAGTCAATACATGTATAAAAACAGAATGATCACTTACCTGTTACACAGCTGCATACGAACAATCACCCTCATACAGTTGCAGATTGACAGAAAGTCAGCCAACCAGCCATAGTTGTAAATGAAGATGAAGATGTAAAGAACCTTGTTAATCCACCTTCATAGAGGGAGTTGATCTTGGGGTCCTGCGAACCTGTATGACAAGAAAGAGAGTCAATACATGTATAGAAACTGAATGATCACTTATCTGTTACACAGGTTCTGTACACTCCTTCAAAGAAGGAGTCGATCTTTGGGTCCTGCGAACCTGTATGACAAGAAAGAGAGTGAATACATGTATAGAAACTGATTGATCACTTACCTGTTACACAACTGTATGCGAACAGTCAGCCAAATACAGTTGCAGATGGATGGAAAGCAAGCCAGCCAGCCATAGTTGTCAACTGAGATGCAGATGTACAGAACCTTGTTAATCCACCTTCAGAGAGGTAGTCGATCTTGGGGTCCTGCGAACCAGTATGACAAGAAAGAGAGTCAATAAATGTATAGAAACTGAATGATCACTTACCTGTTACACAGCTGCATACGAACAGTCAGCCTCCTACTGTTGCAGATCATCAGAACATCAGCCAGCCAATGTTCCAGATGGAGATGCAGGCAACCACATAGATTTGCAGAAGGCAAGTCCCTTGTTGTGTGCATCCAGCTTCAAAGTGAGCCAGTCGTGAGGTCCTGTGAACCTGGATGACAAGAAAGAGAGTCAATACATGTATAAAAACTGAATGATCACTTACCTATTACACAGCTGCATACGAACAGTCACCCTCATACAGTTGCAGATCGACAGAAAGTCAGCCTGTCAGCCATAGTTGTCAACTGAGACGCAGATGTACAGAACCTTGATAATCCACCTTCAGAGTGGTAGTCGATCTTGGGGTCCTGCGAACCTATATGACAAGAAAGAGAGTCAATACATGTATAGAAACTGAATGATCACTTACCTGTTACACAGCTGCATACGAACAGTCACCCTCATACAGTTGAAGATCAACAGAAAGTCTGTCAGCCAGCGATAGTTGTCAACTGAGATGCAGATGTACAGAACCTTGTTAATCCACCTTCAGGGAGGGAGTCGATCTTGGCGTCCGGTGAACCTGTATGACAAGAAAGAGAGTCAATACATGTATAGAAACTGAATGATCACTTACCTGTTACACAGCTGTATGCGATCAGTCAGCCTATTACAGTTGCAGATGGACGGAAAGCCAGCCAGTCAGCCATAGTTGTAAAATGAGATTCAGATCTACAGAACCTTGTTAATCCACCTTCAGAGAGGGAGTCGATCTTGGGGTCCTGTGAACCTGTATAACAAGAAAAAGAGTCAATACATGTATAGAAACTGAATGATCACTTACCTGTTACACAGATGCATAAGAACAGTCCCCCTCATACAGTTGCAGATCGACAGAAAGTCAGCCAACCGGCCATAGTTGTCAGCTGAGATGCAGATGTAACAAACCTTGTTAATCCACTTTCAGAAAGGGAGTCGATCTTGGGGTTCTGTGAACCTGTATGACAAGAAAGAGAGTCAAAACATGTATAGAAACTGAATGATCACTTACCTGTTACACAGGTTCTGTACACTCCTTCAGAGAAGGAGTCGATCTTTGGGTCCTGCGAACCTGTATGACAAGAAAGAGAGTGAATACATGTATAGAAACTGATTGATCACTTACCTGTTACACAACTGTATGCGAACAGTCAGCCAAATACAGTTGCAGATGGATGGAAAGCAAGCCAGCCAGCCATAGTTGTCAACTGAGACGCAGATGTACAGAACCTTGATAATCCACCTTCAGAGTGGTAGTCGATCTTGGGGTCCTGCGAACCTATATGACAAGAAAGAGAGTCAATACATGTATAGAAACTGAATGATCACTTACCTGTTACACAGCTGCATACGAACAGTCACCCTCATACAGTTGAAGATCAACAGAAAGTCTGTCAGCCAGCGATAGTTGTAAACGAAGATGCAGATGTACAGAACCTCCTTAATCCACCTTCAGAGAGGGAGTCGATCTTGGGGTCCTGTGAAACTGTATGACAAGAAAGAGAGTCAATACATGTATAGAAACTGGATGATTACTTACCTGTTAAAAAGCTGCATACGAACAGATACCCTCCTACTGTTGCAGATCATCAGAACATCAGTCAGCCAATGTTCCAGATGGAGATACAGACAACCACATACATTTGCAGAAGGCAAGTCCCTTGTTGTGTGCATCCAGCTTCAAAGTGAGCCAGTCGTGAGGTCCTGTGAACCTGTATGACAAGAAAGAGAGTCAATACATGTAAAGAAACTGGATGATTACTTACCTGTTAAAAAGCTGCATACGAACAGATACCCTCCTACTCTTGCAGATCATCAGAACATCAGCCAGCCAATGTTCCAGATGGAGATACAGACAACCACATACATTTGCAGAAGGCAAGTCCCTTGTTGTGTGCATCCAGCTTCAAAGTGAGCCAGTCGTGAGGTCCTGTGAACCTGTATGACAAGAAAGAGAGTCAATACATGTATAAAAACAGAATGATCACTTACCTGTTACACAGCTGCATACGAACAATCACCCTCATACAGTTGCAGATTGACAGAAAGTCAACCAACCAGCCATAGTTGTAAATGAAGATGAAGATGTAAAGAACCTTGTTAATCCACCTTCATAGAGGGAGTTGATCTTGGGGTCCTGCGAACCTGTATGACAAGAAAGAGAGTGAATACATGTATAGAAACTGATTGATCACTTACCTGTTACACAACTGTATGCGAACAGTCAGCCAAATACAGTTGCAGATGGATGGAAAGCAAGCCAGCCAGCCATAGTTGTCAACTGAGACGCAGATGTACAGAACCTTGATAATCCACCTTCAGAGTGGTAGTCGATCTTGGGGTCCTGCGAACCTATATGACAAGAAAGAGAGTCAATACATGTATAGAAACTGAATGATCACTTACCTGTTACACAGCTGCATACGAACAGTCACCCTCATACAGTTGCAGATCAACAGAAAGTCAATCAGCCATCCATAGTTGTAAACGAAGATGCAGATGTACAGAACCTCCTTAATCCACCTTCAGAGAGGGAGTCGATCTTGGGGTCCTGTGAAACTGTATGACAAGAAAGAGAGTCAATACATGTATAGAAACTGGATGATTACTTACCTGTTAAAAAGCTGCATACGAACAGATACCCTCCTACTGTTGCAGATCATCAGAACATCAGCCAGCCAATGTTCCAGATGGAGATACAGACAACCACATATATTTGCAGAAGGCAAGTCCCTTGTTGTGTGCATCCAGCTTCAAAGTGAGCCAGTCGTGAGGTCCTGTGAACCTGTATGACAAGAAAGAGAGTCAATACATGTATAGAAACTGGATGATTACTTACCTGTTAAAAAGCTGCATACGAACAGATACCCTCCTACTGTTGCAGATCATCAGAACATCAGCCAGCCAATGTTCCAGATGGAGATACAGACAACCACATACATTTGCAGAAGGCAAGTCCCTTGTTGTGTGCATCCAGCTTCAAAGTGAGCCAGTCGTGAGGTCCTGTGAACCTGTATGACAAGAAAGAGAGTCAATACATGTATAAAAACAGAATGATCATTTACCTGTTACACAGCTGCATACGAACAATCACCCTCATACAGTTGCAGATTGACAGAAAGTCAGCCAACCAGCCATAGTTGTAAATGAAGATGAAGATGTAAAGAACCTTGTTAATCCACCTTCATAGAGGGAGTTGATCTTGGGGTCCTGCAAACCTGTATGACAAGAAAGAGAGTCAATACATGTATAGAAACTGAATGATCACTTACCTGTTACACAGGTTCTGTACACTCCTTCAGAGAAGGAGTCGATCTTTGGGTCCTGCGAACCTGTTTGACAAGAAAGAGAGTGAATACATGTATAGAAACTGATTGATCACTTACCTGTTACACAACTGTATGCGAACAGTCAGCCAAATACAGTTGCAGATGGATGGAAAGCAAGCCAGCCAGCCATAGTTGTCAACTGAGACGCAGATGTACAGAACCTTGATAATCCACCTTCAGAGTAGTAGTCGATCTTGGGGTCCTGTGAAACTGTATGACAAGAAAGAGAGTCAATACATGTATAGAAACTGGATGATTACTTACCTGTTAAAAAGCTGCATACGAACAGATACCCTCCTACTGTTGCAGATCATCAGAACATCAGCCAGCCAATGTTCCAGATGGAGATACAGACAACCACATACATTTGCAGAAGGCAAGTCCCTTGTTGTGTGCATCCAGCTTCAAAGTGAGCCAGTCGTGAGGTCCTGTGAAACTGTATGACAAGAAAGAGAGTCAATACATGTATAGAAACTGGATGATTACTTACCTGTTAAAAAGCTGCATACGAACAGATACCCTCCTACTGTTGCAGATCATCAGAACATCAGCCAGCCAATGTTCCAGATGGAGATACAGACAACCACATACATTTGCAGAAGGCAAGTCCCTTGTTGTGTGCATCCAGCTTCAAAGTGAGCCAGTCGTGAGGTCCTGTGAAACTGTATGACAAGAAAGAGAGTCAATACATGTATAGAAACTGGATGATTACTTACCTGTTAAAAAGCTGCATACGAACAGATACCCTCCTACTGTTGCAGATCATCAGAACATCAGCCAGCCAATGTTCCAGATGGAGATACAGACAACCACATACATTTGCAGAAGGCAAGTCCCTTGTTGTGTGCATCCAGCTTCAAAGTGAGCCAGTCGTGAGGTCCTGTGAACCTGTATGACAAGAAAGAGAGTCAATACATGTATAAAAACAGAATGATCACTTACCTGTTACACAGCTGCATACGAACAATCACCCTCACACAGTTGCAGATTGACAGAAAGTCAGCCAACCAGCCATAGTTGTAAAAGAAGATGAAGATGTAAAGAACCTTGTTAATCCACCTTCATAGAGGGAGTCGATCTTGGGGTCCTGTGAACCTGTATGACAAGAAAGAGAGTCAATACATGTATAGAAACTGAATGATCACTTACCTGTTACACAGGTTCTGTACACTCCTTCAGAGAAGGAGTCGATCTTAGGGTCCTGCGAACCTGTATGACAAGAAAGAGAGTCAATACATGTATAGAAACTGAATGATCACTTACCTGTTACACAGCTGCATACGAAAAGTCAGCCTAATACAGTTGCAGATGGTCGGAAAGCCAGACAGCCAGCCATAGTTTTCAACTGAGATGCAGATGTACGGAACCTTGTTAATCCACCTTCAGAAAGGGAGTCGATCTTGGGGTCCTGTGAACCTGTATGACAAGACAGAGAGTCAATACATGTATAGAAACTGAATGATCACTTACCTGTTACACAGCTGCATACGAACAGTCAGCCTCCTACTGTTGCAGATCATCAGAACATCAGCCAGCCAATGTTCCAGATGGAGATGCAGACAACCATGTACATTTGCAGAAGGCAAGTCCCTTGTTGTGTGCATCCAGCTTCAAATTGAGCCAGTCGTGAGGTCCTGTGAACCTGGATGACAAGAAAGAGAGTCAATACATGTATAACAACAGAATGATAACTTACCTGTTACACAGCTGCATACGAACAGTAACCCTTATACAGTTGCAGATCATCAGAACATCAGCCAGCCAATGTTCCAGATGGAGATGCAGACAACCACATACATTTGCAGAAGGCAAGTCCCTTTTTGTGTGCATCCAGTTTCAAAGTGAGCCAGTCGTGAGGTCCTGTGAACCTGTATGACAAGAAAGAGAGTCAATACATGTATAAAAACAGAATGATCACTTACCTGTTACACAGCTGCATACGAACAGTCACCCTCATACAGTTGCAGATCGACAGAAAGTCAGCCAACCAGCCATAGTTGTAAATGAAGATGAAGATGTAAAGAACCTAGTTAATCCACCTTTAGAGAGGGAGTTGGTCTTAGGGTCTTGCGAACCTGTATGACAAGAGAGTCAATACATGTATAGAAACTGAATGATCACTTAGCTGTTACACAACTGTATGCGAACAGTCAGCCAAATACAGTTGCAGATGGATGGAAAGCATGCCAGCCAGCCATAGTTGTCAACTTAGATGCAGATGTACAGAACCTTGTTAATCCACCTTCAGAGAGGTAGTCGATCTTGGGGTCCTGCGAACCTGTATGACAAGAAAGAGAGTCAATAAATGTATAGAAACTGAATGATCACTTACCTGTTACACAGCTGCATACGAACAGTCAGCCTCCTACTGTTGCAGATCATCAGAACATCAGCCAGCCAATGTTCCAGATGGAGATGCAGGCAACCACATAGATTTGCAGAAGGCAAGTCCCTTGTTGTGTGCATCCAGCTTCAAAGTGAGCCAGTCGTGAGGTCCTGTGAACCTGGATGACAAGAAAGAGAGTCAATACATGTATAAAAACTGAATGATCACTTACCTATTACACAGCTGCATACGAACAGTCACCCTCATACAGTTGCAGATCGACAGAAAGTCAGCCAGCCAGCCATAGTTGTCAACTGAGACGCAGATGTAACGAAACTTGTTAATCCACCTTCAGAGAGGGAGTCGATCTTGGGGTCCTGCGAACCTGTATAACAAGAAAGAGTGTCAATACATGTACAGAAACTGAATGATCACTTACTTGTTACACAGCTGCATACGATCAGTCAGCCTCCTACTGTTGCAGATCTTTAGAACATCAGCCAGCCAATGTTCCAGATGGAGATGCAGACAACCACATACATTTGCAGGAGGCAAGTCCCTTGTTGTGTGCATCCAGCTTCAAAGTGAGCCAGTCATGAGGTCCTGTGAACCTGTATGACAAGAAAGAGAGTCAATACATGTATAGAAAATGAATGATCACTTACCTGTTACACAGCTGCATACGAACAGTCACCCTCATACAGTTACAGATCGAAAGAAAGTCAGCCAACCAGCCATAGTTGTAAATGAAGATGAAGATGTAAAGAACCTTGTTAATCCACCTTCAGAGAGGGAGTTGATCTTGGGGTCCTACGAACCTGTATAACAAGAAAGAGAGTCAATACATGTATAGAAACTGAATGATCACTTACCTGTTACACAGATGCATAAGAACAGTCACCCTCATACAGTTGCAGATCGACAGAAAGTCAGCCAACCGGCCATAGTTGTCAGCTGAGATGCAGATGTAACAAACCTTGTTAATCCACTTTCAGAAAGGGAGTCGATCTTGGGGTCCTGCGAACCTGTATGACAAGAAAGAGTCAATACATGTATAGAAACTGAATGATCACTTACCTGTTACACAGCTGCATACGAACAGTCACCCTCATACAGTTGAAGATCAACAAAAAGTCTGCCAGCCAGCGATAGTTGTCAACTGAGATGCAGATGTACAGAACCTTGTTAATCCACCCTCAGAGAGGAAGTCGATCTTGGGGTCCTGCGAACCTGTATGACAAGAAAGAGAGTCAATACATGTATAGAAACTGAATGATCACTTACCTGTTACACAGCTGCATACGAACAGTCAGCATCCTACTGTTGCAGATCATCAGAACATCAGCCAGCCAATGTTCCAGATGGAGATGCAGACAACCACATAGATTTTCAGAAGGCAACTCCCTTGTTGTGTGCATCCAGCTTCAAAGTGAGCCAGTCGTGAGGTCCTGTGAACCTGGATGACAAGAAAGAGAGTCAATACATGTATAAAAACAGAATGATCACTTACCTATTACACAGCTGCATATGAACAGTCACCCTCATACAGTAGCAGATCGACAGAAAGTCAGCCAGCCAGCCATAGTTGTCAACTGAGATGCAGATGTAACGAAACTTGTTAATCCACCTTCAGAGAGGGAGTCGATACTGGGGTCCGGCAAACCTGTATGACAGGAAAGAGAGTCAATTCATGTATAGAAACTGAAAAATCACTTACCTGTTACACAGCTGTATGCGATCAGTCAGCCTAATACAGTTGCAGATGGACGGAAAGCCAGCCAGTCAGCCATAGTTGTAAAATGAGATGCAGATCTACAGAACCTTGTTAATCAACCTTCAGAGAGGGAGTCGATCTTGGGGTCCTGCGAACCTGTATAACAAGAAAGAGTGTCAGTACATGTACAGAAACTGAATGATCACTTACCTGTTACACAGCTGCATACGAACAGTCACCCTCATACAGCTGAAGATCAACAGAAAGTCTGCCAGCCAGCGATGGTTGTCAACTGAGATGCAGATGTATAGAACCTTGTTAATCCACCTTCAGAGAGGGAGTCGATCTTGGCGTCCTGTGAACCTGTATGACAAGAAAGAGAGTCAATACATGTACAGAAACTGAATGATCACTTACCTGTTACACAGCTGCATACGAACAGTCACCCTCATACAGTTGCAGATCGACAGAAAGTCAATCAGCCATCCATAGTTGTAAACGAAGATGCAGATGTACAGAACCTCCTTAATCCACCTTCAGAGAGGGAGTCGATCTTGGGGTCCTGTGAAACTGTATGACAAGAAAGAGAGTCAATACATGTATAGAAACTGGATGATTACTTACCTGTTAAAAAGCTGCATACGAACAGATACCCTCCTACTGTTGCAGATCATCAGTACATCAGCCAGCCAATGTTCCAGATGGAGATGCAGACAACCACATACATCTGCATAAGGCAAGTCCCTGGATGTGTGCATCCAGCTTCAAAGTGAGCCAGTCGTGAGGTCCTGCGAACCTGTATGACAAGAAAGAGTCAATACATGTATAGAAACTGAATGATCACTTACCTGTTACACAGCTGCATACGAAAAGTCACCCTCATGCAGTTGCAGATCGACAGAAAGTCAGCCAACCACCCATAGTTGTTAACTGAGATGCAGATGTACAGAAACTTGTTAATCCACCTTCAGAGAGGGAGTCGATCTTGGGGTCCTGCGAACCTGTATGACAAGAAAGAGTGTCAATACATGTATAGAAACTGCATGATCACTTACCTGTTACACAGCTGCATACGAACAGTCAGCCTCCTACTGTTGCAGATCATCAGAACATCAGCCAGCCAATGTTCCAGATGGAGATACAGACAACCACATACATTTGCAGAAGGCAAGTCCCTTGTTGTGTGCATCCAGCTTCAAAGTGAGCCAGTCGTGAGGTCCTGTGAACCTGTATGACAAGAAAGAGTGTCAATACATGTATAGAAACTGAATGATCACTTACCTGTTACACAGCTGCATACGAAGAGTCAGCCTCCTACTGTTGCAGATCATCAGAACATCAGCCAGCCAATGTTCCAGATGGAGATACAGACAACCACATACATTTGCAGAAGGCAAGTCCCTTGTTGTGTGCATCCAGCTTCAAAGTGAGCCAGTCGTGAGGTCCTGTGAACCTGTATGACAAGAAAGAGTCAATACATGTATAGAAACTGAATGATCACTTACCTGTTACACAGCTGCATACGAAAAGTCACCCTCATGCAGTTGCAGATCGACAGAAAGTCAGCCAACCAGCCATAGTTGTAAATGAAGATGAAGATGTACAGAACCTTGTTAATCCACCTTCAGAGAGGGAGTCGATCTTGGCGTCCGGTGAACCTGTATGACAAGAAAGAGAGTCAATACATGTATAGAAACTGAATGATCACTTACCTGTTACACAGCTGTATGCGATCAGTCAGCCTAATACAGTTGCAGATGGACGGAAAGCCAGCCAGTCAGCCATAGTTGTAAAATGAGATGCAGATCTACAGAACCTTGTTAATCCACCTTCAGAGAGGGAGTTGATCTTGGGGTCCTGTGAACCTGTATAACAAGAAAGAGAGTCAAAACATGTATAGAAACTGAATGATCACTTACCTGTTACACAGATGCATAAGAACAGTCACCCTCATACAGTTGCAGATAGACAGAAAGTCAGCCAACCGGCCATAGTTGTCAGCTGAGATGCAGATGTAACAAACCTTGTTAATCCACTTTCAGAAAGGGAGTCGATCTTGGGGTCCTGCGAACCTGTATGACAAGAAAGAGTCAATACATGTATAGAAACTGAATGATCACTTACCTGTTACACAGCTGCATATGAACAGTCACCCTCATACAGTTGCAGATCGACAGAAAGTCAATCAGCCATCCATAGTTGTAAACGAAGATGCAGATGTACAGAACCTTGTTAATCCACCTTCAGAGAGGGAGTCGATCTTGGCGTCCTGTGAACCTGTATGACAAGAAAGAGAGTCAATACATGTATAGAAACTGAATGATCACTTACCTGTTACACAGCTGCACACAAACAGTCAGCCTCCTACTGTTGCAGATCATCAGAACATCAGCCAGCCAATGTTCCAGATGGAGATGCAGACAACCACATAGATTTGCAGAAGGCAACTCCCTTGTTGTGTGCATCCAGTTTCAAAGTGAGCCAGTCATGAGGTTCTGTGAACCTGGATGACAAGAAAGAGAGTCAATACATGTATAAAAACAGAATGATCACTTACCTGTTACACAGCTGTATGCGATCAGTCAGCCTAATACAGTTGCAGATGGACGGAAAGCCAGCCAGTCAGCCATAGTTGTAAAATGAGATGCAGATCTACAGAACCATGTTAATCCACCTTCAGAGAGGGAGTCGATCTTGGGATCCTGCGAACCTGTATAACAAGAAAGAGTGTCAATACATGTACAGAAACTGAATGATAACTTACCTGTTACACAGATGCATAAGAACAGTCACCCTCATACAGTTGCAGATCGACAGAAAGTCAGCCAGACAGCCATAGTTGTAAACTGAGATGCAGATGTACAGAACCTTGATAATCCACCTTCAGAGACGGAGTCGATCTTGGGGTTCTGTGAACCTGTATGACAAGAAAGAGAGTCAAAACATGTATAGAAACTGAATGATCACTTACCTGTTACACAGATGCATAAGAACAGTCACCCTCATACAGTTGCAGATCGACAGAAAGTCTTTCAGCCAGCGATAGTTGTCAACTGAGATGCAGATGTACAGAACCTTGTTAATCCACCTTCAGACAGGGAGTCGATCTTGGGGTCCTGCGAACCTGTATGACAAGAAAGAGAGTCAATACATGTACAGAAACTGAATGATCACTTACCTGTTACACAGCTGCATACGAACAGTCACCCTCATACAGTTGCAGATCGACAGAAAGTCAATCAGCCATCCATAGTTGTAAACGAAGATGCAGATGTACAGAACCTCCTTAATCCACCTTCAGAGAGGGAGTCGATCTTGGGGTCCTGTGAAACTGTATGACAAGAAAGAGAGTCAATACATGTATAGAAACTGGATGATTACTTACCTGTTAAAAAGCTGCATACGAACAGATACCCTCCTACTGTTGCAGATCATCAGTACATCAGCCAGCCAATGTTCCAGATGGAGATGCAGACAACCACATACATCTGCAGAAGGCACGTCCCTGGATGTGTGCATCCAGCTTCAAAGTGAGCCAGTCGTGAGGTCCTGTGAACCTGTATGACAAGAAAGAGTGTCAATACATGTATAGAAACTGAATGATCACTTACCTGTTACACAGCTGCATACGAAGAGTCAGCCTCCTACTGTTGCAGATCATCAGAACATCAGCCAGCCAATGTTCCAGATGGAGATGCAGACAACCACATACATCTGCAGAAGGCAAGTCCCTGGATGTGTGCATCCAGCTTCAAAGTGAGCCAGTCGTGAGGTCCTGCGAACCTGTATGACAAGAAAGAGTCAATACATGTATAGAAACTGAATGATCACTTACCTGTTACACAGCTGCATACGAAAAGTCACCCTCATGCAGTTGCAGATCGACAGAAAGTCAGCCAACCACCCATAGTTGTTAACTGAGATGCAGATGTACAGAACCTTGTTAATCCACCTTCAGAGAGGGAGTCGATCTTGGCGTCCGGTGAACCTGTATGACAAGAAAGAGAGTCAATACATGTATAGAAACTGAATGATCACTTACCTGTTACACAGCTGTATGCGATCAGTCAGCCTAATACAGTTGCAGATGGACGGAAAGCCAGCCAGTCAGCCATAGTTGTAAAATGAGATGCAGATCTACAGAACCTTGTTAATCCACCTTCAGAGAGGGAGTCGATCTTGGGGTCCTGTGAACCTGTATAACAAGAAAGAGAGTCAATACATGTATAAAAACAGAATGATCACTTACCTGTTACACAGCTGCATACGAACAGTCACCCTCATACAGTTACAGATCGAAAGAAAGTCAGCCAACCAGCCATAGTTGTAAATGAAGATGAAGATGTAAAGAACCTTGTTAATCCACCTTCAGAAAGGGAGTCGATCTTGGGGTCCTGCGAACCTGTATGACAAGAAAGAGTCAATACATGTATAGAAACTGAATGATCACTTACCTGTTACACAGCTGCATACGAACAGTCAGCCTCCTACTGTTGCAGATCATCAGAACATCAGCCAGCCAATGTTCCAGATGGAGATGCAGACAACCACATAGATTTGCAGAAGGCAACTCCCTTGTTGTGTGCATCCAGTTTCAAAGTGAGCCAGTCGTGAGGTTCTGTGAACCTGGATGACAAGAAAGAGAGTCAATACATGTATAAAAACAGAATGATCACTTACCTGTTACACAGCTGTATGCGATCAGTCAGCCTAATACAGTTGCAGATGGACGGAAAGCCAGCCAGTCAGCCATAGTTGTAAAATGAGACGCAGATGTAACGAAACTTGTTAATCCACCTTCAGAGAGGGAGTCGATCTTGGGGTCCTGCGAACCTGTATAACAAGAAAGAGTGTCAATACATGTACAGAAACTGAATGATCACTTACCTGTTACACAGATGCATAAGAACAGTCACCCTCATACAGTTGCAGATCGACAGAAAGTCTTTCAGCCAGCGATAGTTGTCAACTGAGATGCAGATGTACAGAACCTTGTAAATCCACCTTCAGAGAGGGAGTCGATCTTGGCGTCCTGTGAACCTGTATGACAAGAAAGAGAGTCAATACATGTATAGAAACTGAATGATCACTTACCTGTTACACAGCTGTATGCGATCAGTCAGCCTAATACAGTTGCAGATGGACGGAAAGCCAGCCAGTCAGCCATAGTTGTAAAATGAGATGCAGATCTACAGAACCTTGTTAATCCACCTTCAGAGAGGGAGTCGATCTTGGGGTCCTGTGAACCTGTATGACAAGAAAGAGTGTCAATACATGTACAGAAACTGAATGATCACTTACCTGTTACACAGCTGCATACGAACAGTCACCCTCATACAGTTGCAGATCGACAGAAAGTCAGCCAGCCAGCCATAGTTGTAAACTGAGATGCAGATGTACAGAACCTTGATAATCCACCTTCAGAGATGGAGTCGATCTTGGGGTCCTGTGAAACTGTATGACAAGAAAGAGAGTCAATACATGTATAGAAACTGGATGATTACTTACCTGTTAAAAAGCTGCATACGAACAGATACCCTCCTACTGTTGCAGATCATCAGAACATCAGCCAGCCAATGTTCCAGATGGAGATGCAGACAACCACATACATCTGCAGAAGGCAAGTCCCTGAATGTGTGCATCCAGCTTCAAAGTGAGCCAGTCGTGAGGTCCTGCGAAACTGTATGACAAGAAAGAGTCAATACATGTATAGAAACTGAATGATCACTTACCTGTTACACAACTGTATGCGAACAGTCAGCCAAATACAGTTGCAGATGGACGGAAAGCATGCCAGCCAGCCATAGTTGTCAACTGAGATGCAGATGTACAGAACCTTGTTAATCCACCTTCAGAGAGGTAGTCGATCTTGGGGTCCTGCGAACCTGTATGACAAGAAAGAGAGTCAATAAATGTATAGAAACTGAATGATCACTTACCTGTTACACAGCTGCATACGAACAGTCAGCCTCCTACTGTTGCAGATCATCAGAACATCAGCCAGCCAATGTTCCAGATGGAGATGTAGACAACCACATACATCTGCAGAAGGCAAGTCCCTGGTTGTGTGCATCCAGCTTCAAAGTGAGCCAGTCGTGAGGTCCTGCGAACCTGTATGACAAGAAAGAGAGTCAATACATGTATAGAAACTGAATGATCACTTACCTGTTACACAGCTGCATACGAAAAGTCACCCTCATGCAGTTGCAGATCGACAGAAAGTCAGCCAACCACCCATAGTTGTGAACTGAGATGTAGATGTACAGAAACTTGTTAATCCACCTTCAGAGAGGAAGTCGATCTTGGGGTCCTGCGAACCTGTATGACAAGAAAGAGTGTCAATACATGTATAGAAACTGAATGATCACTTACCTGTTACACAGCTGCATACGAACAATCACCCTCATACAGTTGCAGATTGACAGAAAGTCAGCCAACCAGCCATAGTTGTAAATGAAGATGAAGATGTAAAGAACCTTGTTAATCCACCTTATGAGAGGGAGTCGAACTTGGGGTCCTGCGAACCTGTATGACAAGAAAGAGAGTCAATACATGCATAGAAACCAAATGATCACTTACCTGTTACACAGGTTCTGTACACTCCTTCAGAGAAGGAGTCGATCTTGGGGTCCTGCGAACATGTATGACAAGAAAGAGAGTCAATACATGTATAGAAACTGAATGATCACTTACCTGTTACACAGATGCATACGAACAGTCAGCCTCCTACTGTTTCAGATCTTTAGAACATTAGCCAGCCAATGTTCCAGATGGAGATGCAGACAACCACATACATTTGCAGAAGGCAAGTCTCTTGTTGTGTGCATCCAGCTTTAAAGTGAGCCAGTCGTGAGGTCCTGTGAACCTGTATGACAAGAAAGAGACTCAATACATGTATAGAAACAGAATGATCACTTACCTGTTACACAGATGCATAAGAACAGTCACCCTCATACAGTTGCAGATCGACAGAAAGTCAATCAGCCATCCATAGTTGTAAACTGAGATGCAGATGTACAGAACCTTGATAATCCACCTTCAGAGAGGGAGTCGATCTTGGGGTTCTGTGAACCTGTATGACAAGAAAGAGAGTCAAAACATGTATAGAAACTGAATGATCACTTACCTGTTACACAGCTGCATACGAACAGTCACCCTCATAAAGTTGCAGATCGACAGAAAGTCAATCAGCCATCCATAGTTGTAAACGAAGATGCAGATGTACAGAACCTCCTTAATCCACCTTCAGAGAGGGAGTCGATCTTGGGGTCCTGTGAAACTGTATGACAAGAAAGAGAGTCAATACATGTATAGAAACTGGATGATTACTTACCTGTTAAAAAGCTGCATACGAACAGATACCCTCCTACTGTTGCAGATCATCAGTACATCAGCCAGCCAATGTTCCAGATGGAGATGCAGACAACCACATACATCTGCAGAAGGCAAGTCCCTGGATGTGTGCATCCAGCTTCAAAGTGAGCCAGTCGTGAGGTCCTGCGAACCTGTATGACAAGAAAGAGTCAATACATGTATAGAAACTGAATGATCACTTACCTGTTACACAGCTGCATACGAAAAGTCACCCTCATGCAGTTGCAGATCGACAGAAAGTCAGCCAACCAGCCATAGTTGTAAATGAAGATGAAGATGTACAGAACCTTGTTAATCCACCTTCAGAGAGGGAGTCGATCTTGGCGTCCGGTGAACCTGTATGACAAGAAAGAGAGTCAATACATGTATAGAAACTGAATGATCACTTACCTGTTACACAGCTGTATGCGATCAGTCAGCCTAATACAGTTGCAGATGGACGGAAAGCCAGCCAGTCAGCCATAGTTGTAAAATGAGATGCAGATCTACAGAACCTTGTTAATCCACCTTCAGAGAGGGAGTCGATCTTGGGGTCCTGTGAACCTGTATAACAAGAAAGAGAGTCAAAACATGTATAGAAACTGAATGATCACTTACCTGTTACACAGATGCATAAGAACAGTCACCCTCATACAGTTGCAGATCGACAGAAAGTCAGCCAACCGGCCATAGTTGTCAGCTGAGATGCAGATGTAACAAACCTTGTTAATCCACTTTCAGAAAGGGAGTCGATCTTGGGGTCCTGCGAACCTGTATGACAAGAAAGAGTCAATACATGTATAGAAACTGAATGATCACTTACCTGTTACACAGCTGCATACGAACAGTCACCCTCATACAGTTGCAGATCGACAGAAAGTCAATCAGCCATCCATAGTTGTAAACGAAGATGCAGATGTACAGAACCTTGTTAATCCACCTTCAGAGAGGGAGTCGATCTTGGCGTCCTGTGAACCTGTATGACAAGAAAGAGAGTCAATACATGTATAGAAACTGAATGATCACTTACCTGTTACACAGCTGCATACGAACAGTCAGCCTCCTACTGTTGCAGATCATCAGAACATCAGCCAGCCAATGTTCCAGATGGAGATGCAGACAACCACATAGATTTGCAGAAGGCAACTCCCTTGTTGTGTGCATCCAGTTTCAAAGTGAGCCAGTCGTGAGGTTCTGTGAACCTGGATGACAAGAAAGAGAGTCAATACATGTATAAAAACAGAATGATCACTTACCTGTTACACAGCTGTATGCGATCAGTCAGCCTAATACAGTTGCAGATGGACGGAAAGCCAGCCAGTCAGCCATAGTTGTAAAATGAGATGCAGATCTACAGAACCATGTTAATCCACCTACAGAGAGGGAGTCGATCTTGGGATCCTGCGAACCTGTATAACAAGAAAGAGTGTCAATACATGTACAGAAACTGAATGATCACTTACCTGTTACACAGATGCATAAGAACAGTCACCCTCATACAGTTGCAGATCGACAGAAAGTCAGCCAGACAGCCATAGTTGTAAACTGAGATGCAGATGTACAGAACCTTGATAATCCACCTTCAGAGACGGAGTCGATCTTGGGGTTCTGTGAACCTGTATGACAAGAAAGAGAGTCAAAACATGTATAGAAACTGAATGATCACTTACCTGTTACACAGATGCATAAGAACAGTCACCCTCATACAGTTGCAGATCGACAGAAAGTCTTTCAGCCAGCGATAGTTGTCAACTGAGATGCAGATGTACAGAACCTTGTTAATCCACCTTCAGACAGGGAGTCGATCTTGGGGTCCTGCGAACCTGTATGACAAGAAAGAGAGTCAATACATGTACAGAAACTGAATGATCACTTACCTGTTACACAGCTGCATACGAACAGTCACCCTCATACAGTTGCAGATCGACAGAAAGTGAATCAGCCATCCATAGTTGTAAACGAAGATGCAGATGTACAGAACCTCCTTAATCCACCTTCAGAGAGGGAGTCGATCTTGGGGTCCTGTGAAACTGTATGACAAGAAAGAGAGTCAATACATGTATAGAAACTGGATGATTACTTACCTGTTAAAAAGCTGCATACGAACAGATACCCTCCTACTGTTGCAGATCATCAGTACATCAGCCAGCCAATGTTCCAGATGGAGATGCAGACAACCACATACATCTGCAGAAGGCAAGTCCCTGGATGTGTGCATCCAGCTTCAAAGTGAGCCAGTCGTGAGGTCCTGTGAACCTGTATGACAAGAAAGAGTGTCAATACATGTATAGAAACTGAATGATCACTTACCTGTTACACAGCTGCATACGAAGAGTCAGCCTCCTACTGTTGCAGATCATCAGAACATCAGCCAGCCAATGTTCCAGATGGAGATGCAGACAACCACATACATCTGCAGAAGGCAAGTCCCTGGATGTGTGCATCCAGTTTCAAAGTGAGCCAGTCGTGAGGTCCTGCGAACCTGTATGACAAGAAAGAGTCAATACATGTATAGAAACTGAATGATCACTTACCTGTTACACAGCTGCATACGAAAAGTCACCCTCATGCAGTTGCAGATCGACAGAAAGTCAGCCAACCACCCATAGTTGTTAACTGAGATGCAGATGTACAGAACCTTGTTAATCCACCTTCAGAGAGGGAGTCGATCTTGGCGTCCGGTGAACCTGTATGACAAGAAAGAGAGTCAATACATGTATAGAAACTGAATGATCACTTACCTGTTACACAGCTGTATGCGATCAGTCAGCCTAATACAGTTGCAGATGGACGGAAAGCCAGCCAGTCAGCCATAGTTGTAAAATGAGATGCAGATCTACAGAACCTTGTTAATCCACCTTCAGAGAGGGAGTCGATCTTGGGGTCCTGTGAACCTGTATAACAAGAAAGAGAGTCAATACATGTATAAAAACAGAATGATCACTTACCTGTTACACAGCTGCATACGAACAGTCACCCTCATACAGTTACAGATCGAAAGAAAGTCAGCCAACCAGCCATAGTTGTAAATGAAGATGAAGATGTAAAGAACCTTGTTAATCCACCTTCAGAGAGGGAGTTGATCTTGGGGTCCTACGAACCTGTATAACAAGAAAGAGAGTCAATACATGTATAGAAACTGAATGATCACTTACCTGTTACACAGATGCATAAGAACAGTCACCCTCATACAGTTGCAGATCGACAGAAAGTCAGCCAACCGGCCATAGTTGTCAGCTGAGATGCAGATGTAACAAACCTTGTTAATCCACTTCCAGAAAGGGAGTCGATCTTGGGGTCCTGCGAACCTGTATGACAAGAAAGAGTCAATACATGTATAGAAACTGAATGATCACTTACCTGTTACACAGCTGCATACGAACAGTCAGCCTCCTACTGTTACAGATCATCAGAACATCAGCCAGCCAATGTTCCAGATGGAGATGCAGACAACCACATAGATTTGCAGAAGGCAACTCCCTTGTTGTGTGCATCCAGTTTCAAAGTGAGCCAGTCGTGAGGTTCTGTGAACCTGGATGACAAGAAAGAGAGTCAATACATGTATAAAAACAGAATGATCACTTACCTGTTACACAGCTGTATGCGATCAGTCAGCCTAATACAGTTGCAGATGGACGGAAAGCCAGCCAGTCAGCCATAGTTGTAAAATGAGACGCAGATGTAACGAAACTTGTTAATCCACCTTCAGAGAGGGAGTCGATCTTGGGGTCCTGCGAACCTGTATAACAAGAAAGAGTGTCAATACATGTACAGAAACTGAATGATCACTTACCTGTTACACAGATGCATAAGAACAGTCACCCTCATACAGTTGCAGATCGACAGAAAGTCTTTCAGCCAGCGATAGTTGTCAACTGAGATGCAGATGTACAGAACCTTGTTAATCCACCTTCAGAGAGGGAGTCGATCTTGGCATCCTGTGAACCTGTATGACAAGAAAGAGAGTCAATACATGTATAGAAACTGAATGATCACTTACCTGTTACACAGCTGTATGCGATCAGTCAGCCTAATACAGTTGCAGATGGACGGAAAGCCAGCCAGTCAGCCATAGTTGTAAAATGAGATGCAGATCTACAGAACCTTGTTAATCCACCTTCAGAGAGGGAGTCGATCTTGGGGTCCTGTGAACCTGTATGACAAGAAAGAGTGTCAATACATGTACAGAAACTGAATGATCACTTACCTGTTACACAGCTGCATACGAACAGTCACCCTCATACAGTTGCAGATCGACAGAAAGTCAGCCAGCCAGCCATAGTTGTAAACTGAGATGCAGATGTACAGAACCTTGATAATCCACCTTCAGAGATGGAGTCGATCTTGGGGTCCTGTGAAACTGTATGACAAGAAAGAGAGTCAATACATGTATAGAAACTGGATGATTACTTACCTGTTAAAAAGCTGCATACGAACAGATACCCTCCTACTGTTGCAGATCATCAGAACATCAGCCAGCCAATGTTCCAGATGGAGATGCAGACAACCACATACATCTGCAGAAGGCAAGTCCCTGAATGTGTGCATCCAGCTTCAAAGTGAGCCAGTCGTGAGGTCCTGCGAAACTGTATGACAAGAAAGAGTCAATACATGTATAGAAACTGAATGATCACTTACCTGTTACACAACTGTATGCGAACAGTCAGCCAAATACAGTTGCAGATGGACGGAAAGCATGCCAGCCAGCCATAGTTGTCAACTGAGATGCAGATGTACAGAACCTTGTTAATCCACCTTCAGAGAGGTAGTCGATCTTGGGGTCCTGCGAACCTGTATGACAAGAAAGAGAGTCAATAAATGTATAGAAACTGAATGATCACTTACCTGTTACACAGCTGCATACGAACAGTCAGCCTCCTACTGTTGCAGATCATCAGAACATCAGCCAGCCAATGTTCCAGATGGAGATGCAGGCAACCACATAGATTTGCAGAAGGCAAGTCCCTTGTTGTGTGCATCCAGCTTCAAAGTGAGCCAGTCGTTAGGTCCTGTGAACCTGGATGACAAGAAAGAGAGTCAATACATGTATAAAAACTGAATGATCACTTACCTATTACACAGCTGCATACGAACAGTCACCCTCATACAGTTGCAGATCGACAGAAAGTCAGACAGCCAGCCATAGTTGTCAACTGAGACGCAGATGTAACGAAACTTGTTAATCCACCTTCAGAGAGGGAGTCGATCTTGGGGTCCTGCGAACCTGTATAACAAGAAAGAGTGTCAATACATGTACAGAAACTGAATGATCACTTACCTGTTACACAGATGCATAAGAACAGTCACCCTAATACAGTTGCAGATCGACAGAAAGTCAATCAGCCATCCATAGTTGTAAACGAAGATGCAGATTTACAGAACCTTGTTAATCCACCTTCAGAGTGGTAGTCGATCTTGGGGTCCTGCGAACCTATATGACAAGAAAGAGAGTCAATACATGTATAGAAACTGAATGATCACTTACCTGTTACACAGCTGCATACGAACAGTCACCCTCATACAGTTGAAGATCGACAGAAAGTCAGCCAGCCAGCCATAGTTGTAAACTGAGATGCAGATGTACAGAACCTTGATAATCCACCTTCAGAGAGGGAGTCGATCTTGGGGTCCTGTGAACCTGTATGACAAGAAAGAGAGTCAATACATGTATAGAAACTGAATGATCACTTACCTTCTAAAAAGCTGCATACGAACAGTTAGCCTCCTACAGTTGCAGATCATGAGAACATCAGCCAGCCAATGTTCCAGATGGAGTTGTAGACAACCACATACATCTGCAGAAGGCAAGTCCCTGGTTGTGTGCATCCAGCTTCAAAGTGAGCCAGTCGTGAGGTCCTGTGAACCTGTATGACAAGAAAGAGAGTCAATACATGTATAGAAACTAAATGATCACTTACCTGTTACACAGATGCATACGAACAGTCAGCCTCCTACTGTTTCAGATCTTTAGAACATTAGCCAGCCAATGTTCCAGATGGAGATGCAGACAACCACATACATTTGCAGAAGGCAAGTCTCTTGTTGTGTGCATCCAGCTTTAAAGTGAGCCAGTCGTGAGGTCCTGTGAACCTGTATGACAAGAAAGAGACTCAATACATGTATAGAAACAGAATGATCACTTACCTGTTACACAGATGCATAAGAACAGTCACCCTCATACAGTTGCAGATCGACAGAAAGTCAATCAGCCATCCATAGTTGTAAACTGAGATGCAGATGTACAGAACCTTGATAATCCACCTTCAGAGAGGGAGTCGATCTTGGGGTTCTGTGAACCTGTATGACAAGAAAGAGAGTCAAAACATGTATAGAAACTGAATGATCACTTACCTGTTACACAGCTGCATACGAACAATCACCCTCATACAGTTGCAGATTGACAGAAAGTCAGCCAACCAGCCATAGTTGTAAATGAAGATGAAGATGTAAAGAACCTTGTTAATCCACCTTATGAGAGGGAGTCGATCTTGGGGTCCTGCGAACCTGTATGACAAGAAAGAGAGTCAATACATGTATAGAAACCGAATGATCACTTACCTGTTACACAGGTTCTGTACACTCCTTCAGAGAAGGAGTCGATCTTGGGGTCCTGCGAACATGTATGACAAGAAAGAGAGTCAATACATGTATAGAAACTGAATGATCACTTACCTGTTACACAGATGCATACGAACAGTCAGCCTCCTACTGTTTCAGATCTTTAGAACATTAGCCAGCCAATGTTCCAGATGGAGATGCAGACAACCACATACATTTGCAGAAGGCAAGTCTCTTGTTGTGTGCATCCAGCTTTAAAGTGAGCCAGTCGTGAGGTCCTGTGAACCTGTATGACAAGAAAGAGACTCAATACATGTATAGAAACAGAATGATCACTTACCTGTTACACAGATGCATAAGAACAGTCACCCTCATACAGTTGCAGATCGACAGAAAGTCAATCAGCCATCCATAGTTGTAAACTGAGATGCAGATGTACAGAACCTTGATAATCCACCTTCAGAGAGGGAGTCGATCTTGGGGTTCTGTGAACCTGTATGACAAGAAAGAGAGTCAAAACATGTATAGAAACTGAATGATCACTTACCTGTTACACAGCTGCATACGAACAGTCACCCTCATAAAGTTGCAGATCGACAGAAAGTCAATCAGCCATCCATAGTTGTAAACGAAGATGCAGATGTACAGAACCTCCTTAATCCACCTTCAGAGAGGGAGTCGATCTTGGGGTCCTGTGAAACTGTATGACAAGAAAGAGAGTCAATACATGTATAGAAACTGGATGATTACTTACCTGTTAAAAAGCTGCATACGAACAGATACCCTCCTACTGTTGCAGATCATCAGAACATCAGCCAGCCAATGTTCCAGATGGAGATGCAGACAACCAAATACATCTGCAGAAGGCAAGTCCCTGAATGTGTGCATCCAGCTTCAAAGTGAGCCAGTCGTGAGGTCCTGCGAAACTGTATGACAAGAAAGAGAGTCAATACATGTATAAAAACAGAATGATCACTTACCTGTTACACAGCTGCATACGAACAATCACCCTCATACAGTTGCAGATTGACAGAAAGTCAGCCAACCAGCCATAGTTGTAAATGAGGATGTAAAGAACCTTGTTAATCCACCTTCATAGAAGGAGTTGATCTTGGGGTCCTGCGAACCTGTATGACAAGAAAGAGAGTCAATACATGTATAGAAACTGAATGATCACTTACCTGTTACAGAGCTGCATACGAACAGTCAGCCTCCTACTGTTGCAGATCATTAGAACATCAGCCAGCCAATGTTCCAGATGGAGATACAGACAACCACATACATTTGCAGAAGGCAAGTCCCTTGTTGTGTGCATCCAGCTTCAAAGTGAGCCAGTCGTGAGGTCATTTGAACCTGTATGACAAGAAAGAGAGTCAATACATGTATAAAAACAGAATGATCACTTACCTGTTACACAGCTGCATACGAACAATCACCCTCATACAGTTGCAGATTGACAGAAAGTCAGCCAACCAGCCATAGTTGTAAATGAGGATGTAAAGAACCTTGTTAATCCACCTTCATAGAAGGAGTTGATCTTGGGGTCCTGCGAACCTGTATGACAAGAAAGAGAGTCAATACATGTATAGAAACTGAATGATCACTTACCTGTTACACAGGTTCTGTACACTCCTTCAGAGAAGGAGTCGATCTTTGGGTCCTGCGAACCTGTATGACAAGAAAGAGAGTGAATACATGTATAGAAACTGAATGATCACTTACCTGTTACACAACTGTATGCGAACAGTCAGCCAAATACAGTTGCAGATGGACGGAAAGCATGCCAGCCAGCCATAGTTGGAAACGAAGATGCAGATGTAAAGAACCTTGTTAGTCCACCTTCAGAAAGGGATTCGATCTTGGGGTCCTGTGAAACTGTATGACAAGAAAGAGAGTCAATACATGTATAGAAACTGAATGATCACTTACCTGTTACACAGATGCATACGAACAGTCAGCCTCCTACTGTTGCTGATCATCAGAACATCAGCCAGCCAATGTTCCAGATGGAGATGCAGACAACCACATACATTTGCAGAAGGCAAGTCCCTTGTTGTGTGCATCCAGCTTCAAAGTGAGCCAGTCGTGAGGTCCTGTGAACCTGTATGACAAGAGAGTCAATACATGTATAGAAACTGAATAATCACTTAGCTGTTACACAATTGTATGCGAACAGTCAGCCTCATACAGTTACAGATTGACTGAAAGTCAGCCAGCCAGCCATAGTTAGAAACGAAGATGCAGATGTAAAGAACCTTGTTAGTCCACCTTCAGAAAGGGATTCGATCTTGGGGTCCGGTGAACCTGTATGACATGAAAGAGAGTCTATACATGTATAGAAACTGAATGATCACTTACCTGTTACACAGATGCATACGAACAGTCAGCCAAAAACAGTTACAGATCGACTGAAAGTCAGCCAGCCAGCCATAGTTGTAAAATGAGATGCAGATGTACAGAACCTTGTAAATCCACCTTCAGAAAGGGAGTCGATCTTGGCGTCCTCTGAACCTGTATGACAAGGAAGAGAGTCAATACATGTATAGAAACTGAATGATCACTTACCTGTTACACAGATGCATACGAACAGTCAGCCTCCTACTGTTTCAGATCATCAGAACATCAGCCAGCCAATGTTCCAGATGGAGATGCAGACAATCACATACATTTGCAGAAGGCAAGTCTCTTGTTGTGTGCATCCAGCTTTAAAATGAGCCAGTCGTGAGGTCCTGTGAACCTGTATGACAAGAAAGAGAGTCAATACATGTATAGAAACTGAAAGATCATTTACCTGTTACACAACTGTGTGCGAACAGTCACCCTCGTACAGTTGCAGATCGACAGAAAGTCAATCAGCCATCCATAGTTGTCAACTGAGATGCAGATGTAAAGAAACTTATTAATCCACCTTCAGAGAGGGAGTCGATCTTGGGGTCCTGCGAACCTGTATGACAAGAAAGAGAGTCAATACATGTATAAAAACAGAATGATCACTTACCTGTTACACAGCTGCATACGAAAAGTCACCCTCATGCAGTTGCAGATCGACAGAAAGTCAGCCAACCAGCCATAGTTGTCAACTGAGATGCAGATGTACAGAACCTTGTTAATCCACCTTCAGAGAGGGAGTCGATCTTGGGGTCCTGCGAACCTGTATGACAAGAAAGAGTGTCAATACATGTATAGAAACTGAATGATCACTTATCTATTACACAGCTGCATACGAACAGTCAGCCTCCTACTGTTGCAGATCATCAGAACATCAGCCAGCCAATGTTCCAGATGGAGATGCAGACAACCACATACATTTGCAGAAGGCAAGTCCCTTGTTGTGTGCATCCAGCTTCAAAGTGAGCCATTCGTGAGGTCCTGTGAACCTGTATGACAAGAAAGAGAGTCAATACATGTATAAAAACAGAATGATCACTTACCTGTTACACAGCTGCATACGAACAGTCAGCCTCATACAGTTACAGATTGACTGAAAGTCAGCCAGCCAGCCATAGTTGGAAACGAAGATGCAGATGTAAAGAATCTTGTTAGTCCACCTTCAGAAAGGGATTTGATCTTGGGGTCCGGTGAACCTGTATGACAAGAAAGAGAGTCAATACATGTATAGAAACTGAATGATTACATACCTGTTACACAGATGCATACGAACAGTCAGCCTCCTACTTTTGCAGATCATCAGAACATCAGCCAGCCAATGTTCCAGATGGAGATGCAGACAATCACATACATTTGCAGAAGGCAAGTCTCTTGTTGTGTGCATCCAGCTTTAAAGTGAGCCAGTCGTGAGGTCCTGTGAAACTGTATGACAAGAAAGAGAGTCAATACATGTATAGAAACTGAAAGATCACTTACCTGTTACACAACTGTGTGCGAACAGTCACCCTTGTACAGTTGCAGATCGACAGAAAGTCAATCAACCATCCATAGTTGCAAAGGAAGATGCAGATGTACAGAACCTTCTTAATCCACCTTCAGAGAGGGAGTCGATCTTGGGGTCCTGCGAACCTGTATGACAAGAAAGAGAGTCAATACATGTATAGAAACTGAATGATCACTTACCTGTTACACAGCTGCATACGATCAGTCAGCCTCCTACTGTTGCAGATCTTTAGAACATCAGCCAGCCAATGTTCCAGATGGAGATGCAGACAACCACAAACATTTGCAGGAGGCAAGTCCCTTGTTGTGTGCATCCAGCTTCAAAGTGAGCCAGTCATGAGGTCCTGTGAACCTGTATGACAAGAAAGAGAGTCAATACATGTATAGAAACTGAATGATCACTTACCTGTTACACAGCTGCATACGAACAGTCACCCTCATACAGTTGAAGATCAACAGAAAGTATGCCAGCCAGCGATAGTTGTCAACTGAGATGCAGATGTACAGAACCTTGTTAATCCACCTTCAGAGAGGGAGTCGATCTTGGCGTCCGGTGAACCTGTATGACAAGAAAGAGAGTCAATACATGTATAGAAACTGAATGATCACTTACCTGTTACACAGCTGTATGCGATCAGTCAGCCTAATACAGTTGCAGATGGACGGAAAGCCAGCCAGTCAGCCATAGTTGTAAAATGAGATGCAGATCTACAGAATCTTGTTAATCCACCTTCAGAGAGGGAGTCGATCTTGGGGTCCTGTGAACCTGTATAACAAGAAAGAGAGTCCATACATGTATAGAAACTGAATGATCACTTACCTGTTACACAGATGCATAAGAACAGTCACCCTCATACAGTTGCAGATCGACAGAAAGTCAGCCAACCAGCCATAGTTGTCAGCTGAGATGCAGATGTAACAAACCTTGTTAATCCACTTTCAGAAAGGGAGTCGATCTTGGGGTCCTGCGAACCTGTATGACAAGAAAGAGTCAATACATGTATAGAAACTGAATGATCACTTACCTATTACACAGCTGCATACGAACAGTCACCCTCATACAGTTGAAGATCAACAGAAAGTCTGCCAGCCAGCGATAGTTGTCAACTGAGATGCAGATGTACAGAACCTTGTTAATCCACCTTCAGAGAGGGAGTCGATCTTGGCGTCCTGTGAACCTGTATGACAAGAAAGAGAGTCAATACATGTATAGAAACTGAATGATCACTTACCTGTTACACAGCTGCATACGAACAGTCAGCCTAATACAGTTGCAGATGGACGGAAAGCCAGCCAGCCAGCCATAGTTGTCAACTGAGATGCAGATGTACAGAACCTTGTTAATCCACCTTCAGAGAGGGAGTCGATCTTGGGGTCCTGCGAACCTGTATGACAAGAAAGAGAGTCAAAACATGTATAGAAACTGAATGATCACTTACCTGTTACACAGCTGCATACGAACAGTCAGCCTCCTACTATTGCAGATCATCAGAACATCAGCCAGCCAATGTTCCAGATGGAGATGCAGACAACCACATAGATTTGCAGAAGGCAACTCCCTTGTTGTGTGCATCCAGCTTCAAAGTGAGCCAGTCATAAGGTCCTGTGAACCTGGATGACAAGAAAGAGAGTCAAAACATGTATAGAAACTGAATGTTCACTTACCTGTTACACAGCTGCATATGAACAGTCACCCTCATACAGTTGCAGATCGACAGAAAGCCAGCCAGTCAGCCATAGTTGTAAAATGAGATGCAGATCTACAGAACCTTGTTAATCCACGTTCAGAGAGGGAGTCGATCTTGGGGTCCTGTGAACCTGTATGACAAGAAAGAGTGTCAATACATGTACAGAAACTGAATGATCACTTACCTGTTACACAGCTGCATACGAACAGTCACCCTCATACAGTTGCAGATCGACAGAAAGTCAGCCAGCAAGCCATAGTTGTAAACTGAGATGCAGATGTACAGAACCTTGATAATCCACCTTCAGAGAGGGAGTCGATCTTGGGGTCCTGTGAAACTGTATGACAAGAAAGAGAGTCAATACATGTATAGAAATTGGATGATTACTTACCTGTTAAAAAGCTGCATACGAACAGATACCCTCCTACTGTTGCAGATCATCAGAACATCAGCCAGCCAATGTTCCAGATAGAGATGCAGACAACCACATACATCTGCAGAAGGCAAGTCCCTGGATGTGTGCATCCAGCTTCAAAGTGAGCCAGTCGTGAGGTCCTGCGAACCTGTATGACAAGAAAGAGTCAATACATGTATAGAAACTGAATGATCACTTACCTGTTACACAGCTGCATACGAAAAGTCACCCTCATGCAGTTGCAGATCGACAGAAAGTCAGCCAACCACCCATAGTTGTTAACTGAGATGCAGATGTACAGAAACTTGTTAATCCACCTTCAGAGAAGGAGTCGATCTTGGGGTCCTGTGAACCTGTATGACAAGAAAGAGTGTCAATACATGTATAGAAACTGAATGATCACTTACCTGTTACACAGCTGCATACAAACAGTCAGCCCCCTAATGTTGCAGATCATCAGAAAATCAGCCAGCCAATGTTCCAGATGGAGATACAGACAACCACATACATTTGCAGAAGGCAAGTCCCTTGTTGTGTGCATCCAGCTTCAAAGTGAGCCAGTCGTGAGGTCCTGTGAACCTGTATGACAAGAAAGAGAGTCAATACATGTACAAAAACAGAATGGTCACTTACCTGTTACACAGCTGCATATGAACAATCACCCTCATACAGTTGCAGATTGACAGAAAGTCAGCCAACCAGCCATAGTTGTAAATGAAGATGAAGATGTAAAGAACCTTGTTAATCCACCTTCATAGAGGGAGTTGATCTTGGGGTCCTGCGAACCTGTATGACAAGAAAGAGAGTCAATACATGTATAGAAACTGAATGATCACTTACCTGTTACACAGGTTCTGTACACTCCTTCAGAGAAGGAGTCGATCTTTGGGTCCTGCGAACCTGTATGACAAGAAAGAGAGTGAATACATGTATAGAAACTGAATGATCACTTACCTGTTACACAACTGTATGTGAACAGTCAGCCAAATACAGTTGCAGATGGACGGAAAGCATGCCAGCCAGCCATAGTTGTCAACTGAGATGCAGATGTACAGAACCTTGTTAATCCACCTTCAGAGAGGTAGTCGATCTTGGGGTCCTGCGAACCTGTATGACAAGAAAGAGAGTCAATAAATGTATAGAAACTGAATGATCACTTACCTGTTACACAGCTGCATACGAACAGTCAGCCTCCTACTGTTGCAGATCATCAGAACATCAGCCAGCCAATGTTCCAGATTGAGATGCAGGCAACCACAGAGATTTGCAGAAGGCAAGTCCCTTGTTGTGTGCATCCAGCTTCAAAGTGAGCCAGTCGTGAGGTCCTGTGAACCTGGATGACAAGAAAGAGAGTCAATACATGTATAAAAACTGAATGATCACTTACCTATTACACAGCTGCATACGAACAGTCACCCTCATGCAGTTGCAGATCGACAGAAAGTCAGCCAGCCAGCCATAGTTGTCAACTGAGACGCAGATGTAACGAAACTTGTTAATCCACCTTCAGAGAGGGAGACGATCTTGGGGTCCTGCGAACCTGTATAACAAGAAAGAGTGTCAATACATGTATAGAAACTGAATGATCACTTACCTGTTAAACAGATGCATAAGAACAGTCACCCTCATACAGTTGCAGATCGACAGAAAGTCAATCAGCCAACCATAGTTGTAAACGAAGATGCAGATGTACAGAACCTTGTTAATCCACCTTCAGAGTGGTAGTCGATCTTGGGGTCCTGCGAACATATATCACAAGAAAGAGAATCAATACATGTATAGAAACTGAATGATCACTTACCTGTTACACAGCTGCATACGAACAGTCACCCTCATACAGTTGAAGATCAACAGAAAGTCTGTCAGCCAGCGATAGTTGTCAACTGAGATGCAGATGTACAGAACCTTGTTAATCCACCTTCAGAGAGGGAGTCCATCTTGGCGTCCTGTGAACCTGTATGACAAGAAAGAGAGTCAATACATGTATAGAAACTGAATGATCACTTACCTGTTACACAGCTGCATAAGAACAGTCACCCTCATACAGTTACAGATCGAAAGAAAGTCAGCCAACCAGCCATAGGTGTAAATGAAGATGAAGATATAAAGAACCTTGTTAATCCACCTTCAGAGAGGGAGTTGATCTTGGGGTCCTACGAACCTGTATAACAAGAAAGAGAGTCAATACATGTATAGAAACTGAATGATCACTTACCTGTTACACAGCTGCATACGAACAGTCAGCCTAATACAGTTGCAGATGAATGGAAAGCCAGCCAGCCAGCCATAGTTGTAAAATGAGATGCAGATGTACAGAACCTTCTTAATCCACCTTCAGAGAGGGAGTCAATCTTTGGGTCCTGCGAACCTGTATGACAAGAAAGAGAGTCAATACATGTATAGAAACTGAATGATCACTTACCTGTTACACAGGTTCTGTACACTCCTTCAGAGAAGGAGTCGATCTTGGGGTCCTGCGAACCTGTATGACAAGAAAGAGAGTCAATACATCTATAGAAATTGAATGATCACTTACCTGTTACACAGCTGCATACGAACAGTCACCCTCATACAGTTGCAGATGGACGGAAAGCCAGACAGCCAGCCATAGTTGTCAACTGAGATGCAGATGTACAGAACCTTGTTAATACACCTTTAGAGAGGGAGTCGATCTTGGCGTCCTGTGAACCTGTATGACAAGAAAGAGAGTCAATACATGTATAGAAACTGAATGATCACTTACCTGTTACACAGCTGCATACGAAAAGTCAGCCTAATACAGTTGCAGATGGACGGAAAGCCAGACAGCCAGCCATAGTTGTCAACTGAGATGCAGATGTACAGAACCTTGTTAATCCACCTTCAGAGAGGGAGTCGATATTGGGGTCCGGCAAACCTGTATGACAGGAAAGAGAGTGAATTCATGTATAGAATCTGAAAGATCACTTACCTGTTACACAGCTGTATGCAATCAGTCAGCCTAATACAGTTGCAGATGGCCGGATAGCCAGCCAGTCAGCCATAGTTGTAAAATAAGATGCAGATGTACAGAACCTTCTTAATCCACCTTCAGAGAGGGAGTCGATCTTGGGGTCCTGCGAACCTGTATGACAAGAAAGAGAGTCAATACATGTATAGAAACTGAATGATCACTTAGCTGTTACACAGGTTCTGTACACTCCTTCAGAGAAGGAGTCGATCTTGGGTTCCTGCGAACCTGTATGACAAGAAAGAGAGTCAATACATGTATAGAAACTGAATGATCACTTACCTGTTACACAACTGTATGCGAACAGTCAGCCTCATACAGTTACAGATTGACTGAAAGTCAGCCAGCCAGCCATAGTTGGAAACGAAGATGCAGATGTAAAGAATCTTGTTAGTCCACCTTCAGAAAGGGATTCGATCTTAGGGTCCGGCGAACCTGTATGACAAGAAAGAGAGTCAATACATGTATAGAAACTGAATGATTACTTACCTGTTACACAGATGCATACGAACAGTCAGCCTCCTACTGTTGCAGATCATCAGAACATCAGCCAGCCAATGTTCCAGATGGAGATGCAGACAATCACATACATTTGCAGAAGGCAAGTCTCTTGTTGTGTGCATCCAGCTTCAAAGTGAGCCAGTCATGAGGTCCTGTGAACCTGTATGACAAGAAAGAGAGTCAATACATGTATAGAAACTGAATGATCACTTACCTGTTACACAGCTGCATACGAACAGTCACCCTCATACAGTTGAAGATCAACAGAAAGTCTGCCAGCCAGCGATAGTTGTCAACTGAGATGCAGATGTACAGAACCTTGTTATTACACCTTCAGAGAGGGAGTCGATCTTGGCGTCCTGTGAACCTGTATGACAAGAAAGAGAGTCAATACATGTATAGAAACTGAATGATCACTTACCTGTTACACAGCTGCATACGAACAGTCAGCCTAATACAGTTGCAGAAGGACGGAAAGCCAGACAGCCAGCCATAGTTGTCAACTGAGATGCAGATGTACAGAACCTTGTTAATCCACCTTCAGAAACGGAGTCGATCTTGGGGTCCTGTGAACCTGTATGACAAGAAAGAGAGTCAATACATGTATAGAAACTGAATGATCACTTACCTGTTACACAGCTGCATACGATCAGTCAGCCTCCTACTGTTGCAGATCTTTAGAACATTAGCCAGCCAATGTTCCAAATGGAGATGCAGACAACCACATACATTTGCAGGAGGCAAGTCCCTTGTTGTGTGCATCCAGCTTCAAAGTGAGCCAGTCATGAGGTCCTGTGAACCTGTATGACAAGAAAGAGAGTCAATACATGTATAGAAAATGAATGATCACTTACCTGTTACACAGCTGCATACGAACAGTCACCCTCATACAGTTACAGATCGAAAGAAAGTCAGCCAATCAGCCATAGTTGTAAATGAAGATGAAGATGTAAAGAACCTTGTTAATCCACCTTCAGAGAGGGAGTTGATCTTGGGGTCCTACGAACCTGTATAACAAGAAAGAGAGTCAATACATGTATAGAAACTGAATGATCACTTACCTGTTACACAGATGCATAAGAACAGTCACCCTCATACAGTTGCAGATCGACAGAAAGTGAGCCAACCGGCCATAGTTGTCAGCTGAGATGCAGATGTAACAAACCTTGTTAATCCACTTTCAGAAAGGGAGTCGATCTTGGGGTCCTGCGAACCTGTATGACAAGAAAGAGTCGATACATGTATAGAAACTGAATGATCACTTACCTGTTACACAGCTGCATACGAACAGTCACCCGCATACAGTTGAAGATCAACAAAAAGTCTGCCAGCCAGCGATAGTTGTCAACTGAGATGCAGATGTACAGAACCTTGTTAATCCACCTTCAGAGAGGGAGTCGATCTTGGCGTCCTGTGAACCTGTATGACAAGAAAGAGAGTCAATACATGTATAGAAACTGAATGATAACTTACCTGTTACACAGCTGCATACGAACAGTCAGCCTAATACAGTTGCAGATAGACGGAAAGCCAGCCAGCCAGCCATAGTTGTCAACTGAGATGCAGATGTACAGAACCTTGTTAATCCACCTTCAGAGAGGTAGTCGATCTTGGGGTCCTGCGAACCTGTATGACAAGAAAGAGAGTCAATACATGTATAGAAACTGAATGATCACTTACCTGTTACACAGCTGCATACGAACAGTCAGCCTTCTACTATTGCAGATCATCAGAACATCAGCCAGCCAATGTTCCAGATGGAGATGCAGACAACCACATAGATTTGCAGAAGGCAACTCCCTTGTTGTGTGCATCCAGCTTCAAAGTGAGCCAGTCGTGAGGTCCTGTGAACCTGGATGACAAGAAAGAGAGTCAATACATGTATAAAAACAGAATGATCACTTACCTGTTACACAGCTGCATACGACCAGTCACCCTCATACAGTAGCAGATCGACAGAAAGTCAGCCAGCCAGCCATAGTTGTCAACTGAGATGCAGATGTAACGAAACTTGTTAATCCACCTTCAGAGAGGGAGTCAATATTGGGGTCCGGCAAACCTGTATGACAGGAAAGAGAGTCAATTCATGTATAGAAACTGAAAAATCACTTACCTGTTACACAGCTGTATGCGATCAGTCAGCCTAATACAGTTGCAGATGGACGGAAAGCCAGCCAGTCAGCCATAGTTGTAAAATGAGATGCAGATCTACAGAACCTTGTTAATCCACCTTCAGAGAGGGAGTCGATCTTGGGGTCCTGCGTACCTGTATAACAAGAAAGAGTGTCAGTACATGTACAGAAACTGAATGATCACTTACCTGTTACACAGCTGCATACGAACAGTCACCCTCATACAGCTGAAGATCAACAGAAAGTCTGCCAGCCAGCGATAGTTGTCAACTGAGATGCAGATGTACAGAACCTTGTTAATCCACCTTCAGAGAGGGAGTCGATCTTGGCGTCCTGTGAACCTGTATGACAAGAAAGAGAGACAATACATGTATAAAAACTGAATGATCACTTACCTGTTAAAAAGCTGCATACGAACAGATACCCTCCTACTGTTGCAGATCATCAGAACATCAGCCAGCCAATGTTCCAGATGGAGATGCAGACAACCACATACATCTGCAGAAGGCAAGTCCCTGGATGTGTGCATCCAGCTTCAAAGTGAGCCAGTCGTGAGGTCCTGCGAACCTGTATGACAAGAAAGAGTCAATACATGTATAGAAACTGAATGATCACTTACCTGTTACACAGCTGCATACGAAAAGTCACCCTCATGCAGTTGCAGATCGACAGAAAGTCAGCCAACCACCAATAGTTGTTAACTGAGATGCAGATGTACAGAAATTTGTTAATCCACCTTCAGAGAGGGAGTCGATCTTGGGGTCCTGCGAACCTGTATGACAAGAAAGAGTGTCAAAACATGTATAGAAACTGCATGATCACTTACCTGTTACACAGCTGCATACGAACAGTCAGCCTCCTACTGTTGCAGATCATCAGAACATCAGCCAGCCAATGTTCCAGATGGAGATACAGACAACCACATACATTTGCAGAAGGCAAGTCCCTTGTTGTGTGCATCCAGCTTCAAAGTGAGCCAGTCGTGAGGTCCTGTGAACCTGTATGACAAGAAAGAGAGTCAATACATGTATAAAAACAGAATGATCACTTACCTGTTACACAGCTGCATACGAACAATCACCCTCATACAGTTGCAGATTGACAGAAAGTCAGCCAACCAGCCATAGTTGTAAATGAAGATGAAGATGTAAAGAACCTTGTTAATCCACCTTCATAGAGGGAGTTGATCTTGGGGTCCTGCGAACCTGTATGACAAGAAAGAGAGTCAATACATGTATAGAAACTGAATGATCACTTACCTGTTACACAGCTGTATGCGATCAGTCAGCCTAATACAGTTGCAGATGGACGGAAAGCCAGCCAGTCAGCCATAGTTGTAAAATGAGATGCAGATCTACAGAACCTTGTTAATCCACCTTCAGAGAGGGAGTCGATCTTGGGGTCCTGTGAACCTGTATGACAAGAAAGAGTGTCAATACATGTACAGAAACTGAATGATCACTTACCTGTTACACAGCTGCATACGAACAGTCACCCTCATACAGTTGCAGATCGACAGAAAGTCAGCCAGCCAGCCATAGTTGTAAACTGAGATGCAGATGTACAGAACCTTGATAATCCAACTTCAGAGAGGGAGTCGATCTTGGGGTCCTGTGAACCTATATGACAAGAAAGGGAGTCAATACATGTATAGAAACTGAATGATCACTTACCTGTTACACAGCTGCATACGAACAGTCACCCTCATACAGTTGCAGATCGACAGAAAGTCAGCCAGCCAGCCATAGTTGTAAACTGAGATGCAGATGTACAGAACCTTGATAATCCAACTTCAGAGAGGGAGTCGATCTTGGGGTCCTGTGAACCTGTATGACAAGAAAGAGAGTCAATACATGTATAGAAACTGAATGATCACTTACCTTCTAAAAAGCTGCATACGAACAGTTAGCCTCCTACAGTTGCAGATCATGAGAACATCAGCCAGCCAATGTTCCAGATGGAGATGTAGACAACCACATACATCTGCAGAAGGCAAGTCCCTGGTTGTGTGCATCCAGCTTCAAAGTGAGCCAGTCGTGAGGTCCTGCGAACCTGTATGACAAGAAAGAGAGTCAATACATGTATAGAAACTGAATGATCACTTACCTGTTACACAGCTGCATACGAAAAGTCACCCTCATACATTTGCAGATCGACAGAAAGTCAGCCAGCCAGCCATAGTTGTCAACTGAGATGCAGGTGTAACGAAACTTGTTAATCCACCTTCAGAGAGGTAGTCGATATTGGGGTCCGGCAAACCTGTATGACAGGAAAGATAGTGAATTCATGTATAGAATCTGAAAGATCACTTACCTATTACACAGCTGCATACGAACAGTCACCCTCATACAGTTATAGATCGACAGAAAGTCAGACAACCAGCCATAGTTGTAAATGAAGATGAAGATGTAAAGAACCTTGTAAATCCACCTTCAGAGAGGGAGTTAATCTTGGGGTCCTGCGAACCCTCATGACAAGAAAGAGAGTCAAAACATGTATAGAAACTGAATGATCACTTACCTGTTACACAGCTGCATACGAACAGTCAGCCTCCTACTGTTGCACATCATCAGAACATCAGCCAGCCAATGTTCCAGATGGAGATGCAGACAACCACATACATTTGCAGAAGGCAAGTCCCTTGTTGTGTGCATCCAGCTTCAAAGTGAGCCAGTCGTGAGGTCCTGTGAACCTGTATGACAAGAAAGAGAGTCAATACATGTATAAAAACAGAATGATCACTTACCTGTTACACAGCTGCATACGAACAGTCACCCTCATACAGTTGAAGATCAACAGAAAGTCTGCCAGCCAGCGATAGTTGTCAACTGAGATGCAGATGTACAGAACCTTGTTAATACACCTTCAGAGAGGGAGTCGATCTCGGCGTCCTGTGAACCTGTATGACAAGAAAGAGAGACAATACATGTATAAAAACTGAATGATCACTTACCTGTTAAAAAGCTGCATACGAACAGATACCCTCCTACTGTTGCAGATCATCAGAACATCAGCCAGCCAATGTTCCAGATGGAGATGCAGACAACCACATACATCTGCAGAAGGCAAGTCCCTGGATGTGTGCATCCAGCTTCAAAGTGAGCCAGTCGTGAGGTCCTGCGAACCTGTATGACAAGAAAGAGTCAATACATGTATAGAAACTGAATGATCACTTACCTGTTACACAGCTGCATACGAAAAGTCACCCTCATGCAGTTGCAGATCGACAGAAAGTCAGCCAACCACCAATAGTTGTTAACTGAGATGCAGATGTACAGAAATTTGTTAATCCACCTTCAGAGAGGGAGTCGATCTTGGGGTCCTGCGAACCTGTATGACAAGAAAGAGTGTCAAAACATGTATAGAAACTGCATGATCACTTACCTGTTACACAGCTGCATACGAACAGTCAGCCTCCTACTGTTGCAGATCATCAGAACATCAGCCAGCCAATGTTCCAGATGGAGATACAGACAACCACATACATTTGCAGAAGGCAAGTCCCTTGTTGTGTGCATCCAGCTTCAAAGTGAGCCAGTCGTGAGGTCCTGTGAACCTGTATGACAAGAAAGAGAGTCAATACATGTATAAAAACAGAATGATCACTTACCTGTTACACAGCTGCATACGAACAATCACCCTCATACAGTTGCAGATTGACAGAAAGTCAGCCAACCAGCCATAGTTGTAAATGAAGATGAAGATGTAAAGAACCTTGTTAATCCACCTTCATAGAGGGAGTTGATCTTGGGGTCCTGCGAACCTGTATGACAAGAAAGAGAGTCAATACATGTATAGAAACTGAATGATCACTTACCTGTTACACAGGTTCTGTACACTCCTTCAGAGAAGGAGTCGATCTTTGGGTCCTGCGAACCTGTATGACAAGAAAGAGAGTGAATACATGTATAGAAACTGATTGATCACTTACCTGTTACACAACTGTATGCGAACAGTCAGCCAAATACAGTTGCAGATGGATGGAAAGCAAGCCAGCCAGCCATAGTTGTCAACTGAGATGCAGATGTACAGAACCTTGTTAATCCACCTTCAGAGAGGTAGTCGATCTTGGGGTCCTGCGAACCAGTATGACAAGAAAGAGAGTCAATAAATGTATAGAAACTGAATGATCACTTACCTGTTACACAGCTGCATACGAACAGTCAGCCTCCTACTGTTGCAGATCATCAGAACATCAGCCAGCCAATGTTCCAGACGGAGATGCAGGCAACCACATAGATTTGCAGAAGGCAAGTCCCTTGTTGTGTGCATCCAGCTTCAAAGTGAGCCAGTCGTGAGGCCCTGTGAACCTGGATGACAAGAAAGAGAGTCAATACATGTATAAAAACTGAATGATAACTTACCTATTACACAGCTGCATACGAACAGTCACCCTCATACAGTTGCAGATCGACAGAAAGTCAGCCAGTCAGCCATAGTTGTCAACTGAGACGCAGATGTACAGAACCTTGATAATCCACCTTCAGAGTGGTAGTCGATCTTGGGGTCCTGCGAACGTATATGACAAGAAAGAGAGTCAATACATGTATAGAAACTGAATGATCACTTACCTGTTACACAGCTGCATACGAACAGTCACCCTCATACAGTTGAAGATCAACAGAAAGTCTGTCAGCCAGCGATAGTTGTCAACTGAGATGCAGATGTACAGAACCTTGTTAATCCACCTTCAGAGAGGGAGTCGATCTTGGCGTCCGGTGAACCTGTATGACAAGAAAGAGAGTCAATACATGTATAGAAACTGAATGATCACTTACCTGTTACACAGCTGTATGCGATCAGTCAGCCTAATACAGTTGCAGATGGACGGAAAGCCAGCCAGTCAGCCATAGTTGTAAAATGAGATTCAGATCTACAGAACCTTGTTAATCCACCTTCAGAGAGGGAGTCGATCTTGGGGTCCTGTGAACCTGTATAACAAGAAAGAGAGTCAATACATGTATAGAAACTGAATGATCACTTACCTGTTACACAGCTGCATACGAAACAGTCAGCCTCCTACTGTTGCAGATCATCAGAACATCAGCCAGCCAATGTTCCAGATAGAGATACAGACAACCACTTACATTTGCAGAAGGCAAGTCCCTTGTTGTGTGCATCCACCTTCAAAGTGAGCCAGTCGTGAGGTCCTGTGAACCTGTATGACAAGAAACAGAGTCAATACATGTATAAAAACAGAATGATCACTTACTTGTTACACAGCTGCATACGAACAATCACCCTCATACAGTTGCAGATTGACAGAAAGTCAGCCAACCAGCCATAGTTGTAAATTAAGATGAAGATGTAAAGAACCTTGTTAATCCACCTTCATAGAGGGAGTTGATCTTGGGGTCCTGTGAACCTGTATGACAAGAAAGAGAGTCAATACATGTATAGAAACTGAATGATCACTTACCTGTTACACAGGTTCTGTACACTCCTTCAGAGAAGGAGTCGATCTTTGGGTCCTGCGAACCTGTATGACAAGAAAGAGAGTGAATACATGTATAGAAACTGAATGATCACTTACCTGTTACACAACTGTATGCGAACAGTCAGCCAAATACAGTTGCAGATGGATGGAAAGCATGCCAGCCAGCCATAGTTGTCAACTTAGATGCAGATGTACAGAACCTTGTTAATCCACCTTCAGAGAGGTAGTCGATCTTGGGGTCCTGCGAACCTGTATGACAAGAAAGAGAGTCAATAAATGTATAGAAACTGAATGATCACTTACCTGTTACACAGCTGCATACGAACAGTCAGCCTCCTACTGTTGCAGATCATCAGAACATCAGCCAGCCAATGTTCCAGATGGAGATGCAGGCAACCACATAGATTTGCAGAAGGCAAGTCCCTTGTTGTGTGCATCCAGCTTCAAAGTGAGCCAGTCGTGAGGTCCTGTGAACCTGTATGACAAGAAAGAGAGTCAATACATGTATAAAAACTGAATGATCACTTACCTATTACACAGTTGCATACGAACAGTCACCCTCATACAGTTGCAGATCGACAGAAAGTCAGCCAGCCAGCCATAGTTGTCAACTGAGACGCAGATGTAACGAAACTTGTTAATCCACCTTCAGAGAGGGAGTCGATCTTGGGGTCTTGCGAACCTGTATAACAAGAAAGAGTGTCAATACATGTACAGAAACTGAATGATCACTTACCTGTTACACAGCTGCATACGATCAGTCAACCTCCTACTGTTGCAGATCTTTAGAACATCAGCCAGCCAATGTTCCAGATGGAGATGCAGACAACCACATACATTTGCAGGAGGCAAGTCCCTTGTTGTGTGCATCCAGCTTCAAAGTGAGCCAGTCATGAGGTCCTGTGAACCTGTATGACAAGAAAGAGAGTCAATACATGTATAGAAAATGAATGATCACTTACCTGTTACACAGCTGCATACGAACAGTCACCCTCATACAGTTACAGATCGAAAGAAAGTCAGCCAACCAGCCATAGTTGTAAATGAAGATGAAGATGTAAAGAACCTTGTTAATCCACCTTCAGAGAGGGAGTTGATCTTGGGGTCCTACGAACCTGTATAACAAGAAAGAGACTCAATACATGTATATAAACTGAATGATCACTTACCTGTTACACAGATGCATACGAACAGTCACCCTCATACAGTTGCAGATCATCAGAACATCAGCCAGCCAATGTTCCAGATGGAGATGCAGACAACCACATAGATTTTCAGAAGGCAACTCCCTTGTTGTGTGCGTCCAGCTTCAAAGTGAGCCAGTCGTGAGGTCCTGTGAACCTGGATGACAAGAAAGAGAGTCAATACATGTATAAAAACAGAATGATCACTTACCTGTTACACAGCTGCATACGAACAGTCACCCTCATACAGTAGCAGATCGACAGAAAGTCAGCCAGCCAGCCATAGTTGTCAACTGAGATGCAGATGTAACGAAACTTGTTAATCCACCTTCAGAGAGGGAGTCGATACTGGGGTCCGGCAAACCTGTATGACAGGAAAGAGAGTCAATTCATGTATAGAAACTGAAAAATCACTTACCTGTTACACAGCTGTATGCGATCAGTCAGCCTAATACAGTTGCAGATGGACGGAAAGCCAGCCAGTCAGCCATAGTTGTAAAATGAGATGCAGATCAACAGAACCTTGTTAATCCACCTTCAGAGAGGGAGTCGATCTTGGGGTCCTGCGAACCTGTATAACAAGAAAGAGTGTCAGTACATGTACAGAAACTGAATGATCACTTACCTGTTTCACAGCTGCATACGAACAGTCACCCTCATACAGCTGAAGATCAACAGAAAGTCTGCCAGCCAGCGATGGTTGTCAACTGAGATGCAGATGTATAGAACCTTGTTAATCCACCTTCAGAGAGGGAGTCGATCTTGGCGTCCTGTGAACCTGTATGACAAGAAAGAGAGTCAATACATGTACAGAAACTGAATGATCACTTACCTGTTACACAGCTGCATACGAACAGTCACCCTCATACAGTTGCAGATCGACAGAAAGTCAATCAGCCATCCATAGTTGTAAACAAAGATGCAGATGTACAGAACCTCCTTAATCCACCTTCAGAGAGGGAGTCGATCTTGGGGTCCTGCGAACCTGTATGACAAGAAAGAGTGTCAATACATGTATAGAAACTGCATGTTCACTTACCTGTTACACAGCTGCATACGAACAGTCAGCCTCCTACTCTTGCAGATCATCAGAACATCAGCCAGCCAATGTTCCAGATGGAGATACAGACAACCACATACATTTGCAGAAGGCAAGTCCCTTGTTGTGTGCATCCAGCTTCAAAGTGAGCCAGTCGTGAGGTCCTGTGAACCTGTATGACAAGAAAGAGTGTCAATACATGTATAGAAACTGAATGATCACTTACCTGTTACACAGCTGCATACGAAGAGTCAGCCTCCTACTGTTGCAGATCATCAGAACATCAGCCAGCCAATGTTCCAGATGGAGATACAGACAACCACATACATTTGCAGAAGGCAAGTCCCTTGTTGTGTGCATCCAGCTTCAAAGTGAGCCAGTCGTGAGGTCCTGTGAACCTGTATGACAAGATAGAGAGTCAATACATGTATAAAAACAGAATGATCACTTACCTGTTACACAGCTGCATACGAACAATCACCCTCATACAGTTGCAAATTGACAGAAAGTCAGCCAACCAGCCATAGTTGTAAATGAAGATGAAGATGTAAAGAACCTTGTTAATCCACCTTCATAGAGGGAGTTGATCTTGGGGTCCTGCGAACCTGTATGACAAGAAAGAGAGTCAATACATGTATAGAAACTGAATGATCACTTACCTGTTACACAGGTTCTGTACACTCCTTCAGAGAAGGAGTCGATCTTTGGGTCCTGCGAACCTGTATGACAAGAAAGAGAGGGAATACATGTATAGAAACTGAATGATCACTTACCTGTTACACAACTGTATGCGAACAGTCAGCCAAATACAGTTGCAGATGGATGGAAAGCATGCCAGCCAGCCATAGTTGTCAACTGAGATGCAGATGTACAGAACCTTGTTAATCCACCTTCAGAGAGGTAGTCGATCTTGGGGTCCTGCGAACCAGTATGACAAGAAAGAGAGTCAATAAATGTATAGAAACTGAATGATCACTTACCTGTTACACAGCTGCATACGAACAGTCAGCCTCCTACTGTTGCAGATCATCAGAACATCAGCCAGCCAATGTTCCAGATGGGGATGCAGGCAACCACATAGATTTGCAGAAGGCAAGTCCCTTGTTGTGTGCATCCAGCTTCAAAGTGAGCCAGTCGTGAGGTCCTGTGAACCTGGATGACAAGAAAGAGAGTCAATACATGTATAAAAACTGAATGATCACTTACCTATTACACAGCTGCATACGAACAGTCACCCTCATACAGTTGCAGATCGACAGAAAGTCAGCCAGCCAGCCATAGTTGTCAACTGAGACGCAGATGTAAAGAACCTTGTTAACCCACCTTCAGAGTGGTAGTCGATCTTGGGGTCCTGCGAACCTATATGACAAGAAAGAGAGTGAATACATGTATAGAAACTGAATGATCACTTACCTGTTACACAGCTGCATACGAACAGTCACCCTCATACAGTTGAAGATCAACAGAAAGTCTGTCAGCCAGCGATAGTTGTCAACTGAGATGCAGATGTACAGAACCTTGTTAATCCACCTTCAGAGAGGGAGTCGATCTTGGCGTCCGGTGAACCTGTATGACAAGAAAGAGAGTCAATACATGTATAGAAACTGAATGATCACTTACCTGTTACACAGCTGTATGCGATCAGTCAGCCTAATACAGTTGCAGATGGACGGAAAGCCAGCCAGTCAGCCAGAGTTGTAAAATGAGATGCAGATCTACAGAACCTTGTTAATCCACCTTCAGAGAGGGAGTCGATCTTGGGGTCCTGTGAACCTGTTTAACAAGAAAGAGAGTCAAAACATGTATAGAAACTGAATGATCACTTACCTGTTAAAAAGCTGCATACGAACAGATACCCTCCTACTGTTGCAGATCATCAGAACATCAGCCAGCCAATGTTCCAGATGGAGATGCAGACAACCACATACATCTGCAGAAGGCAAGTCCCTGGATGTGTGCATCCAGCTTCAAACTGAGCCAGTCGTGAGGTCCTGCGAACCTGTATGACAAGAAAGAGTCAATACATGTATAGAAACTGAATGATCACTTACCTGTTACACAGATGCATATGAAAAGTCACCCTCATGCAGTTGCAGATCGACAGAAAGTCAGCCAACCACCCATAGTTGTTAACTGAGATGCAGATGTACAGAAACTTGTTAATCCACCTTCAGAGAGGGAGTTGATCTTGGGGTCCTGCGAACCTGTATGACAAGAAAGAGTGTCAATACATGTATAGAAACTGAATGATCACTTACCTGTTACACAGCTGCATACGAACAGTCAGCCTCCTACTGTTGCAGATCATCAGAACATCAGCCAGCCAATGTTCCAGATGGAGATACAGACAACCACTTACATTTGCAGAAGGCAAGTCCCTTGTTGTGTGCATCCACCTTCAAAGTGAGCCAGTCGTGAGGTCCTGTGAACCTGTATGACAAGAAAGAGAGTCAATACATGTATAAAAACAGAATGATCACTTACCTGTTACACAGCTGCATACGAACAATCACCCTCATACAGTTGCAGATTGACAGAAAGTCAGCCAAAAAGCCATAGTTGTAAATGAAGATGAAGATGTAAAGAACCTTGTTAATCCACCTTCATAGAGGGAGTTGATCTTGGGGTCCTGCGAACCTGTATGACAAGAAAGAGAGTCAATACATGTATAGAAACTGAATGATCACTTACCTGTTACACAGCTGTATGCGATCAGTCAGCCTAATACAGTTGCAGATGGACGGAAAGCCAGCCAGTCAGCCATAGTTGTAAAATGAGATGCAGATCTACAGAACCTTGTTAATCCACCTTCAGAGAGGGAGTCGATCTTGGGGTCCTGTGAACCTGTATGACAAGAAAGAGTGTCAATACATGTACAGAAACTGAATGATCACTTACCTGTTACACAGCTGCATACGAACAGTCACCCTCATACAGTTGCAGATCGACAGAAAGTCAGCCAGCCAGCCATAGTTGTAAACTGAGATGCAGATGTACAGAACCTTGAAAATCCTGTGAAACTGTATGACAAGAAAGAGAGTCAATACATGTATAGAAACTGGATGATTACTTACCTGTTAAAAAGCTGCATACGAACAGATACCCTCCTACTGTTGCAGATCATCAGAACATCAGCCAGCCAATGTTCCAGATGGAGATGCAGACAACCACATACATCTGCAGAAGGCAAGTCCCTGGATGTGTGCATCCAGCTTCAAAGTGAGCCAGTCGTGAGGTCCTGCGAAATTGTATGACAAGAAAGAGTCAATACATGTATAAAAACTGAATGATCACTTACCTATTACACAGCTGCATACGAACAGTCACCCTCATACAGTTGCAGATCGACAGAAAGTCAGCCAGCCAGCCATAGTTGTCAACTGAGACGCAGATGTAACGAAACTTGTTAATCCACCTTCAGAGAGGGAGTCGATCTTGGGGTCCTGCGAACCTGTATAACAAGAAAGAGTGTCAATACATGTACAGAAACTGAATGATCACTTACCTGTTACACAGATGCATAAGAACAGTCACCCTAATACAGTTGCAGATCGACAGAAAGTCAATCAGCCATCCATAGTTGTAAACGAAGATGCAGATTTACAGAACCTTGTTAATCCACCTTCAGAGTGGTAGTCGATCTTGGGGTCCTGCGAACCTATATGACAAGAAAGGGAGTCAATACATGTATAGAAACTGAATGATCACTTACCTGTTACACAGCTGCATACGAACAGTCACCCTCATACAGTTGCAGATCGACAGAAAGTCAGCCAGCCAGCCATAGTTGTAAACTGAGATGCAGATGTACAGAACCTTGATAATCCAACTTCAGAGAGGGAGTCGATCTTGGGGTCCTGTGAACCTGTATGACAAGAAAGAGAGTCAATACATGTATAGAAACTGAATGATCACTTACCTTCTAAAAAGCTGCATACGAACAGTTAGCCTCCTACAGTTGCAGATCATGAGAACATCAGCCAGCCAATGTTCCAGATGGAGATGTAGACAACCACATACATCTGCAGAAGGCAAGTCCCTGGTTGTGTGCATCCAGCTTCAAAGTGAGCCAGTCGTGAGGTCCTGCGAACCTGTATGACAAGAAAGAGAGTCAATACATGTATAGAAACTGAATGAACACTTACCTGTTACACAGCTGCATACGAAAAGTCACCCTCATGCAGTTGCAGATCGACAAAAAGTCAGCCAACCACCCATAGTTGTGAACTGAGATGTAGATGTACAGAAACTTGTTAATCCACCTTCAGAGAGGAAGTCGATCTTGGGGTCCTGCGAACCTGTATGACAAGAAAGAGTGTCAATACATGTATAGAAACTGAATGATCACTTACCTGTTACACAGCTGCAAACGAACAATCACCCTCATACAGTTGCAGATTGACAGAAAGTCAGCCAACCAGCCATAGTTGTAAATGAAGATGAAGATGTAAAGAACCTTGTTAATCCACCTTCAGAGAGGGAGTTGATCTTGGGGTCCTGCGAACCTGTATGACAAGAAAGAGAGTCAAAACATGTATAGAAACCGAATGATCACTTACCTGTTACACAGGTTCTGTACACTCCTTCAGAGAAGGAGTCGATCTTGGGGTCCTGCGAACATGTATGACAAGAAAGAGAGTCAATACATGTATAGAAACTGAATGATCACTTACCTGTTACACAGATGCATACGAACAGTCAGCCTCCTACTGTTGCAGATCTTTAGAACATTAGCCAGCCAATGTTCCAGATGGAGATGCAGACAACCACATACATTTGCAGAAGGCAAGTCTCTTGTTGTGTGCATCCAGCTTTAAAGTGAGCCAGTCGTGAGGTCCTGTGAACCTGTATGACAAGAAAGAGAGTCAATACATGTATAGAAACAGAATGATCACTTACCTGTTACATAGATGCATAAGAACAGTCACCCTCATACAGTTGCAGATCGACAGAAAGTCAGCCAGCCAGCCATAGTTGTAAACTGAGATGCAGATGTACAGAACCTTGATAATCCACCTTCAGAGAGGGAGTCGATCTTGGGGTTCTGTGAACCTGTATTACAAGAAAGAGAGTCAAAACATGTATAGAAACTGAATGATCACTTACCTGTTACACAGCTGCATACGAACAGTCACCCTCATAAAGTTGCAGATCGACAGAAAGTCAATCAGCCATCCATAGTTGTAAACGAAGATGCAGATGTACAGAACCTCCTTAATCCACCTTCAGAGAGGGAGTCGATCTTGGGGTCCTGTGAAACTGTATGACAAGAAAGAGAGTCAATAGATGTATAGAAACTGGATGATTACTTACCTGTTAAAAAGCTGCATACGAACAGATACCCTCCTACTGTTGCAGATCATCAGAACATCAGCCAGCCAATGTTCCAGATGGAGATGCAGACAACCACATACATCTGCAGAAGGCAAGTCCCTGGATGTGTGCATCCAGCTTCAAAGTGAGCCAGTCGTGAGGTCCTGCGAACCTGTATGACAAGAAAGAGTCAATACATGTATAGAAACTGAATGATCACTTACCTGTTACATAGATGCATAAGAACAGTCACCCTCATACAGTTGCAGATCGACAGAAAGTCAGCCAACCACCCATAGTTGTTAACTGAGATGCAGATGTACAGAAACTTGTTAATCCACCTTCAGAGAGGGAGTCGATCTTGGGGTCCTGCGAACCTGTATGACAAGAAAGAGTGTCAATACATGTATAGAAACTGAATGATCACTTACCTGTTACACAGCTGCATACGAACAGTCAGCCTCCTACTGTTGCAGATCATTAGAACATCAGCCAGCCAATGTTCCAGATGGAGATACAGACAACCACATACATTTGCAGAAGGCAAATCCCTTGTTGTGTGCATCCAGCGTCAAAGTGAGCCAGTCCTGAGGTCCTGTGAACCTGTATGACAAGAAAGAGAGTCAATACATGTATAAAAACAGAATGATCACTTACCTGTTACACAGCTGCATACGAACAATCACCCTCATACAGTTGCAGATTGATAGAAACTCAGCCAACCAGCCATAGTTGTAAATGAGAATGTAAAGAACCTTGTTAATCCACCTTCATAGAAGGAGTTGATCTTGGGGTCCTGCGAACCTGTATGACAAGAAAGAGAGTCAATACATGTATAGAAACTGAATGATCACTTACCTGTTACACAGGTTCTGTACACTCCTTCAGAGAAGGAGTCGATCTTTGGGTCCTGCGAACTTGTATGACAAGAAAGAGAGTGAATACATGTATAGAAACTGAATGATCAATTACCTGTTACACAGCTGCATACGAAAAGTCGCCCTCATGCAGTTGCAGATCGACAGAAAGTCAGCCAACCACCCATAGTCGTGAACTGAGATGCAGATGTACAGAAACTTGTTAATCCACCTTCAGAGAGGAAGTCGATCTTGGGGTCCTGCGAACCTGTATGACAAGAAAGAGTGTCAATACATGTATAGAAACTGAATGATCACTTACCTGTTACACAGCTGCATACGAACAATCATCCTCATACAGTTGTAGATTGACAGAAAGTCAGCCAACCAGCCATAGTTGTAAATGAAGATTAAGATGTAAAGAACCTTGTTAATCCACCTTCAGAGAGGGAGTTGATCTTGGGGTCCTGCGAACCTGTATGACAAGAAAGAGAGTCAATACATGTATAGAAACCGAATGATCACTTACCTGTTACACAGGTTCTGTACACTCCTTCAGAGAAGGAGTCGATCTTGGGGTCCTGCGAACATGTATGACAAGAAAGAGAGTCAATACATGTATAGAAACTGAATGATCACTTACCTGTTACACAGATGCATACGAACAGTCAGCCTCCTACTGTTGCAGATCTTTAGAACATTAGCCAGCCAATGTTCCAGATGGAGATGCAGACAACCACATACATTTGCAGAAGGCAAGTCTCTTGTTGTGTGCATCCAGCTTTAAAGTGAGCCAGTCGTGAGGTCCTGTGAACCTGTATGACAAGAAAGAGAGTCAATACATGTATAGAAACTGAATGATCACTTACCTGTTACACAGCTGCATACGAACTGTCAGCCTAATACAGTTGCAGATGGACGGAAAGCCAGCCAGCCAGCCATAGTTGTCAACTGAGATGCAGATGTACAGAACCTTGTAAATCCACCTTCAGAGAGGTAGTCGATCTTGGGGTCCTGCGAACCTGTATGACAAGAAAGAGAGTCAATACATGTATAGAAATGGAATGATCACTTACCTGTTACACAGCTGCATACGAACAGTCAGCCTCCTACTGTTGCAGATCATCAGACCATCAGCCAGCCAATGTTCCAGATGGAGATGCAGGCAACCACATAGATTTGCAGAAGGCAAGTCCCTTGTTGTGTGCATCCAGCTTCAAAGTGAACCAGTCGTGAGGTCCTGTGAACCTGGATGACAAGAGAGAGAGTCAATACATGTATAAAAACTGAATGATCACTTACCTGTTACACAGCTGCATACGAACAGTCACCCTCATACAGTTGCAGATTGACAGAAAGTCAGCCAGTCAGCCATAGTTGTCAACTGAGATGCAGATGTAACGAAACTTGTTAATCCACCTTCAGAGAGGGAGTCGATATTGGGGTCCGGCAAACCTGTATGACAGGAAAGAGAATCAATTCATGTATAGAAACTGAAAGATCACTTACCTGTTACACAGATGCATAAGAACAGTCACCCTCATAAAGTTGCAGATCGACAGAAAGTCAATCAGCCATCCATAGTTGTAAAAGAAGATGCAGATGTACAGAACCTTCTCAATCCACCTTCAGAGAGGGAGATGATCTTGGGGTCCTGTGAACCTGTATGACAAGAAAGAGAGTCAATACATGTATAGAAACTGAATGATCACTTAGCTGTTACACAGGTGCATACGAACAGTCACCCTCATACAGTTGCAGATCGACAGAAAGTCAGCCAACCAGCCATAGTTGTAAATGAAGATGAAGATGTAAAGAACCTAGTTAATCCACCTTCAGAGAGGGAGTTTATCTTGGGGTCCTGCGACACTGTATGACAAGAAAGAGAGTCAATACATGTATAGAAACTGAATGATCACTTACCTTTTACACAGCTGTATACGAACAGTCACCCTCGTACAGTTGCAGATCGACAGAAAGTCAATCAGCCATCCATAGTTGTAAATGAAGATGCAGATGTACAGAACCTTGTTAATCCACCTTCAGAGAGGGAGTCGATCTTGGGGTCCTGCGAACCTGTATGACAAGAAAGAGAGTCAATACATGTATAGAAACTGAATGATCACTTACCTGTTACACAGCTGCATATGAACAGTCAGCGTCCTACTGTTGCAGATCATCAGAACATCAGCCAGCCAATGTTCCAGATGGAGATGCAGACAACCACATACATTTGCAGAAGGCAAGTCCCTTGTTGTGTGCATCCAGTTTCAAAGTGAGCCAGTCGTGAGATCCTGTGAACCTGTATGGCAAGAAAGAGAGTCAATACATGTATAAAAACAGAATGATCACTTACCTGTTACACAGCTGCATACGAACAGTCACCCTCATACAGTTGCAGATCGACAGAAAGTCAGCCAACCAGCCATAGTTGTAAATGAAGATGAAGATGTAAAGAACTTAGTTAATCCACCGTTAGAGAGGGAGTTGGTCTTAGGGTCCTGTGAACCTGTATGACAAGAAAGAGAGTCAATACATGTATAGAAACTGAATGATCACTTACCTGTTACACAGCTGCATACGAACAGTCAGCCTCCTACTGTTGCACATCAGAACATCAGCCAGCCAATGTTCCAGATGGAGATGCAGACAACCACATACATTTGCAGAAGGCAAGTCCCTTGTTGTGTGCATCCAGCTTCAAAGTGAGCCAGTCGTGAGGTCCTGTGAACCTGTATGACAAGAAAGAGAGTCAATACATGTATAGAAACTGAATGATCACTTACCTGTTACACAGGTTCTGTACACTCCTTCAGAGAAGGAGTCGATCTTGGGGTCCTGCGAACCTGTATGACAAGAAAGAGAGTCAAAACATGTATAGAAACTGAATGATCACTTACCTGTTACACAGGTTCTGTACACTCCTTCAGAGAAGCAGTCGATCTTGGGGTCCTGCGAACCTGTATGACAAGAAAGAGAGTCAAAACATGTATAGAAACTGGATGATTACTTACCTGTTAAAAAGCTGCATACGAACAGATACCCTCCTACTGTTGCAGATCATCAGAACATCAGCCAGCCAATGTTCCAGATGGAGATGCAGACAACCACATACATCTGCAGAAGGCAAGTCCCTGGATGTGTGCATCCAGCTTCAAAGTGAGCCAGTCGTGAGGTCCTGCGAAACTGTATGACAAGAAAGAGTCAATACATGTATAAAAACTGAATGATCACTTACCTATTACACAGCTGCATACGAACAGTCACCCTCATACAGTTGCAGATCGACAGAAAGTCAGCCAGCCAGCCATAGTTGTCAACTGAGACGCAGATGTAACGAAACTTGTTAATCCACCTTCAGAGAGGGAGTCGATCTTGGGGTCCTGCGAACCTGTATAACAAGAAAGAGTGTCAATACATGTACAGAAACTGAATGATCACTTACCTGTTACACAGATGCATAAGAACAGTCACCCTAATACAGTTGCAGATCGACAGAAAGTCAATCAGCCATCCATAGTTGTAAACGAAGATGCAGATTTACAGAACCTTGTTAATCCACCTTCAGAGTGGTAGTCGATCTTGGGGTCCTGCGAACCTATATGACAAGAAAGGGAGTCAATACATGTATAGAAACTGAATGATCACTTACCTGTTACACAGCTGCATACGAACAGTCACCCTCATACAGTTGCAGATCGACAGAAAGTCAGCCAGCCAGCCATAGTTGTAAACTGAGATGCAGATGTACAGAACCTTGATAATCCAACTTCAGAGAGGGAGTCGATCTTGGGGTCCTGTGAACCTGTATGACAAGAAAGAGAGTCAATACATGTATAGAAACTGAATGATCACTTACCTTCTAAAAAGCTGCATACGAACAGTTAGCCTCCTACAGTTGCAGATCATGAGAACATCAGCCAGCCAATGTTCCAGATGGAGATGTAGACAACCACATACATCTGCAGAAGGCAAGTCCCTGGTTGTGTGCATCCAGCTTCAAAGTGAGCCAGTCGTGAGGTCCTGCGAACCTGTATGACAAGAAAGAGAGTCAATACATGTATAGAAACTGAATGATCACTTACCTGTTACACAGCTGCATACGAAAAGTCACCCTCATGCAGTTGCAGATCGACAAAAAGTCAGCCAACCACCCATAGTTGTGAACTGAGATGTAGATGTACAGAAACTTGTTAATCCACCTTCAGAGAGGAAGTCGATCTTGGGGTCCTGCGAACCTGTATGACAAGAAAGAGTGTCAATACATGTATAGAAACTGAATGATCACTTACCTGTTACACAGCTGCAAACGAACAATCACCCTCATACAGTTGCAGATTGACAGAAAGTCAGCCAACCAGCCATAGTTGTAAATGAAGATGAAGATGTAAAGAACCTTGTTAATCCACCTTCAGAGAGGGAGTTGATCTTGGGGTCCTGCGAACCTGTATGACAAGAAAGAGAGTCAATACATGTATAGAAACCGAATGATCACTTACCTGTTACACAGGTTCTGTACACTCCTTCAGAGAAGGAGTCGATCTTGGGGTCCTGCGAACCTGTATGACAAGAAAGAGTGTCAATACATGTATAGAAACTGAATGATCACTTACCTGTTACACAGCTGCATACGAACAGTCAGCTTCCTACTGTTGCAGATCATTAGAACATCAGCCAGCCAATGTTCCAGATGGAGATACAGACAACCACATACATTTGCAGAAGGCAAGTCCCTTGTTGTGTGCATCCAGCTTCAAAGTGAGCCAGTCGTGAGGTCCTGTGAACCTGTATGACAAGAAAGAGAGTCAATACATGTATAAAAAAAGAATGATCACTTACCTGTTACACAGCTGCATACGAACAATCACCCTCATACAGTTGCAGATTGATAGAAACTCAGCCAACCAGCCATAGTTGTAAATGAGAATGTAAAGAACCTTGTTAATCCACCTTCATAGAAGGAGTTGATCTTGGGGTCCTGCGAACCTGTATGACAAGAGAGTCAATACATGTATAGAAACTGAATGATCAATTACCTGTTACACAGCTGCATACGAACAATCACCCTCATACAGTTGTAGATTGACAGAAAGTCAGCCAACCAGCCATAGTTGTAAATGAAGATTAAGATGTAAAGAACCTTGTTAATCCACCTTCAGAGAGGGAGTTGATCTTGGGGTCCTGCGAACCTGTATGACAAGAAAGAGAGTCAATACATGTATAGAAACCGAATGATCACTTACCTGTTACACAGGTTCTGTACACTCCTTCAGAGAAGGAGTCGATCTTGGGGTCCTGCGAACATGTATGACAAGAAAGAGAGTCAATACATGTATAGAAACTGAATGATCACTTACCTGTTACACAGATGCATACGAACAGTCAGCCTCCTACTGTTGCAGATCTTTAGAACATCAGCCAGCCAATGTTCCAGATGGAGATGCAGACAACCACATACATTTGCAGAAGGCAAGTCCCTTGTTGTGTGCATCCAGTTTCAAAGTGAGCCAGTCGTGAGATCCTGTGAACCTGTATGGCAAGAAAGAGAGTCAATACATGTATAAAAACAGAATGATCACTTACCTGTTACACAGCTGCATACGAACAGTCACCCTCATACAGTTGCAGATCGACAGAAAGTCAGCCAACCAGCCATAGTTGTAAATGAAGATGAAGATGTAAAGAACCTAGTTAATCCACCGTTAGAGAGGGAGTTGGTCTTAGGGTCCTGTGAACCTGTATGACAAGAAAGAGAGTCAATACATGTATAGAAACTGAATGATCACTTACCTGTTACACAGCTGCATACGAACAGTCAGCCTCCTACTGTTGCACATCATCAGAACATCAGCCAGCCAATGTTCCAGATGGAGATGCAGACAACCACATACATTTGCAGAAGGCAAGTCCCTTGTTGTGTGCATCCAGCTTCAAAGTGAGCCAGTCGTGAGGTCCTGTGAACCTGTATGACAAGAAAGAGAGTCAATACATGTATAGAAACTGAATGATCACTTACCTGTTACACAGGTTCTGTACACTCCTTCAGAGAAGGAGTCGATCTTGGGGTCCTGCGAACCTGTATGACAAGAAAGAGAGTCAAAACATGTATAGAAACTGAATGATCACTTACCTGTTACACAGGTTCTGTACAATCCTTCAGAGAAGCAGTCGATCTTGGGGTCCTGCGAACCTGTATGACAAGAAAGAGAGTCAAAACATGTATAGAAACTGAATGATCACTTACCTGTTACACAGCTGCATACGAACAGTCAGCCTCCTACTGTTGCACATCATCAGAACATCAGCCAGCCAATGTTCCAGATGGAGATGCAGACAACCACATACATTTGCAGAAGGCAAGTCCCTTGTTGTGTGCATCCAGCTTCAAAGTGAGCCAGTCGTGAGGTCCTGTGAACCTGTATGACAAGAAAGAGAGTCAATACATGTATAAAAACAGAATGATCACTTACCTGTTACACAGCTGCATACGAACAGTCACTCTCATACAGTTGAAGATCAACAGAAAGTCTGCCAGCCAGCGATAGTTGTCAACTGAGATGCAGATGTACAGAACCTTGTTAATACACCTTCAGAGAGGGAGTCGATCTCGGCGTCCTGTGAACCTGTATGACAAGAAAGAGAGTCAATACATGTATAGAAACTGAATGATCACTTACCTGTTACACAGGTTCTGTACACTCCTTCAGAGAAGGAGTCGATCTTGGGGTCCTGCGAAGCTGTATGACAAGAAAGAGAGTCAATACATCTATAGAAATTGAATGATCACTTACCTGTTACACAGCTGCATACGAACAGTCACCCTCATACAGTTGCAGATTGACAGAAAGTCAGCCAACCAGCCACAGTTGTCAACTGAGATGCAGATGTACAGAACCTTGTTAATACACCTTCAGAGAGGGAGTCGATCTTGGCGTCCTGTGAACCTGTATGACAAGAAAGAGAGTCAATACATGTATAGAAACTGAATGATCACTTACCTGTTACACAGCTGCATACGAAAAGTCAGCCTAATACAGTTGCAGATGGACGGAAAGCCAGACAGCCAGCCATAGTTGTCAACTGAGATGCAGATGTACAGAACCTTGTTAATCCACCTTCAGAAAGGGAGTCGATCTTGGGGTCCTGTGAACCTGTATGACAAGAAAGAGTCAATACATGTATAGAAACTGAATGATCACTTACCTGTTACACAGCTGTATACTAACAGTCACCCTCGTACAGTTGCAGATCGACAGAAAGTCAATCAGCCATCCATAGTTGTAAATGAAGATGCAGATGTACAGAACCTTGTTAATCCACCTTCAGAGAGGGAGTCGATCTTGGGGTCCTGCGAACCTGTATGACAATAAAGAGAGTCAATACATGTATAGAAACTGAATGATCACTTACCTGTTACACAGCTGCATATGAACAGTCAGCGTCCTACTGTTGCAGATCATCAGAACATCAGCCAGCCAATGTTCCAGATGGAGATGCAGACAACCACATACATTTGCAGAAGGCAAGTCCCTTGTTGTGTGCATCCAGTTTCAAAGTGAGCCAGTCGTGAGATCCTGTGAACCTGTATGGCAAGAAAGAGAGTCAATACATGTATAAAAACAGAATGATCACTTACCTGTTACACAGCTGCATACGAACAGTCACCCTCATACAGTTGCAGATCGACAGAAAGTCAGCCAGCCAGCCATAGTTGTCAACTGAGACGCAAATGTAACGAAACTTGTTAATCCACCTTCAGAGAGGGAGTCGATCTTGGGGTCCTGCGAACCTGTATAACAAGAAAGAGTGTCAATACATGTACAGAAACTGAATGATCACTTACCTGTTACACAGATGCATAAGAACAGTCACCCTAATACAGTTGCAGATCGACAGAAAGTCAATCAGCCATCCATAGTTGTAAACGAAGATGCAGATTTACAGAACCTTGTTAATCCACCTTCAGAGTGGTAGTCGATCTTGGGGTCCTGCGAACCTATATGACAAGAAAGGGAGTCAATACATGTATAGAAACTGAATGATCACTTACCTGTTACACAGCTGCATACGAACAGTCACCCTCATACAGTTGCAGATCGACAGAAAGTCAGCCAGCCAGCCATAGTTGTAAACTGAGATGCAGATGTACAGAACCTTGATAATCCAACTTCAGAGAGGGAGTCGATCTTGGGGTCCTGTGAACCTGTATGACAAGAAAGAGAGTCAATACATGTATAGAAACTGAATGATCACTTACCTTCTAAAAAGCTGCATACGAACAGTTAGCCTCCTACAGTTGCAGATCATGAGAACATCAGCCAGCCAATGTTCCAGATGGAGATGTAGACAACCACATACATCTGCAGAAGGCAAGTCCCTGGTTGTGTGCATCCAGCTTCAAAGTGAGCCAGTCGTGAGGTCCTGCGAACCTGTATGACAAGAAAGAGAGTCAATACATGTATAGAAACTGAATGATCACTTACCTGTTACACAGCTGCATACGAAAAGTCACCCTCATGCAGTTGCAGATCGACAAAAAGTCAGCCAACCACCCATAGTTGTGAACTGAGATGTAGATGTACAGAAACTTGTTAATCCACCTTCAGAGAGGAAGTCGATCTTGGGGTCCTGCGAACCTGTATGACAAGAAAGAGTGTCAATACATGTATAGAAACTGAATGATCACTTACCTGTTACACAGCTGCAAACGAACAATCACCCTCATACAGTTGCAGATTGACAGAAAGTCAGCCAACCAGCCATAGTTGTAAATGAAGATGAAGATGTAAAGAACCTTGTTAATCCACCTTCAGAGAGGGAGTTGATCTTGGGGTCCTGCGAACCTGTATGACAAGAAAGAGAGTCAATACATGTATAGAAACCGAATGATCACTTACCTGTTACACAGGTTCTGTACACTCCTTCAGAGAAGGAGTCGATCTTGGGGTCCTGCGAACCTGTATGACAAGAAAGAGTGTCAATACATGTATAGAAACTGAATGATCACTTACCTGTTACACAGCTGCATACGAACAGTCAGCTTCCTACTGTTGCAGATCATTAGAACATCAGCCAGCCAATGTTCCAGATGGAGATACAGACAACCACATACATTTGCAGAAGGCAAGTCCCTTGTTGTGTGCATCCAGCTTCAAAGTGAGCCAGTCGTGAGGTCCTGTGAACCTGTATGACAAGAAAGAGAGTCAATACATGTATAAAAACAGAATGATCACTTACCTGTTACACAGCTGCATACGAACAATCACCCTCATACAGTTGCAGATTGATAGAAACTCAGCCAACCAGCCATAGTTGTAAATGAGAATGTAAAGAACCTTGTTAATCCACCTTCATAGAAGGAGTTGATCTTGGGGTCCTGCGAACCTGTATGACAAGAAAGAGAGTCAATACATGTATAGAAACTGAATGATCAATTACCTGTTACACAGCTGCATACGAACAATCACCCTCATACAGTTGTAGATTGACAGAAAGTCAGCCAACCAGCCATAGTTGTAAATGAAGATTAAGATGTAAAGAACCTTGTTAATCCACCTTCAGAGAGGGAGTTGATCTTGGGGTCCTGCGAACCTGTATGACAAGAAAGAGAGTCAATACATGTATAGAAACCGAATGATCACTTACCTGTTACACAGGTTCTGTACACTCCTTCAGAGAAGGAGTCGATCTTGGGGTCCTGCGAACATGTATGACAAGAAAGAGAGTCAATACATGTATAGAAACTGAATGATCACTTACCTGTTACACAGATGCATACGAACAGTCAGCCTCCTACTGTTGCAGATCTTTAGAACATCAGCCAGCCAATGTTCCAGATGGAGATGCAGACAACCACATACATTTGCAGAAGGCAAGTCCCTTGTTGTGTGCATCCAGTTTCAAAGTGAGCCAGTCGTGAGATCCTGTGAACCTGTATGGCAAGAAAGAGAGTCAATACATGTATAAAAACAGAATGATCACTTACCTGTTACACAGCTGCATACGAACAGTCACCCTCATACAGTTGCAGATCGACAGAAAGTCAGCCAACCAGCCATAGTTGTAAATGAAGATGAAGATGTAAAGAACCTAGTTAATCCACCGTTAGAGAGGGAGTTGGTCTTAGGGTCCTGTGAACCTGTATGACAAGAAAGAGAGTCAATACATGTATAGAAACTGAATGATCACTTACCTGTTACACAGCTGCATACGAACAGTCAGCCTCCTACTGTTGCACATCATCAGAACATCAGCCAGCCAATGTTCCAGATGGAGATGCAGACAACCACATACATTTGCAGAAGGCAAGTCCCTTGTTGTGTGCATCCAGCTTCAAAGTGAGCCAGTCGTTAGGTCCTGTGAACCTGTATGACAAGAAAGAGAGTCAATACATGTATAGAAACTGAATGATCACTTACCTGTTACACAGGTTCTGTACACTCCTTCAGAGAAGGAGTCGATCTTGGGGTCCTGCGAACCTGTATGACAAGAAAGAGAGTCAAAACATGTATAGAAACTGAATGATCACTTACCTGTTACACAGGTTCTGTACACTCCTTCAGAGAAGGAGTCGATCTCGGCGTCCTGTGAACCTGTATGACAAGAAAGAGAGTCAATACATGTATAGAAACTGAATGATCACTTACCTGTTACACAGGTTCTGTACACTCCTTCAGAGAAGGAGTCGATCTTGGGGTCCTGCGAACCTGTATGACAAGAAAGAGAGTCAAAACATGTATAGAAACTGAATGATCACTTACCTGTTACACAGCTGCATACGAACAGTCAGCCTCCTACTGTTGCACATCATCAGAACATCAGCCAGCCAATGTTCCAGATGGAGATGCAGACAACCACATACATTTGCAGAAGGCAAGTCCCATGTTGTGTGCATCCAGCTTCAAAGTGAGCCAGTCGTGAGGTCCTGTGAACCTGTATGACAAGAAAGAGAGTCAATACATGTATAAAAACAGAATGATCACTTACCTGTTACACAGCTGCATACGAACAGTCACCCTCATACAGTTATAGATCGACAGAAAGTCAGACAACCAGCCATAGTTGTAAATGAAGATGAAGATGTAAAGAACCTTGTAAATCCACCTTCAGAGAGGGAGTTAATCTTGGGGTCCTGCGAACCCTCATGACAAGAAAGAGAGTCAAAACATGTATAGAAACTGAATGATCACTTACCTGTTACACAGCTGCATACGACCAGTCACCCTCATACAGTAGCAGATCGACAGAAAGTCAGCCAGCCAGCCATAGTTGTCAACTGAGATGCAGATGTAACGAAACTTGTTAATCCACCTTCAGAGAGGGAGTCAATATTGGGGTCCGGCAAACCTGTATGACAGGAAAGAGAGTCAATTCATGTATAGAAACTGAAAAATCACTTACCTGTTACACAGCTGTATGCGATCAGTCAGCCTAATACAGTTGCAGATGGACGGAAAGCCAGCCAGTCAGCCATAGTTGTAAAATGAGATGCAGATCTACAGAACCTTGTTAATCCACCTTCAGAGAGGGAGTCGATCTTGGGGTCCTGCGTACCTGTATAACAAGAAAGAGTGTCAGTACATGTACAGAAACTGAATGATCACTTACCTGTTACACAGCTGCATACGAACAGTCACCCTCATACAGCTGAAGATCAACAGAAAGTCTGCCAGCCAGCGATAGTTGTCAACTGAGATGCAGATGTACAGAACCTTGTTAATCCACCTTCAGAGAGGGAGTCGATCTTGGCGTCCTGTGAACCTGTATGACAAGAAAGAGAGACAATACATGTATAAAAACTGAATGATCACTTACCTGTTAAAAAGCTGCATACGAACAGATACCCTCCTACTGTTGCAGATCATCAGAACATCAGCCAGCCAATGTTCCAGATGGAGATGCAGACAACCACATACATCTGCAGAAGGCAAGTCCCTGGATGTGTGCATCCAGCTTCAAAGTGAGCCAGTCGTGAGGTCCTGCGAACCTGTATGACAAGAAAGAGTCAATACATGTATAGAAACTGAATGATCACTTACCTGTTACACAGCTGCATACGAAAAGTCACCCTCATGCAGTTGCAGATCGACAGAAAGTCAGCCAACCACCAATAGTTGTTAACTGAGATGCAGATGTACAGAAATTTGTTAATCCACCTTCAGAGAGGGAGTCGATCTTGGGGTCCTGCGAACCTGTATGACAAGAAAGAGTGTCAAAACATGTATAGAAACTGCATGATCACTTACCTGTTACACAGCTGCATACGAACAGTCAGCCTCCTACTGTTGCAGATCATCAGAACATCAGCCAGCCAATGTTCCAGATGGAGATACAGACAACCACATACATTTGCAGAAGGCAAGTCCCTTGTTGTGTGCATCCAGCTTCAAAGTGAGCCAGTCGTGAGGTCCTGTGAACCTGTATGACAAGAAAGAGAGTCAATACATGTATAAAAACAGAATGATCACTTACCTGTTACACAGCTGCATACGAACAATCACCCTCATACAGTTGCAGATTGACAGAAAGTCAGCCAACCAGCCATAGTTGTAAATGAAGATGAAGATGTAAAGAACCTTGTTAATCCACCTTCATAGAGGGAGTTGATCTTGGGGTCCTGCGAACCTGTATGACAAGAAAGAGAGTCAATACATGTATAGAAACTGAATGATCACTTACCTGTTACACAGCTGTATGCGATCAGTCAGCCTAATACAGTTGCAGATGGACGGAAAGCCAGCCAGTCAGCTATAGTTGTAAAATGAGATGCAGATCTACAGAACCTTGTTAATCCACCTTCAGAGAGGGAGTCGATCTTGGGGTCCTGTGAACCTGTATGACAAGAAAGAGTGTCAATACATGTACAGAAACTGAATGATCACTTACCTGTTACACAGCTGCATACGAACAGTCACCCTCATACAGTTGCAGATCGACAGAAAGTCAGCCAGCCAGCCATAGTTGTAAACTGAGATGCAGATGTACAGAACCTTGATAATCCAACTTCAGAGAGGGAGTCGATCTTGGGGTCCTGTGAACCTATATGACAAGAAAGGGAGTCAATACATGTATAGAAACTGAATGATCACTTACCTGTTACACAGCTGCATACGAACAGTCACCCTCATACAGTTGCAGATCGACAGAAAGTCAGCCAGCCAGCCATAGTTGTAAACTGAGATGCAGATGTACAGAACCTTGATAATCCAACTTCAGAGAGGGAGTCGATCTTGGGGTCCTGTGAACCTGTATGACAAGAAAGAGAGTCAATACATGTATAGAAACTGAATGATCACTTACCTTCTAAAAAGCTGCATACGAACAGTTAGCCTCCTACAGTTGCAGATCATGAGAACATCAGCCAGCCAATGTTCCAGATGGAGATGTAGACAACCACATACATCTGCAGAAGGCAAGTCCCTGGTTGTGTGCATCCAGCTTCAAAGTGAGCCAGTCGTGAGGTCCTGTGAACCTGTATGACAAGAAAGAGAGTCAATACATGTATAGAAACTGAATGATCACTTACCTGTTACACAGCTGCATACGAAAAGTCACCCTCATACATTTGCAGATCGACAGAAAGTCAGCCAGCCAGCCATAGTTGTCAACTGAGATGCAGGTGTAACGAAACTTGTTAATCCACCTTCAGAGAGGTAGTCGATATTGGGGTCCGGCAAACCTGTATGACAGGAAAGATAGTGAATTCATGTATAGAATCTGAAAGATCACTTACCTATTACACAGCTGCATACGAACAGTCACCCTCATACAGTTATAGATCGACAGAAAGTCAGACAACCAGCCATAGTTGTAAATGAAGATGAAGATGTAAAGAACCTTGTAAATCCACCTTCAGAGAGGGAGTTAATCTTGGGGTCCTGCGAACCCTCATGACAAGAAAGAGAGTCAAAACATGTATAGAAACTGAATGATCACTTACCTGTTACACAGCTGCATACGAACAGTCAGCCTCCTACTGTTGCACATCATCAGAACATCAGCCAGCCAATGTTCCAGATGGAGATGCAGACAACCACATACATTTGCAGAAGGCAAGTCCCTTGTTGTGTGCATCCAGCTTCAAAGTGAGCCAGTCGTGAGGTCCTGTGAACCTGTATGACAAGAAAGAGAGTCAATACATGTATAAAAACAGAATGATCACTTACCTGTTACACAGCTGCATACGAACAGTCACCCTCATACAGTTGAAGATCAACAGAAAGTCTGCCAGCCAGCGATAGTTGTCAACTGAGATGCAGATGTACAGAACCTTGTTAATACACCTTCAGAGAGGGAGTCGATCTCGGCGTCCTGTGAACCTGTATGACAAGAAAGAGAGACAATACATGTATAAAAACTGAATGATCACTTACCTGTTAAAAAGCTGCATACGAACAGATACCCTCCTACTGTTGCAGATCATCAGAACATCAGCCAGCCAATGTTCCAGATGGAGATGCAGACAACCACATACATCTGCAGAAGGCAAGTCCCTGGATGTGTGCATCCAGCTTCAAAGTGAGCCAGTCGTGAGGTCCTGCGAACCTGTATGACAAGAAAGAGTCAATACATGTATAGAAACTGAATGATCACTTACCTGTTACACAGCTGCATACGAAAAGTCACCCTCATGCAGTTGCAGATCGACAGAAAGTCAGCCAACCACCAATAGTTGTTAACTGAGATGCAGATGTACAGAAATTTGTTAATCCACCTTCAGAGAGGGAGTCGATCTTGGGGTCCTGCGAACCTGTATGACAAGAAAGAGTGTCAAAACATGTATAGAAACTGCATGATCACTTACCTGTTACACAGCTGCATACGAACAGTCAGCCTCCTACTGTTGCAGATCATCAGAACATCAGCCAGCCAATGTTCCAGATGGAGATACAGACAACCACATACATTTGCAGAAGGCAAGTCCCTTGTTGTGTGCATCCAGCTTCAAAGTGAGCCAGTCGTGAGGTCCTGTGAACCTGTATGACAAGAAAGAGAGTCAATACATGTATAAAAACAGAATGATCACTTACCTGTTACACAGCTGCATACGAACAATCACCCTCATACAGTTGCAGATTGACAGAAAGTCAGCCAACCAGCCATAGTTGTAAATGAAGATGAAGATGTAAAGAACCTTGTTAATCCACCTTCATAGAGGGAGTTGATCTTGGGGTCCTGCGAACCTGTATGACAAGAAAGAGAGTCAATACATGTATAGAAACTGAATGATCACTTACCTGTTACACAGGTTCTGTACACTCCTTCAGAGAAGGAGTCGATCTTTGGGTCCTGCGAACCTGTATGACAAGAAAGAGAGTGAATACATGTATAGAAACTGATTGATCACTTACCTGTTACACAACTGTATGCGAACAGTCAGCCAAATACAGTTGCAGATGGATGGAAAGCAAGCCAGCCAGCCATAGTTGTCAACTGAGATGCAGATGTACAGAACCTTGTTAATCCACCTTCAGAGAGGTAGTCGATCTTGGGGTCCTGCGAACCAGTATGACAAGAAAGAGAGTCAATAAATGTATAGAAACTGAATGATCACTTACCTGTTACACAGCTGCATACGAACAGTCAGCCTCCTACTGTTGCAGATCATCAGAACATCAGCCAGCCAATGTTCCAGACGGAGATGCAGGCAACCACATAGATTTGCAGAAGGCAAGTCCCTTGTTGTGTGCATCCAGCTTCAAAGTGAGCCAGTCGTGAGGCCCTGTGAACCTGGATGACAAGAAAGAGAGTCAATACATGTATAAAAACTGAATGATAACTTACCTATTACACAGCTGCATACGAACAGTCACCCTCATACAGTTGCAGATCGACAGAAAGTCAGCCAGTCAGCCATAGTTGTCAACTGAGACGCAGATGTACAGAACCTTGATAATCCACCTTCAGAGTGGTAGTCGATCTTGGGGTCCTGCGAACGTATATGACAAGAAAGAGAGTCAATACATGTATAGAAACTGAATGATCACTTACCTGTTACACAGCTGCATACGAACAGTCACCCTCATACAGTTGAAGATCAACAGAAAGTCTGTCAGCCAGCGATAGTTGTCAACTGAGATGCAGATGTACAGAACCTTGTTAATCCACCTTCAGAGAGGGAGTCGATCTTGGCGTCCGGTGAACCTGTATGACAAGAAAGAGAGTCAATACATGTATAGAAACTGAATGATCACTTACCTGTTACACAGCTGTATGCGATCAGTCAGCCTAATACAGTTGCAGATGGACGGAAAGCCAGCCAGTCAGCCATAGTTGTAAAATGAGATTCAGATCTACAGAACCTTGTTAATCCACCTTCAGAGAGGGAGTCGATCTTGGGGTCCTGTGAACCTGTATAACAAGAAAGAGAGTCAATACATGTATAGAAACTGAATGATCACTTACCTGTTACACAGCTGCATACGAAACAGTCAGCCTCCTACTGTTGCAGATCATCAGAACATCAGCCAGCCAATGTTCCAGATAGAGATACAGACAACCACTTACATTTGCAGAAGGCAAGTCCCTTGTTGTGTGCATCCACCTTCAAAGTGAGCCAGTCGTGAGGTCCTGTGAACCTGTATGACAAGAAACAGAGTCAATACATGTATAAAAACAGAATGATCACTTACTTGTTACACAGCTGCATACGAACAATCACCCTCATACAGTTGCAGATTGACAGAAAGTCAGCCAACCAGCCATAGTTGTAAATTAAGATGAAGATGTAAAGAACCTTGTTAATCCACCTTCATAGAGGGAGTTGATCTTGGGGTCCTGTGAACCTGTATGACAAGAAAGAGAGTCAATACATGTATAGAAACTGAATGATCACTTACCTGTTACACAGGTTCTGTACACTCCTTCAGAGAAGGAGTCGATCTTTGGGTCCTGCGAACCTGTATGACAAGAAAGAGAGTGAATACATGTATAGAAACTGAATGATCACTTACCTGTTACACAACTGTATGCGAACAGTCAGCCAAATACAGTTGCAGATGGATGGAAAGCATGCCAGCCAGCCATAGTTGTCAACTTAGATGCAGATGTACAGAACCTTGTTAATCCACCTTCAGAGAGGTAGTCGATCTTGGGGTCCTGCGAACCTGTATGACAAGAAAGAGAGTCAATAAATGTATAGAAACTGAATGATCACTTACCTGTTACACAGCTGCATACGAACAGTCAGCCTCCTACTGTTGCAGATCATCAGAACATCAGCCAGCCAATGTTCCAGATGGAGATGCAGGCAACCACATAGATTTGCAGAAGGCAAGTCCCTTGTTGTGTGCATCCAGCTTCAAAGTGAGCCAGTCGTGAGGTCCTGTGAACCTGTATGACAAGAAAGAGAGTCAATACATGTATAAAAACTGAATGATCACTTACCTATTACACAGTTGCATACGAACAGTCACCCTCATACAGTTGCAGATCGACAGAAAGTCAGCCAGCCAGCCATAGTTGTCAACTGAGACGCAGATGTAACGAAACTTGTTAATCCACCTTCAGAGAGGGAGTCGATCTTGGGGTCTTGCGAACCTGTATAACAAGAAAGAGTGTCAATACATGTACAGAAACTGAATGATCACTTACCTGTTACACAGCTGCATACGATCAGTCAACCTCCTACTGTTGCAGATCTTTAGAACATCAGCCAGCCAATGTTCCAGATGGAGATGCAGACAACCACATACATTTGCAGGAGGCAAGTCCCTTGTTGTGTGCATCCAGCTTCAAAGTGAGCCAGTCATGAGGTCCTGTGAACCTGTATGACAAGAAAGAGAGTCAATACATGTATAGAAAATGAATGATCACTTACCTGTTACACAGCTGCATACGAACAGTCACCCTCATACAGTTACAGATCGAAAGAAAGTCAGCCAACCAGCCATAGTTGTCAACTGAGATGCAGATGTAACGAAACTTGTTAATCCACCTTCAGAGAGGGAGTCGATACTGGGGTCCGGCAAACCTGTATGACAGGAAAGAGAGTCAATTCATGTATAGAAACTGAAAAATCACTTACCTGTTACACAGCTGTATGCGATCAGTCAGCCTAATACAGTTGCAGATGGACGGAAAGCCAGCCAGTCAGCCATAGTTGTAAAATGAGATGCAGATCAACAGAACCTTGTTAATCCACCTTCAGAGAGGGAGTCGATCTTGGGGTCCTGCGAACCTGTATAACAAGAAAGAGTGTCAGTACATGTACAGAAACTGAATGATCACTTACCTGTTTCACAGCTGCATACGAACAGTCACCCTCATACAGCTGAAGATCAACAGAAAGTCTGCCAGCCAGCGATGGTTGTCAACTGAGATGCAGATGTATAGAACCTTGTTAATCCACCTTCAGAGAGGGAGTCGATCTTGGCGTCCTGTGAACCTGTATGACAAGAAAGAGAGTCAATACATGTACAGAAACTGAATGATCACTTACCTGTTACACAGCTGCATACGAACAGTCACCCTCATACAGTTGCAGATCGACAGAAAGTCAATCAGCCATCCATAGTTGTAAACAAAGATGCAGATGTACAGAACCTCCTTAATCCACCTTCAGAGAGGGAGTCGATCTTGGGGTCCTGCGAACCTGTATGACAAGAAAGAGTGTCAATACATGTATAGAAACTGCATGTTCACTTACCTGTTACACAGCTGCATACGAACAGTCAGCCTCCTACTCTTGCAGATCATCAGAACATCAGCCAGCCAATGTTCCAGATGGAGATGCAGACAACCACATACATCTGCAGAAGGCAAGTCCCTGGATGTGTGCATCCAGCTTCAAACTGAGCCAGTCGTGAGGTCCTGCGAACCTGTATGACAAGAAAGAGTCAATACATGTATAGAAACTGAATGATCACTTACCTGTTACACAGATGCATATGAAAAGTCACCCTCATGCAGTTGCAGATCGACAGAAAGTCAGCCAACCACCCATAGTTGTTAACTGAGATGCAGATGTACAGAAACTTGTTAATCCACCTTCAGAGAGGGAGTTGATCTTGGGGTCCTGCGAACCTGTATGACAAGAAAGAGTGTCAATACATGTATAGAAACTGAATGATCACTTACCTGTTACACAGCTGCATACGAACAGTCAGCCTCCTACTGTTGCAGATCATCAGAACATCAGCCAGCCAATGTTCCAGATGGAGATACAGACAACCACTTACATTTGCAGAAGGCAAGTCCCTTGTTGTGTGCATCCACCTTCAAAGTGAGCCAGTCGTGAGGTCCTGTGAACCTGTATGACAAGAAAGAGAGTCAATACATGTATAAAAACAGAATGATCACTTACCTGTTACACAGCTGCATACGAACAATCACCCTCATACAGTTGCAGATTGACAGAAAGTCAGCCAAAAAGCCATAGTTGTAAATGAAGATGAAGATGTAAAGAACCTTGTTAATCCACCTTCATAGAGGGAGTTGATCTTGGGGTCCTGCGAACCTGTATGACAAGAAAGAGAGTCAATACATGTATAGAAACTGAATGATCACTTACCTGTTACACAGCTGTATGCGATCAGTCAGCCTAATACAGTTGCAGATGGACGGAAAGCCAGCCAGTCAGCCATAGTTGTAAAATGAGATGCAGATCTACAGAACCTTGTTAATCCACCTTCAGAGAGGGAGTCGATCTTGGGGTCCTGTGAACCTGTATGACAAGAAAGAGTGTCAATACATGTACAGAAACTGAATGATCACTTACCTGTTACACAGCTGCATACGAACAGTCACCCTCATACAGTTGCAGATCGACAGAAAGTCAGCCAGCCAGCCATAGTTGTAAACTGAGATGCAGATGTACAGAACCTTGAAAATCCTGTGAAACTGTATGACAAGAAAGAGAGTCAATACATGTATAGAAACTGGATGATTACTTACCTGTTAAAAAGCTGCATACGAACAGATACCCTCCTACTGTTGCAGATCATCAGAACATCAGCCAGCCAATGTTCCAGATGGAGATGCAGACAACCACATACATCTGCAGAAGGCAAGTCCCTGGATGTGTGCATCCAGCTTCAAAGTGAGCCAGTCGTGAGGTCCTGCGAAATTGTATGACAAGAAAGAGTCAATACATGTATAAAAACTGAATGATCACTTACCTATTACACAGCTGCATACGAACAGTCACCCTCATACAGTTGCAGATCGACAGAAAGTCAGCCAGCCAGCCATAGTTGTCAACTGAGACGCAGATGTAACGAAACTTGTTAATCCACCTTCAGAGAGGGAGTCGATCTTGGGGTCCTGCGAACCTGTATAACAAGAAAGAGTGTCAATACATGTACAGAAACTGAATGATCACTTACCTGTTACACAGATGCATAAGAACAGTCACCCTAATACAGTTGCAGATCGACAGAAAGTCAATCAGCCATCCATAGTTGTAAACGAAGATGCAGATTTACAGAACCTTGTTAATCCACCTTCAGAGTGGTAGTCGATCTTGGGGTCCTGCGAACCTATATGACAAGAAAGGGATTCAATACATGTATAGAAACTGAATGATCACTTACCTGTTACACAGCTGCATACGAACAGTCACCCTCATACAGTTGCAGATCGACAGAAAGTCAGCCAGCCAGCCATAGTTGTAAACTGAGATGCAGATGTACAGAACCTTGATAATCCAACTTCAGAGAGGGAGTCGATCTTGGGGTCCTGTGAACCTGTATGACAAGAAAGAGAGTCAATACATGTATAGAAACTGAATGATCACTTACCTTCTAAAAAGCTGCATACGAACAGTTAGCCTCCTACAGTTGCAGATCATGAGAACATCAGCCAGCCAATGTTCCAGATGGAGATGTAGACAACCACATACATCTGCAGAAGGCAAGTCCCTGGTTGTGTGCATCCAGCTTCAAAGTGAGCCAGTCGTGAGGTCCTGCGAACCTGTATGACAAGAAAGAGAGTCAATACATGTATAGAAACTGAATGAACACTTACCTGTTACACAGCTGCATACGAAAAGTCACCCTCATGCAGTTGCAGATCGACAAAAAGTCAGCCAACCACCCATAGTTGTGAACTGAGATGTAGATGTACAGAAACTTGTTAATCCACCTTCAGAGAGGAAGTCGATCTTGGGGTCCTGCGAACCTGTATGACAAGAAAGAGTGTCAATACATGTATAGAAACTGAATGATCACTTACCTGTTACACAGCTGCAAACGAACAATCACCCTCATACAGTTGCAGATTGACAGAAAGTCAGCCAACCAGCCATAGTTGTAAATGAAGATGAAGATGTAAAGAACCTTGTTAATCCACCTTCAGAGAGGGAGTTGATCTTGGGGTCCTGCGAACCTGTATGACAAGAAAGAGAGTCAAAACATGTATAGAAACCGAATGATCACTTACCTGTTACACAGGTTCTGTACACTCCTTCAGAGAAGGAGTCGATCTTGGGGTCCTGCGAACATGTATGACAAGAAAGAGAGTCAATACATGTATAGAAACTGAATGATCACTTACCTGTTACACAGATGCATACGAACAGTCAGCCTCCTACTGTTGCAGATCTTTAGAACATTAGCCAGCCAATGTTCCAGATGGAGATGCAGACAACCACATACATTTGCAGAAGGCAAGTCTCTTGTTGTGTGCATCCAGCTTTAAAGTGAGCCAGTCGTGAGGTCCTGTGAACCTGTATGACAAGAAAGAGAGTCAATACATGTATAGAAACAGAATGATCACTTACCTGTTACATAGATGCATAAGAACAGTCACCCTCATACAGTTGCAGATCGACAGAAAGTCAGCCAGCCAGCCATAGTTGTAAACTGAGATGCAGATGTACAGAACCTTGATAATCCACCTTCAGAGAGGGAGTCGATCTTGGGGTTCTGTGAACCTGTATTACAAGAAAGAGAGTCAAAACATGTATAGAAACTGAATGATCACTTACCTGTTACACAGCTGCATACGAACAGTCACCCTCATAAAGTTGCAGATCGACAGAAAGTCAATCAGCCATCCATAGTTGTAAACGAAGATGCAGATGTACAGAACCTCCTTAATCCACCTTCAGAGAGGGAGTCGATCTTGGGGTCCTGTGAAACTGTATGACAAGAAAGAGAGTCAATAGATGTATAGAAACTGGATGATTACTTACCTGTTAAAAAGCTGCATACGAACAGATACCCTCCTACTGTTGCAGATCATCAGAACATCAGCCAGCCAATGTTCCAGATGGAGATGCAGACAACCACATACATCTGCAGAAGGCAAGTCCCTGGATGTGTGCATCCAGCTTCAAAGTGAGCCAGTCGTGAGGTCCTGCGAACCTGTATGACAAGAAAGAGTCAATACATGTATAGAAACTGAATGATCACTTACCTGTTACATAGATGCATAAGAACAGTCACCCTCATACAGTTGCAGATCGACAGAAAGTCAGCCAACCACCCATAGTTGTTAACTGAGATGCAGATGTACAGAAACTTGTTAATCCACCTTCAGAGAGGGAGTCGATCTTGGGGTCCTGCGAACCTGTATGACAAGAAAGAGTGTCAATACATGTATAGAAACTGAATGATCACTTACCTGTTACACAGCTGCATACGAACAGTCAGCCTCCTACTGTTGCAGATCATTAGAACATCAGCCAGCCAATGTTCCAGATGGAGATACAGACAACCACATACATTTGCAGAAGGCAAATCCCTTGTTGTGTGCATCCAGCGTCAAAGTGAGCCAGTCCTGAGGTCCTGTGAACCTGTATGACAAGAAAGAGAGTCAATACATGTATAAAAACAGAATGATCACTTACCTGTTACACAGCTGCATACGAACAATCACCCTCATACAGTTGCAGATTGATAGAAACTCAGCCAACCAGCCATAGTTGTAAATGAGAATGTAAAGAACCTTGTTAATCCACCTTCATAGAAGGAGTTGATCTTGGGGTCCTGCGAACCTGTATGACAAGAAAGAGAGTCAATACATGTATAGAAACTGAATGATCACTTACCTGTTACACAGGTTCTGTACACTCCTTCAGAGAAGGAGTCGATCTTTGGGTCCTGCGAACTTGTATGACAAGAAAGAGAGTGAATACATGTATAGAAACTGAATGATCAATTACCTGTTACACAGCTGCATACGAAAAGTCGCCCTCATGCAGTTGCAGATCGACAGAAAGTCAGCCAACCACCCATAGTCGTGAACTGAGATGCAGATGTACAGAAACTTGTTAATCCACCTTCAGAGAGGAAGTCGATCTTGGGGTCCTGCGAACCTGTATGACAAGAAAGAGTGTCAATACATGTATAGAAACTGAATGATCACTTACCTGTTACACAGCTGCATACGAACAATCATCCTCATACAGTTGTAGATTGACAGAAAGTCAGCCAACCAGCCATAGTTGTAAATGAAGATTAAGATGTAAAGAACCTTGTTAATCCACCTTCAGAGAGGGAGTTGATCTTGGGGTCCTGCGAACCTGTATGACAAGAAAGAGAGTCAATACATGTATAGAAACCGAATGATCACTTACCTGTTACACAGGTTCTGTACACTCCTTCAGAGAAGGAGTCGATCTTGGGGTCCTGCGAACATGTATGACAAGAAAGAGAGTCAATACATGTATAGAAACTGAATGATCACTTACCTGTTACACAGATGCATACGAACAGTCAGCCTCCTACTGTTGCAGATCTTTAGAACATTAGCCAGCCAATGTTCCAGATGGAGATGCAGACAACCACATACATTTGCAGAAGGCAAGTCTCTTGTTGTGTGCATCCAGCTTTAAAGTGAGCCAGTCGTGAGGTCCTGTGAACCTGTATGACAAGAAAGAGAGTCAATACATGTATAGAAACTGAATGATCACTTACCTGTTACACAGCTGCATACGAACTGTCAGCCTAATACAGTTGCAGATGGACGGAAAGCCAGCCAGCCAGCCATAGTTGTCAACTGAGATGCAGATGTACAGAACCTTGTAAATCCACCTTCAGAGAGGTAGTCGATCTTGGGGTCCTGCGAACCTGTATGACAAGAAAGAGAGTCAATACATGTATAGAAATGGAATGATCACTTACCTGTTACACAGCTGCATACGAACAGTCAGCCTCCTACTGTTGCAGATCATCAGACCATCAGCCAGCCAATGTTCCAGATGGAGATGCAGGCAACCACATAGATTTGCAGAAGGCAAGTCCCTTGTTGTGTGCATCCAGCTTCAAAGTGAACCAGTCGTGAGGTCCTGTGAACCTGGATGACAAGAGAGAGAGTCAATACATGTATAAAAACTGAATGATCACTTACCTGTTACACAGCTGCATACGAACAGTCACCCTCATACAGTTGCAGATTGACAGAAAGTCAGCCAGTCAGCCATAGTTGTCAACTGAGATGCAGATGTAACGAAACTTGTTAATCCACCTTCAGAGAGGGAGTCGATATTGGGGTCCGGCAAACCTGTATGACAGGAAAGAGAATCAATTCATGTATAGAAACTGAAAGATCACTTACCTGTTACACAGATGCATAAGAACAGTCACCCTCATAAAGTTGCAGATCGACAGAAAGTCAATCAGCCATCCATAGTTGTAAAAGAAGATGCAGATGTACAGAACCTTCTCAATCCACCTTCAGAGAGGGAGATGATCTTGGGGTCCTGTGAACCTGTATGACAAGAAAGAGAGTCAATACATGTATAGAAACTGAATGATCACTTAGCTGTTACACAGGTGCATACGAACAGTCACCCTCATACAGTTGCAGATCGACAGAAAGTCAGCCAACCAGCCATAGTTGTAAATGAAGATGAAGATGTAAAGAACCTAGTTAATCCACCTTCAGAGAGGGAGTTTATCTTGGGGTCCTGCGACACTGTATGACAAGAAAGAGAGTCAATACATGTATAGAAACTGAATGATCACTTACCTTTTACACAGCTGTATACGAACAGTCACCCTCGTACAGTTGCAGATCGACAGAAAGTCAATCAGCCATCCATAGTTGTAAATGAAGATGCAGATGTACAGAACCTTGTTAATCCACCTTCAGAGAGGGAGTCGATCTTGGGGTCCTGCGAACCTGTATGACAAGAAAGAGAGTCAATACATGTATAGAAACTGAATGATCACTTACCTGTTACACAGCTGCATATGAACAGTCAGCGTCCTACTGTTGCAGATCATCAGAACATCAGCCAGCCAATGTTCCAGATGGAGATGCAGACAACCACATACATTTGCAGAAGGCAAGTCCCTTGTTGTGTGCATCCAGTTTCAAAGTGAGCCAGTCGTGAGATCCTGTGAACCTGTATGGCAAGAAAGAGAGTCAATACATGTATAAAAACAGAATGATCACTTACCTGTTACACAGCTGCATACGAACAGTCACCCTCATACAGTTGCAGATCGACAGAAAGTCAGCCAACCAGCCATAGTTGTAAATGAAGATGAAGATGTAAAGAACTTAGTTAATCCACCGTTAGAGAGGGAGTTGGTCTTAGGGTCCTGTGAACCTGTATGACAAGAAAGAGAGTCAATACATGTATAGAAACTGAATGATCACTTACCTGTTACACAGCTGCATACGAACAGTCAGCCTCCTACTGTTGCACATCAGAACATCAGCCAGCCAATGTTCCAGATGGAGATGCAGACAACCACATACATTTGCAGAAGGCAAGTCCCTTGTTGTGTGCATCCAGCTTCAAAGTGAGCCAGTCGTGAGGTCCTGTGAACCTGTATGACAAGAAAGAGAGTCAATACATGTATAGAAACTGAATGATCACTTACCTGTTACACAGGTTCTGTACACTCCTTCAGAGAAGGAGTCGATCTTGGGGTCCTGCGAACCTGTATGACAAGAAAGAGAGTCAAAACATGTATAGAAACTGAATGATCACTTACCTGTTACACAGGTTCTGTACACTCCTTCAGAGAAGCAGTCGATCTTGGGGTCCTGCGAACCTGTATGACAAGAAAGAGAGTCAAAACATGTATAGAAACTGGATGATTACTTACCTGTTAAAAAGCTGCATACGAACAGATACCCTCCTACTGTTGCAGATCATCAGAACATCAGCCAGCCAATGTTCCAGATGGAGATGCAGACAACCACATACATCTGCAGAAGGCAAGTCCCTGGATGTGTGCATCCAGCTTCAAAGTGAGCCAGTCGTGAGGTCCTGCGAAACTGTATGACAAGAAAGAGTCAATACATGTATAAAAACTGAATGATCACTTACCTATTACACAGCTGCATACGAACAGTCACCCTCATACAGTTGCAGATCGACAGAAAGTCAGCCAGCCAGCCATAGTTGTCAACTGAGACGCAGATGTAACGAAACTTGTTAATCCACCTTCAGAGAGGGAGTCGATCTTGGGGTCCTGCGAACCTGTATAACAAGAAAGAGTGTCAATACATGTACAGAAACTGAATGATCACTTACCTGTTACACAGATGCATAAGAACAGTCACCCTAATACAGTTGCAGATCGACAGAAAGTCAATCAGCCATCCATAGTTGTAAACGAAGATGCAGATTTACAGAACCTTGTTAATCCACCTTCAGAGTGGTAGTCGATCTTGGGGTCCTGCGAACCTATATGACAAGAAAGGGAGTCAATACATGTATAGAAACTGAATGATCACTTACCTGTTACACAGCTGCATACGAACAGTCACCCTCATACAGTTGCAGATCGACAGAAAGTCAGCCAGCCAGCCATAGTTGTAAACTGAGATGCAGATGTACAGAACCTTGATAATCCAACTTCAGAGAGGGAGTCGATCTTGGGGTCCTGTGAACCTGTATGACAAGAAAGAGAGTCAATACATGTATAGAAACTGAATGATCACTTACCTTCTAAAAAGCTGCATACGAACAGTTAGCCTCCTACAGTTGCAGATCATGAGAACATCAGCCAGCCAATGTTCCAGATGGAGATGTAGACAACCACATACATCTGCAGAAGGCAAGTCCCTGGTTGTGTGCATCCAGCTTCAAAGTGAGCCAGTCGTGAGGTCCTGCGAACCTGTATGACAAGAAAGAGAGTCAATACATGTATAGAAACTGAATGATCACTTACCTGTTACACAGCTGCATACGAAAAGTCACCCTCATGCAGTTGCAGATCGACAAAAAGTCAGCCAACCACCCATAGTTGTGAACTGAGATGTAGATGTACAGAAACTTGTTAATCCACCTTCAGAGAGGAAGTCGATCTTGGGGTCCTGCGAACCTGTATGACAAGAAAGAGTGTCAATACATGTATAGAAACTGAATGATCACTTACCTGTTACACAGCTGCAAACGAACAATCACCCTCATACAGTTGCAGATTGACAGAAAGTCAGCCAACCAGCCATAGTTGTAAATGAAGATGAAGATGTAAAGAACCTTGTTAATCCACCTTCAGAGAGGGAGTTGATCTTGGGGTCCTGCGAACCTGTATGACAAGAAAGAGAGTCAATACATGTATAGAAACCGAATGATCACTTACCTGTTACACAGGTTCTGTACACTCCTTCAGAGAAGGAGTCGATCTTGGGGTCCTGCGAACCTGTATGACAAGAAAGAGTGTCAATACATGTATAGAAACTGAATGATCACTTACCTGTTACACAGCTGCATACGAACAGTCAGCTTCCTACTGTTGCAGATCATTAGAACATCAGCCAGCCAATGTTCCAGATGGAGATACAGACAACCACATACATTTGCAGAAGGCAAGTCCCTTGTTGTGTGCATCCAGCTTCAAAGTGAGCCAGTCGTGAGGTCCTGTGAACCTGTATGACAAGAAAGAGAGTCAATACATGTATAAAAAAAGAATGATCACTTACCTGTTACACAGCTGCATACGAACAATCACCCTCATACAGTTGCAGATTGATAGAAACTCAGCCAACCAGCCATAGTTGTAAATGAGAATGTAAAGAACCTTGTTAATCCACCTTCATAGAAGGAGTTGATCTTGGGGTCCTGCGAACCTGTATGACAAGAGAGTCAATACATGTATAGAAACTGAATGATCAATTACCTGTTACACAGCTGCATACGAACAATCACCCTCATACAGTTGTAGATTGACAGAAAGTCAGCCAACCAGCCATAGTTGTAAATGAAGATTAAGATGTAAAGAACCTTGTTAATCCACCTTCAGAGAGGGAGTTGATCTTGGGGTCCTGCGAACCTGTATGACAAGAAAGAGAGTCAATACATGTATAGAAACCGAATGATCACTTACCTGTTACACAGGTTCTGTACACTCCTTCAGAGAAGGAGTCGATCTTGGGGTCCTGCGAACATGTATGACAAGAAAGAGAGTCAATACATGTATAGAAACTGAATGATCACTTACCTGTTACACAGATGCATACGAACAGTCAGCCTCCTACTGTTGCAGATCTTTAGAACATCAGCCAGCCAATGTTCCAGATGGAGATGCAGACAACCACATACATTTGCAGAAGGCAAGTCCCTTGTTGTGTGCATCCAGTTTCAAAGTGAGCCAGTCGTGAGATCCTGTGAACCTGTATGGCAAGAAAGAGAGTCAATACATGTATAAAAACAGAATGATCACTTACCTGTTACACAGCTGCATACGAACAGTCACCCTCATACAGTTGCAGATCGACAGAAAGTCAGCCAACCAGCCATAGTTGTAAATGAAGATGAAGATGTAAAGAACCTAGTTAATCCACCGTTAGAGAGGGAGTTGGTCTTAGGGTCCTGTGAACCTGTATGACAAGAAAGAGAGTCAATACATGTATAGAAACTGAATGATCACTTACCTGTTACACAGCTGCATACGAACAGTCAGCCTCCTACTGTTGCACATCATCAGAACATCAGCCAGCCAATGTTCCAGATGGAGATGCAGACAACCACATACATTTGCAGAAGGCAAGTCCCTTGTTGTGTGCATCCAGCTTCAAAGTGAGCCAGTCGTGAGGTCCTGTGAACCTGTATGACAAGAAAGAGAGTCAATACATGTATAGAAACTGAATGATCACTTACCTGTTACACAGGTTCTGTACACTCCTTCAGAGAAGGAGTCGATCTTGGGGTCCTGCGAACCTGTATGACAAGAAAGAGAGTCAAAACATGTATAGAAACTGAATGATCACTTACCTGTTACACAGGTTCTGTACAATCCTTCAGAGAAGCAGTCGATCTTGGGGTCCTGCGAACCTGTATGACAAGAAAGAGAGTCAAAACATGTATAGAAACTGAATGATCACTTACCTGTTACACAGCTGCATACGAACAGTCAGCCTCCTACTGTTGCACATCATCAGAACATCAGCCAGCCAATGTTCCAGATGGAGATGCAGACAACCACATACATTTGCAGAAGGCAAGTCCCTTGTTGTGTGCATCCAGCTTCAAAGTGAGCCAGTCGTGAGGTCCTGTGAACCTGTATGACAAGAAAGAGAGTCAATACATGTATAAAAACAGAATGATCACTTACCTGTTACACAGCTGCATACGAACAGTCACTCTCATACAGTTGAAGATCAACAGAAAGTCTGCCAGCCAGCGATAGTTGTCAACTGAGATGCAGATGTACAGAACCTTGTTAATACACCTTCAGAGAGGGAGTCGATCTCGGCGTCCTGTGAACCTGTATGACAAGAAAGAGAGTCAATACATGTATAGAAACTGAATGATCACTTACCTGTTACACAGGTTCTGTACACTCCTTCAGAGAAGGAGTCGATCTTGGGGTCCTGCGAAGCTGTATGACAAGAAAGAGAGTCAATACATCTATAGAAATTGAATGATCACTTACCTGTTACACAGCTGCATACGAACAGTCACCCTCATACAGTTGCAGATTGACAGAAAGTCAGCCAACCAGCCACAGTTGTCAACTGAGATGCAGATGTACAGAACCTTGTTAATACACCTTCAGAGAGGGAGTCGATCTTGGCGTCCTGTGAACCTGTATGACAAGAAAGAGAGTCAATACATGTATAGAAACTGAATGATCACTTACCTGTTACACAGCTGCATACGAAAAGTCAGCCTAATACAGTTGCAGATGGACGGAAAGCCAGACAGCCAGCCATAGTTGTCAACTGAGATGCAGATGTACAGAACCTTGTTAATCCACCTTCAGAAAGGGAGTCGATCTTGGGGTCCTGTGAACCTGTATGACAAGAAAGAGTCAATACATGTATAGAAACTGAATGATCACTTACCTGTTACACAGCTGTATACTAACAGTCACCCTCGTACAGTTGCAGATCGACAGAAAGTCAATCAGCCATCCATAGTTGTAAATGAAGATGCAGATGTACAGAACCTTGTTAATCCACCTTCAGAGAGGGAGTCGATCTTGGGGTCCTGCGAACCTGTATGACAATAAAGAGAGTCAATACATGTATAGAAACTGAATGATCACTTACCTGTTACACAGCTGCATATGAACAGTCAGCGTCCTACTGTTGCAGATCATCAGAACATCAGCCAGCCAATGTTCCAGATGGAGATGCAGACAACCACATACATTTGCAGAAGGCAAGTCCCTTGTTGTGTGCATCCAGTTTCAAAGTGAGCCAGTCGTGAGATCCTGTGAACCTGTATGGCAAGAAAGAGAGTCAATACATGTATAAAAACAGAATGATCACTTACCTGTTACACAGCTGCATACGAACAGTCACCCTCATACAGTTGCAGATCGACAGAAAGTCAGCCAGCCAGCCATAGTTGTCAACTGAGACGCAAATGTAACGAAACTTGTTAATCCACCTTCAGAGAGGGAGTCGATCTTGGGGTCCTGCGAACCTATATGACAAGAAAGGGAGTCAATACATGTATAGAAACTGAATGATCACTTACCTGTTACACAGCTGCATACGAACAGTCACCCTCATACAGTTGCAGATCGACAGAAAGTCAGCCAGCCAGCCATAGTTGTAAACGAAGATGCAGATTTACAGAACCTTGTTAATCCACCTTCAGAGTGGTAGTCGATCTTGGGGTCCTGCGAACCTATATGACAAGAAAGGGAGTCAATACATGTATAGAAACTGAATGATCACTTACCTGTTACACAGCTGCATACGAACAGTCACCCTCATACAGTTGCAGATCGACAGAAAGTCAGCCAGCCAGCCATAGTTGTAAACTGAGATGCAGATGTACAGAACCTTGATAATCCAACTTCAGAGAGGGAGTCGATCTTGGGGTCCTGTGAACCTGTATGACAAGAAAGAGAGTCAATACATGTATAGAAACTGAATGATCACTTACCTTCTAAAAAGCTGCATACGAACAGTTAGCCTCCTACAGTTGCAGATCATGAGAACATCAGCCAGCCAATGTTCCAGATGGAGATGTAGACAACCACATACATCTGCAGAAGGCAAGTCCCTGGTTGTGTGCATCCAGCTTCAAAGTGAGCCAGTCGTGAGGTCCTGCGAACCTGTATGACAAGAAAGAGAGTCAATACATGTATAGAAACTGAATGATCACTTACCTGTTACACAGCTGCATACGAAAAGTCACCCTCATGCAGTTGCAGATCGACAAAAAGTCAGCCAACCACCCATAGTTGTGAACTGAGATGTAGATGTACAGAAACTTGTTAATCCACCTTCAGAGAGGAAGTCGATCTTGGGGTCCTGCGAACCTGTATGACAAGAAAGAGTGTCAATACATGTATAGAAACTGAATGATCACTTACCTGTTACACAGCTGCAAACGAACAATCACCCTCATACAGTTGCAGATTGACAGAAAGTCAGCCAACCAGCCATAGTTGTAAATGAAGATGAAGATGTAAAGAACCTTGTTAATCCACCTTCAGAGAGGGAGTTGATCTTGGGGTCCTGCGAACCTGTATGACAAGAAAGAGAGTCAATACATGTATAGAAACCGAATGATCACTTACCTGTTACACAGGTTCTGTACACTCCTTCAGAGAAGGAGTCGATCTTGGGGTCCTGCGAACCTGTATGACAAGAAAGAGTGTCAATACATGTATAGAAACTGAATGATCACTTACCTGTTACACAGCTGCATACGAACAGTCAGCTTCCTACTGTTGCAGATCATTAGAACATCAGCCAGCCAATGTTCCAGATGGAGATACAGACAACCACATACATTTGCAGAAGGCAAGTCCCTTGTTGTGTGCATCCAGCTTCAAAGTGAGCCAGTCGTGAGGTCCTGTGAACCTGTATGACAAGAAAGAGAGTCAATACATGTATAAAAACAGAATGATCACTTACCTGTTACACAGCTGCATACGAACAATCACCCTCATACAGTTGCAGATTGATAGAAACTCAGCCAACCAGCCATAGTTGTAAATGAGAATGTAAAGAACCTTGTTAATCCACCTTCATAGAAGGAGTTGATCTTGGGGTCCTGCGAACCTGTATGACAAGAAAGAGAGTCAATACATGTATAGAAACTGAATGATCAATTACCTGTTACACAGCTGCATACGAACAATCACCCTCATACAGTTGTAGATTGACAGAAAGTCAGCCAACCAGCCATAGTTGTAAATGAAGATTAAGATGTAAAGAACCTTGTTAATCCACCTTCAGAGAGGGAGTTGATCTTGGGGTCCTGCGAACCTGTATGACAAGAAAGAGAGTCAATACATGTATAGAAACCGAATGATCACTTACCTGTTACACAGGTTCTGTACACTCCTTCAGAGAAGGAGTCGATCTTGGGGTCCTGCGAACATGTATGACAAGAAAGAGAGTCAATACATGTATAGAAACTGAATGATCACTTACCTGTTACACAGATGCATACGAACAGTCAGCCTCCTACTGTTGCAGATCTTTAGAACATCAGCCAGCCAATGTTCCAGATGGAGATGCAGACAACCACATACATTTGCAGAAGGCAAGTCCCTTGTTGTGTGCATCCAGTTTCAAAGTGAGCCAGTCGTGAGATCCTGTGAACCTGTATGGCAAGAAAGAGAGTCAATACATGTATAAAAACAGAATGATCACTTACCTGTTACACAGCTGCATACGAACAGTCACCCTCATACAGTTGCAGATCGACAGAAAGTCAGCCAACCAGCCATAGTTGTAAATGAAGATGAAGATGTAAAGAACCTAGTTAATCCACCGTTAGAGAGGGAGTTGGTCTTAGGGTCCTGTGAACCTGTATGACAAGAAAGAGAGTCAATACATGTATAGAAACTGAATGATCACTTACCTGTTACACAGCTGCATACGAACAGTCAGCCTCCTACTGTTGCACATCATCAGAACATCAGCCAGCCAATGTTCCAGATGGAGATGCAGACAACCACATACATTTGCAGAAGGCAAGTCCCTTGTTGTGTGCATCCAGCTTCAAAGTGAGCCAGTCGTTAGGTCCTGTGAACCTGTATGACAAGAAAGAGAGTCAATACATGTATAGAAACTGAATGATCACTTACCTGTTACACAGGTTCTGTACACTCCTTCAGAGAAGGAGTCGATCTTGGGGTCCTGCGAACCTGTATGACAAGAAAGAGAGTCAAAACATGTATAGAAACTGAATGATCACTTACCTGTTACACAGGTTCTGTACACTCCTTCAGAGAAGGAGTCGATCTCGGCGTCCTGTGAACCTGTATGACAAGAAAGAGAGTCAATACATGTATAGAAACTGAATGATCACTTACCTGTTACACAGGTTCTGTACACTCCTTCAGAGAAGGAGTCGATCTTGGGGTCCTGCGAACCTGTATGACAAGAAAGAGAGTCAAAACATGTATAGAAACTGAATGATCACTTACCTGTTACACAGCTGCATACGAACAGTCAGCCTCCTACTGTTGCACATCATCAGAACATCAGCCAGCCAATGTTCCAGATGGAGATGCAGACAACCACATACATTTGCAGAAGGCAAGTCCCTTGTTGTGTGCATCCAGCTTCAAAGTGAGCCAGTCGTGAGGTCCTGTGAACCTGTATGACAAGAAAGAGAGTCAATACATGTATAAAAACAGAATGATCACTTACCTGTTACACAGCTGCATACGAACAGTCACCCTCATACAGTTATAGATCGACAGAAAGTCAGACAACCAGCCATAGTTGTAAATGAAGATGAAGATGTAAAGAACCTTGTAAATCCACCTTCAGAGAGGGAGTTAATCTTGGGGTCCTGCGAACCCTCATGACAAGAAAGAGAGTCAAAACATGTATAGAAACTGAATGATCACTTACCTGTTACACAGCTGCATACGAACAGTCAGCCTCCTACTGTTGCACATCATCAGAACATCAGCCAGCCAATGTTCCAGATGGAGATGCAGACAACCACATACATTTGCAGAAGGCAAGTCCCTTGTTGTGTGCATCCAGCTTCAAAGTGAGCCAGTCGTGAGGTCCTGTGAACCTGTATGACAAGAAAGAGAGTCAATACATGTATAAAAACAGAATGATCACTTACCTGTTACACAGCTGCATACGAGCAGTCACCCTCATACAGTTGAAGATCAACAGAAAGTCTGCCAGCCAGCGATAGTTGTCAACTGAGATGCAGATGTACAGAACCTTGTTAATACACCTTCAGAGAGGGAGTCGATCTCGGCGTCCTGTGAACCTGTATGACAAGAAAGAGAGTCAATACATGTATAGAAACTGAATGATCACTTACCTGTTACACAGGTTCTGTACACTCCTTCAGAGAAGGAGTCGATCTTGGGGTCCTGCGAAGCTGTATGACAAGAAAGAGAGTCAATACATCTATAGAAATTGAATGATCACTTACCTGTTACACAGCTGCATACGAACAGTCACCCTCATACAGTTGCAGATCGACAGAAAGTCAGCCAACCAGCCACAGTTGTCAACTGAGATGCAGATGTACAGAACCTTGTTAATACACCTTCAGAGAGGGAGTCGATCTTGGCGTCCTGTGAACCTGTATGACAAGAAAGAGAGTCAATACATGTATAGAAACTGAATGATCACTTACCTGTTACACAGCTGCATACGAAAAGTCAGCCTAATACAGTTGCAGATGGACGGAAAGCCAGACAGCCAGCCATAGTTGTCAACTGAGATGCAGATGTACAGAACCTTGTTAATCCACCTTCAGAAAGGGAGTCGATCTTGGGGTCCTGTGAACCTGTATGACAAGAAAGAGTCAATACATGTATAGAAACTGAATGATCACTTACCTGTTACACAGCTGTATACTAACAGTCACCCTCGTACAGTTGCAGATCGACAGAAAGTCAATCAGCTATCCATAGTTGTAAACGAAGTTGCAGATATACAGAACCTTGTTAATCCACCTTCAGAGAGGGAGTCGATCTTGGGGTCCTGCGAACCTGTATGACAAGAAAGAGAGTCAATACATCTATAGAAATTGAATGATCACTTACCTGTAACACAGCTGCATACGAACAGTCACCCTCATACAGTTGCAGATTGACAGAAAGTCAGCCAACCAGCCACAGTTGTCAACTGAGATGCAGATGTACAGAACCTTGTTAATCCACCTTCAGAAAGGGAGTCGATCTTGGGGTCCTGTGAACCTGTATGACAAGAAAGAGTCAATACATGTATAGAAACTGAATGATCACTTACCTGTTACACAGCTGCATACGAACAGTCAGCCTCCTACTGTTGCAGATCATCAGAACATCAGCCAGCCAATGTTCCAGATGGAGATGCAGACAACCACATACATTTGCAGAAGGCAAGTCCCTTGTTGTGTGCATCCAGCTTCAAAGTGAGCCAGTCGTGAGGTCCTGTGAACCTGTATGACAAGAAAGAGAGTCAGTATATGTATAAAAACAGAATGATCACTTACCTGTTACACAGCTGCATACGAACAGTCACCCTCATACAGTTGCAGATCGACAGAAAGTCAGCCAACCAGCCATAGTTGTAAATGAAGATGAAGATGTAAAGAACCTAGTTAATCCACCTTCAGAGAGGGAGTTTATCTTGGGGTCCTGCGAAACTGTATGACAAGAAAGAGAGTCAATACATGTATAGAAACTGAATAATCACTTACCTGTTACACAGGTTCTGTACACTCCTTCAGAGAAGGAGTCGATCTTGGGGTCCTGCGAACCTGTATGACAAGAAAGAGAGTCAATACATGTATAAAAACAGAATGATCTCTTACCTGTTACACAGCTGCATACGAACAGTCACCCTCATACAGTTGCAGATCATCAGAACATCAGCCAGCCAATGTTCCAGATGGAGATGCAGACAACCACATACATTTGCAGAAGGCAAGTCCCTTGTTGTGTGCATCCAGCTTCAAAGTGAGCCAGTCATGAGGTCCTGTGAACCTGTATGACAAGAAAGAGAGTCAATACATGTATTGAAACTGAATGAACACTTACCTGTTACACAGCTGCATACGAACAGTCAGCCTCCTACTGTTGCAGATCATCAGAACATCAGCCAGCCAATGTTCCAGATGGAGATCCAGAAAACCATGTACATTTGCAGAAGGCAAGTCCCTTGTTGTGTGCATCCAGCTTCAAATTGAGCCAGTTGTGAGGTCCTGTGAACCTGGATGACAAGAAAGAGAGTCAATACATGTATAAAAACAGAATGATAACTTACCTGTTACACAGCTGCATACGAACAGTCACCCTCATACAGTTGCAGATCGACAGAAAGTCAGCCAGCCAGCCATAGTTGTCAACTGAGATGCAGATGTAACGAAACTTGTTAATCCACCTTCAGAGAGGTAGTCGATATTGGGGTCCGGCAAACCTGTATGACAGGAAAGAGAGTGAATTCATGTATAGAATCTGAAAGATTACTTACCTGTTACACAGCTGTATGCAATCAGTCAGCCTAATACAGTTGCAGATGGCCGGAAAGCCAGCCAGTCAGCCATAGTTGTAAAATAAGATGCAGATGTACAGAATCTTGTTAATCCACCTTCAGAGAGGGAGTCGATCTTGGGGTCCTGCGAACCTGTATGACAAGAAAGAGAGTCAATACATGTATAGAAACTGAATGACCACTTAGCTGTTACAAAGGTTCTGTACACTCCTTCAGAGAAGGAGTCGATCTTGGGGTCCTGCAAACCTTTATGACAAGAAAGAGAGTCCATACATTTATAGAAACTGAATGATCACTTACTTGTTACACAGCTGCATTCGAAAAGTCACCCTCATACAGTTGCAGATCGACAGAAAGTCAGCCAACCAGCCATAGTTGTCAACTGAGATGCAGATGTACAGAACCTTGTTAATCCACCTTCAGAAAGGGAGTCGATCTTGGGGTCCTGTGAACCTGTATGACAAGAAAGAGTCAATACATGTATAGAAACTGAATGATCACTTACCTGTTACACAGCTGTATACTAACAGTCACCCTCGTACAGTTGCAGATCGACAGAAAGTCAATCAGCTATCCATAGTTGTAAAAAAAGTTGCAGATATACAGAACCTTGTTAATCCACCTTCAGAGAGGGAGTCGATCTTGGGGTCCTGCGAACCTGTATGACAAGAAAGAGAGTCAATACATGTATAGAAACTGAATGATCACTTACCTGTTACACAGCTGCATACGAACAGTCACCCTCATACAGTTGCAGATCGACAGAAAGTCAGCCAACCAGCCATAGTTGTAAATGAAGATGAAGATGTAAAGAACCTAGTTAATCCACCTTCAGAGAGGGAGTTTATCTTGGGGTCCTGCGACACTGTATGACAAGAAAGAGTCAATACATGTATAGAAACTGAATAATCACTTACCTGTTACACAGCTGTATACGAACAGTCACCCTCGTACAGTTGCAGATCGACAGAAAGTCAATCAGCCATCCATAGTTGTAAACGAAGATGCAGATGTACAGAACCTTGTTAATCCACCTTCAGAGAGGGAGTCGATCTTGGGGTCCTGCGAACCTGTATGACAAGAAAGAGAGTCAATACATGTATAGAAACTGAATGATCACTTACCTGTTACACAGCTGCATACGAACAGTCAGCGTCCTACTGTTGCAGATCATCAGAACATCAGCCAGCCAATGTTCCAGATGGAGATGCAGACAACCACATACATTTGCAGAAGGCAAGTCCCTTGTTGTGTGCATCCAGTTTCAAAGTGAGCCAGTCGTGAGATCCTGTGAACCTGTATGGCAAGAAAGAGAGTCAATACATGTATAAAAACAGAATGATCACTTACCTGTTACACAGCTGCATACGAACAGTCACCCTCATACAGTTGCAGATCGACAGAAAGTCAGCCAACCAGCCATAGTTGTAAATGAAGATGAAGATGTAAAGAACCTAGTTAATCCACCGTTAGATTGGGAGTTGGTCTTAGGGTCCTGTGAACCTGTATGACAAGAAAGAGAGTCAATACATGTATAGAAACTGAATGATCACTTACCTGTTACACAGCTGCATACGAACAGTCAGCCTCCTACTGTTGCACATCATCAGAACATCAGCCAGCCAATGTTCCAGATGGAGATGCAGACAACCACATACATTTGCAGAAGGCAAGTCCCTTGTTGTGTGCATACAGCTTCAAAGTGAGCCAGTCGTGAGGTCCTGTGAACCTGTATGACAAGAAAGAGAGTCAATACATGTATAGAAACTGAATGATCACTTACCTGTTACACAGGTTCTGTACACTCCTTCAGAGAAGGAGTCGATCTTGGGGTCCTGCGAACCTGTATGACAAGAAAGAGAGTCAAAACATGTATAGAAACTGAATGATCACTTACCTGTTACACAGCTGCATACGAACAGTCAGCCTCCTACTGTTGCACATCATCAGAACATCAGCCAGCCAATGTTCCAGATGGAGATTCAGACAACCACATACATTTGCAGAAGGCAAGTCCCTTGTTGTGTGCATCCAGCTTCAAAGTGAGCCAGTCGTGAGGTCCTGTGAACCTGTATGACAAGAAAGAGAGTCAATACATGTATAAAAACAGAATGATCACTTACCTGTTACACAGCTGCATACGAACAGTCACCCTCATACAGTTGAAGATCAACAGAAAGTCTGCCAGCCAGCGATAGTTGTCAACTGAGATGCAGATGTACAGAACCTTGTTAATACACCTTCACAGAGGGAGTCGATCTCGGCGTCCTGTGAACCTGTATGACAAGAAAGAGAGTCAATACATGTATAGAAACTGAATGATCACTTACCTGTTACACAGGTTCTGTACACTCCTTCAGAGAAGGAGTCGATCTTGGGGTCCTGCGAAGCTGTATGACAAGAAAGAGAGTCAATACATCTATAGAAATTGAATGATCACTTACCTGTTACACAGCTGCATACGAACAGTCACCCTCATACAGTTGCAGATTGACAGAAAGTCAGCCAACCAGCCACAGTTGTCAACTGAGATGCAGATGTACAGAACCTTGTTAATACACCTTCAGAGAGGGAGTCGATCTTGGCATCCTGTGAACCTGTATGACAAGAAAGAGAGTCAATACATGTATAGAAACTGAATGATCACTTACCTGTTACACAGCTGCATACCAAAAGTCAGCCTAATACAGTTGCAGATGGACGGAAAGCCAGACAGCCAGCCATAGTTGTCAACTGAGATGCAGATGTACAGAACCTTGTTAATCCACCTTCAGAAAGGGAGTCGATCTTGGGGTCCTGTGAACCTGTATGACAAGAAAGAGTCAATACATGTATAGAAACTGAATGATCACTTACCTGTTACACAGCTGTATACTAACAGTCACCCTCGTACAGTTGCAGATCGACAGAAAGTCAATCAGCTATCCATAGTTGTAAACGAAGTTGCAGATATACAGAACCTTGTTAATCCACCTTCAGAGAGGGAGTCGATCTTGGGGTCCTGCGAACCTGTATGACAAGAAAGAGAGTCAATACATCTATAGAAATTGAATGATCACTTACCTGTAACACAGCTGCATACGAACAGTCACCCTCATACAGTTGCAGATTGACAGAAAGTCAGCCAACCAGCCACAGTTGTCAACTGAGATGCAGATGTACAGAACCTTGTTAATCCACCTTCAGAAAGGGAGTCGATCTTGGGGTCCTGTGAACCTGTAGGAGTCGATCTTGGGGTCCTGCGAACCTGTATGACAAGAAAGAGAGTCAATACATGTATAAAAACAGAATGATCACTTACCTGTTACACAGCTGCATACGAACAGTCACCCTCATACAGTTGCAGATCATCAGAACATCAGCCAGCCAATGTTCCAGATGGAGATGCAGACAACCACATACATTTGCAGAAGGCAAGTCCCTTGTTGTGTGCATCCAGCTTCAAAGTGAGCCAGTCATGAGGTCCTGTGAACCTGTATGACAAGAAAGAGAGTCAATACATGTATTGAAACTGAATGAACACTTACCTGTTACACAGCTGCATACGAACAGTCAGCCTCCTACTGTTGCAGATCATCAGAACATCAGCCAGCCAATGTTCCAGATGGAGATCCAGACAACCATGTACATTTGCAGAAGGCAAGTCCCTTGTTGTGTGCATCCAGCTTCAAATTAAGCCAGTTGTGAGGTCCTGTGAACCTGGATGACAAGAAAGAGAGTCAATACATGTATAAAAACAGAATGATAACTTACCTGTTACACAGCTGCATACGAACAGTCACCCTCATACAGTTGCAGATCGACAGAAAGTCAGCCAGCCAGCCATAGTTGTCAACTGAGATGCAGATGTAACGAAACTTGTTAATCCACCTTCAGAGAGGTAGTCGATATTGGGGTCCGGCAAACCTGTATGACAGGAAAGAAAGTGAATTCATGTATAGAATCTGAAAGATTACTTACCTGTTACACAGCTGTATGCAATCAGTCAGCCTAATACAGTTGCAGATGGCCGGAAAGCCAGCCAGTCAGCCATAGTTGTAAAATAAGATGCAGATGTACAGAATCTTGTTAATCCACCTTCAGAGAGGGAGTCGATCTTGGGGTCCTGCGAACCTGTATGACAAGAAAGAGAGTCAATACATGTATAGAAACTGAATGACCACTTAGCTGTTACAAAGGTTCTGTACACTCCTTCAGAGAAGGAGTCGATCTTGGGGTCCTGCGAACCTTTATGACAAGAAAGAGAGTCCATACATTTATAGAAACTGAATGATCACTTACTTGTTACACAGCTGCATTCGAACAGTCACCCTCATACAGTTGCAGATCGACAGAAAGTCAGCCAACCAGCCATAGTTGTCAACTGAGATGCAGATGTACAGAACCTTGTTAATCCACCTTCAGAAAGGGAGTCGATCTTGGGGTCCTGTGAACCTGTATGACAAGAAAGAGTCAATACATGTATAGAAACTGAATGATCACTTACCTGTTACACAGCTGTATACTAACAGTCACCCTCGTACAGTTGCAGATCGACAGAAAGTCAATCAGCTATCCATAGTTGTAAACGAAGTTGCAGATATACAGAACCTTGTTAATCCACCTTCAGAGAGGGAGTCGATCTTGGGGTCCTGCGAACCTGTATGACAAGAAAGAGAGTCAATACATGTATAGAAACTGAATGATCACTTACCTGTTACACAGCTGCATACGAACAGTCAGCCTCCTACTGTTGCAGATCATCAGAACATCAGCCAGCCAATGTTCCAGATGGAGATGCAGACAACCACATACATTTGCAGAAGGCAAGTCCCTTGTTGTGTGCATCCAGCTTCAAAGTGAGCCAGTCGTGAGGTCCTGTGAACCTGTATGACAAGAAAAAGAGTCAATATATGTATAAAAACAGAATGATCACTTACCTGTTACACAGCTGCATACGAACAGTCACCCTCATACAGTTGCAGATCGACAGAAAGTCAATCAGCTATCCATAGTTGTAAACGAAGTTGCAGATATACAGAACCTTGTTAATCCACCTTCAGAGAGGGAGTCGATCTTGGGGTCCTGCGAACCTGTATGACAAGAAAGAGAGTCAATACATGTATAGAAACTGAATGATCACTTACCTGTTACACAGCTGCATACGAACAGTCAGCCTCCTACTGTTGCAGATCATCAGAACATCAGCCAGCCAATGTTCCAGATGGAGATGCAGACAACCACATACATTTGCAGAAGGCAAGTCCCTTGTTGTGTGCATCCAGCTTCAAAGTGAGCCAGTCGTGAGGTCCTGTGAACCTGTATGACAAGAAAAAGAGTCAATATATGTATAAAAACAGAATGATCACTTACCTGTTACACAGCTGCATACGAACAGTCACCCTCATACAGTTGCAGATCGACAGAAAGTCAGCCAACCAGCCATAGTTGTAAATGAAGATGAAGATGTAAAGAACCTAGTTAATCCACCTTCAGAGAGGGAGTTTATCTTGGGGTCCTGCGAAACTGTATGACAAGAAAGAGAGTCAATACATGTATAGAAACTGAATGATCACTTACCTGTTACACAGCTGCATACGAACAGTCAGGCTGCTACTGTTGCAGATCATCAGAACATCAGCCAGCCAATGTTCCAGATGGAGATGCAGACAACCACATACATTTGCAGAAGGCAAGTCCCTTGTTGTGTGCATCCAGCTTCAAAGTGAGCCAGTCATGAGGTCCTGTGAACCTGTATGACAAGAAAGAGAGTCAATACATGTATAGAAACTGAATGAACACTTACCTGTTACACAGCTGCATACGAACAGTCAGCCTCCTACTGTTGCAGATCATCAGAACATCAGCCAGCCAATGTTCCAGATGGAGATGCAGACAACCACGTACATTTGCAGAAGGCAAGTCCCTTGTTGTGTGCATCCAGCTTCAAATTGAGCCAGTCGTGAGGTCCTGTGAACCTGGATGACAAGAAAGAGAGTCAATACATGTATAAAAACAGAATGATAACTTACCTGTTACACAGCTGCATACGAACAGTCACCCTCATACATTTGCAGATCGACAGAAAGTCAGCCAGCCAGCCATAGTTGTCAACTGAGATGCAGGTGTAACGAAACTTGTTAATCCACCTTCAGAGAGGTAGTCGATATTGGGGTCCGGCAAACCTGTATGACAGGAAAGAGAGTGAATTCATGTATAGAATCTGAAAGATCACTTACCTATTACACAGCTGCATACGAACAGTCACCCTCATACAGTTATAGATCGACAGAAAGTCAGACAACCAGCCATAGTTGTAAATGAAGATGAAGATGTAAAGAACCTTGTAAATCCACCTTCAGAGAGGGAGTTAATCTTAGGGTCCTGCGAACCTTCATGACAAGAAAGAGAGTCAATACATGTATAGAAACTGAATGATCACTTACCTGTTACACAGATGCATACGAACAGTCACCCTCATACAGTTGAAGATCAACAGAAAGTCTGTCAGCCAGCGATAGTTGTCAACTGAGATGCAGATGTACAGAACCTTGTTAATACACCTTCAGAGAGGGAGTCGATCTTGGCGTCCTGTGAACCTGTATGACAAGAAAGAGAGTCAATACATGTATAGAAACTGAATGATCACTTACCTGTTACACAGCTGCATACGAACAGTCACCCTCATACAGTTGAAGATCAACAGAAAGTCTGTCAGCCAGCGATAGTTGTCAACTGAGATGCAGATGTACAGAACCTTGTTAATACACCTTCAGAGAGGGAGTCGATCTTGGCGTCCTGTGAACCTGTATGACAAGAAAGAGAGTCAATACATGTATAGAAACTGAATGATCACTTACCTGTTACACAGCTGCATACGAACAGTCAGCCTAATACAGTTGCAGATGGACGGAAAGCCAGACAGCCAGCCATAGTTGTCAACTGAGATGCAGATGTACAGAACCTTGTTAATCCACCTTCAGAAACGGAGTCGATCTTGGGGTCCGGCAAACCTGTATGACAAGAAAGAGAGTCAATACATGTATAAAAATAGAATGATCACTTACCTGTTACACAGGTGCATACGAACAGTCACCCTCATACAGTTGCAGATCGACAGAAAGTCAGCCAACCAGCCATAGTTATAAATAAAGATGAAGATGTAAATAACCTAGTTAATCCACCTTCAGAGAGGTAGTTGATCTTGGGGTCCTGCGAACCTGTATGACAAGAAAGAGAGTCAATACATGTATAGAAAATGAATGATCACTTACCTGTTACACAGCTGCATACGATCAGTCAGCCTCCTACTGTTGCAGATCTTTAGAACATCAGCCAGCCAATGTTCCAGATGGAGATGCAGACAACCACATACATTTGCAGGAGGCAAGTCCCTTGTTGTGTGCATCCAGCTTCAAAGTGAGCCAGTCATGAGGTCCTGTGAACCTGTATGACAAGAAAGAGAGTCAATACATGTATAGAAAATGAATGATCACTTACCTGTTACACAGCTGCATACGAACAGTCACCCTCATACAGTTACAGATCGAAAGAAAGTCAGCCAACCAGCCATAGTTGTAAATGAAGATGAAGATGTAAAGAACCTTGTTAATCCACCTTCAGAGAGGGAGTTGATCTTGGGGTCCTGCGAACCTGTATAACAAGAAAGAGAGTCAATACATGTACAGAAACTGAATGATCACTTACCTGTTACACAGATGCATAAGAACAGTCACCCTCATACAGTTGCAGATCGACAGAAAGTCAGCCAACCGGCCATAGTTGTCAGCTGAGATGCAGATGTAACAAACCTTGTTAATCCACTTTCAGAAAGGGAGTCGATTTTGGGGTCCTGCGAACCTGTATGACAAGAAAGAGTCAATACATGTATAAAAACAGAATGATCACTTACCTGTTACACAGCTGCATACGAACAGTCACCCCCATACAGTAGCAGATCGACAGAAAGTCAGCCAGCCAGCCATAGTTGTCAACTGAGATGCAGATGTAACGAAACTTGTTAATCCACTTTCAGAGAGGGAGTCGATATTGGGGTCCGGCAAACCTGTATGACAGGAAAGAGAGTCAATTCATGTATAGAAACTGAAAAATCACTTACCTGTTACACAGCTGTATGCGATCAGTCAGCCTAATACAGTTGCAGATGGACGGAAAGCCAGCCAGTCAGCCATAGTTGTAAAATGAGATGCAGATCTACAGAACCTTGTTAATCCACCTTCAGAGAGGGAGTCGATCTTGGGGTCCTGCGAACCTGTATAACAAGAAAGAGTGTCAGTACATGTACAGAAACTGAATGATCACTTACCTGTTACACAGCTGCATACGAACAGTCACCCTCATACAGCTGAAGATCAACAGCAAGTCTGCCAGCCAGCGATAGTTGTCAACTGAGATGCAGATGTACAGAACCTTGTTAATCCACCTTCAGAGAGGGAGTCGATCTTGGCGTCCTGTGAACCTGTATGACAAGAAAGAGAGTCAATACATGTATAGAAACTGAATGATCACTTACCTGTTACACAGCTGTATGCGATCAGTCAGCCTAATACAGTTGCAGATGGACGGAAAGCCAGCCAGTCAGCCATAGTTGTAAAATGAGATGCAGATCTACAGAACCATGTTAATCCACCTTCAGAGAGGGAGTCGATCTTGGGGTCCTGCGAACCTGTATAACAAGAAAGAGTGTCAATACATGTACAGAAACTGAATGATCACTTACCTGTTACACAGATGCATAAGAACAGTCACCCTCATACAGTTGCAGATCGACAGAAAATAAGCCAGCCAGCCATAGTTGTAAACTGAGATGCAGATGTACAGAACCTTGATAATCCACCTTCAGAGAGGGAGTCGATCTTGGGGTCCTGTGAACCTGTATGACAAGAAAGAGAGTCAAAACATGTATAGAAACTGAATGATCACTTACCTGTTACACAGCTGCATACGAACAGTCACCCTCATACAGTTGCAGATCGACAGAAAGTCAATCAGCCATCCATAGTTGTAAACGAAGATGCAGATGTACAGAACCTCCTTAATCCACCTTCAGAGAGGGAGTCGATCTTGGAGTCCTGTGAAACTGTATGACAAGAAAGAGAGTCAATACATGTATAGAAACTGGATGATTACTTACCTGTTAAAAAGCTGCATACGAACAGATACCCTCCTACTGTTGCAGATCATCAGAACATCAGCTAGCCAATGTTCCAGATGGTGATGCAGACAACCACATACATCTGCAGAAGGCAAGTCCCTGGATGTGTGCATCCAGCTTCAAAGTGAGCCAGTCGTGAGGTCCTGCGAACCTGTATGATAAGAAAGAGTCAATACATGTATAGAAACTGAATGATCACTTACCTGTTACACAGCTGCATACGAAAAGTCACCCTCATGCAGTTGCAGATCGACAGAAAGTCAGCCAACCACCCATAGTTGTCAATTGAGATGCAGATGTACAGAACCTTGTTAATCCACCTTCAGAGAGGGAGTCGATCTTGGCGTCCTGTGAACCTGTATGACAAGAAAGAGAGTCAATCCATGTATAGAAACTGAATGATCACTTACCTGTTACACAGCTGCATACGAACAGTCAGCCTAATACAGTTGCAGATGGACGGAAAGCCAGCCAGCCAGCCATAGTTGTCAACTGAGATGCAGATGTACAGAACCTTGTTAATCCACCTTCAGAGAGGTAGTCGATCTTGGGGTCCTGCGAACCTGTATGACAAGAGAGTCAATACATGTATAGAAACTGGATGATTACTTACCTGTTAAAAAGCTGCATACGAACAGATACCCTCCTACTGTTGCAGATCATCAGAACATCAGCCAGCCAATGTTCCAGATGGAGATGCAGACAACCACATACATCTGCAGAAGGCAAGTCCCTTGTTGTGTGCATCCAGCTTCAAAGTGAGCCAGTCGTGAGGTCCTGTGAACCTGGATGACAAGAAAGAGAGTCAATACATGTATAAAAACTGAATGATCACTTACCTATTACACAGCTGCATACGAACAGTCACCCTCAAACAGTTGCAGATCGACAGAAAGTCAGCCAGCCAGCCATAGTTGTCAACTGAGATGCAGATGTAACGAAACTTGTTAATCCACCTTCAGAGAGGGAGTCGATCTTGGGGTCCTGCGAACCTGTATAACAAGAAAGAGTGTCAATACATGTACAGAAACTGAATGATCACTTACCTGTTACACAGATGCATAAGAACACTCACCCTCATACAGTTGCAGATCGACAGAAAGTCAATCAGCCATCCATAGTTGTAAACGAAGATGCAGATGTACAGAACCTTGTTAATCTACCTTCAGAGTGGTAGTCGATCTTGGGGTCCTGCGAACCTATTTGACAAGCAAGAGAGTCAATACATGTATAGAAACTGAATGATCACTTACCTGTTACACAGCTGCATACGAACAGTCACCCTCATACAGTTGAAGATCAACAGAAAGTCTGTCAGCCAGCGATAGTTGTCAACTGAGATGCAGATGTACAGAACCTTGTTAATCCACCTTCAGAGAGGTAGTCGATCTTGGGGTCCTGCGAACCTGTATGACAAGAAAGAGAGTCAATAAATGTATAGAAACTGAATGATCACTTACCTGTTACACAGCTGCATATGAACAGTCAGCCTCCTACTGTTGCAGATCATCAGAACATCAGCCAGCCAATGTTCCAGATGGAGATGCAGACAACCACATACATTAGCAGAAGGCAAGTCCCTTGTTGTGTGCATCCAGCTTCAAAGTGAGCCAGTCGTGAGGTCCTGTGAACCTGGATGACAAGAAAGAGAGTCAATACATGTATAAAAACTGAATGATCACTTACCTATTACACAGCTGCATACGAACAGTCACCCTCATACAGTTGCAGATCGACAGAAAGTCAGCCAGCCAGCCATAGTTGTCAACTGAGACTCAGATGTAACGAAACTTGTTAATCCACCTTCAGAGAGGGAGTCGATCTTTGGGTCCTGCGAACCTGTATAACAAGAAAGAGTGTCAATACATGTACAGAAACTGAATGATCACTTACCTGTTTCACAGATGCATAAGAACAGTCACCCTCATACAGTTGCAGATCGACAGAAAGTGAATCAGCCATCCATAGTTGTAAACGAAGATGCAGATGTACAGAACCTTGTTAATCCACCTTCAGAGTGGTAGTCGATCTTGGGGTCCTGCGAACCTATATGACAAGAAAGAGAGTCAATACATGTATAGAAACTGAATGATCACTTACCTGTTACACAGCTGCATACGAACAGTCACCCTCATACAGTTGAAGATCAACAGAAAGTCTGTCAGCCAGCGATAGTTGTCAACTGAGATGCAGATGTACAGAACCTTGTTAATCCACCTTCAGAAACGGAGTCGATCTTGGGGTCCTGCGAACCTGTATGACAAGAAAGAGTGTCAATACATGTATAGAAACTGAATGATCACTTACCTGTTACACAGCTGCATACGAACAGTCAGCCTCCTACTGTTGCAGATCATCAGAACATCAGCCAGCCAATTTTCCAGATGGAGATACAGACAACCACATACATTTGCAGAAGTCAAGTCCCTTGTTGTGTGCATCCAGCTTCAAAGTGAGCCAGTCGTGAGGTCCTGTGATCCTGTATGACAAGAAAGAGAGTCAATACATGTATAAAAACAGAATGATCACTTACCTGTTACACAGCTGCATACGAACAATCACCCTCATACAGTTGCAGATTGACAGAATGTCAGCCAACCAGCCATAGTTGTAAATGAAGATGAAGATGTAAAGAACCTTGTTAATCCACCTTCTTAGAGGGAGTTGATCTTGGGGTCCTGCGAACATGTATGACAAGAAAGAGAGTGAATACATGTATAGAAACTGAATGATCACTTACCTGTTACACAGCTGCATACGAACAGTCAGCCTCCTACTGTTGCAGATCATCAGAACATCAGCCAGCCAATGTTCCAGATGGAGATGCAGGCAACCACATAGATTTGCAGAAGGCAAGTCCCTTGTTGTGTGCATCCAGCTTCAAAGTGAGCCAGTCGTGAGGTCCTGTGAACCTGGATGACAAGAAAGAGAGTCAATACATGTATAAAAACTGAATGATCACTTACCTATTACACAGCTGCATACGAACAGTCACCCTCATAAAGTTGCAGATCGACAGAAAGTCAGCCAGCCAGTCATAGTTGTCAACTGAGACGCAGATGTAACGAAACTTGTTAATCCACCTTCAGAGAGGGAGTCGATCTTGGGGTCCTCCGAACCTGTATAACAAGAAAGAGTGTCAATACATGTACAGAAACTGAATGATCACTTACCTGTTACACAGATGCATAAGAACAGTCACCCTCATACAGTTGCAGATGGACGGAAAGCCAGCCAGTCAGCCATAGTTGTAAAATGAGATGCAGATCTACAGAACCTTGTTAATCCACCTTCAGAGAGGGAGTCGATCTTGGGGTCCTGCGAACCTGTATAACAAGAAAGAGTGTCAATACATGTACAGAAACTGAATGATCACTTACCTGTTACACAGCTGCATACGAACAGTCACCCTCATACAGTTGCAGATCGACAGAAAGTCAGCCAGCCAGCCATAGTTGTAAACTGAGATGCAGATGTACAGAACCTTGATAATCCACCTTCAGAGAGGGTGTCGATCTTGGGGTCCTGTGAACCTGTATGACAAGAAAGAGAGTCAATACATGTATAGAAACTAAATGATCACTTACCTGCTAAAAAGCTGCATACAAACAGTTAGCCTCCTACTGTTGCAGATCATGAGAACATCAGCCAGCCAATGTTCCAGATGGAGATGTAGACAACCACATACATCTGCAGAAGGCAAGTCCCTGGTTGTGTGCATCCAGCTACAAAGTGAGCCAGTCGTGAGGTCCTGCGAACCTGTATGACAAGAAAGAGAGTCAATACATGTATAGAAACTGAATGATCACTTACCTGTTACACAGCTGCATACGAAAAGTCACCCTAATGCAGTTGCAGATCGACAGAAAGTCAGCCAACCACCCATAGTTGTGAACTGAGATGCAGATGTACAGAAACTTGTTAATCCACCTTCAGAGAGGAAGTCGATCTTGGGGTCCTGCGAACCTGTATGACAAGAAAGAGTGTCAATACATGTATAGAAACTGAATGATCACTTACCTGTTACTCAGCTGCATACGAACAATCACCCTCATACAGTTGCAGATTGACAGAAAGTCAGCCAACCAGCCATAGTTGTAAATGAAGATGAAGATGTAAAGAACCTTGTTAATCCACCTTCAGAGAGGGAGTTGATCTTGGGGTCCTGCGAACCTGTATGACAAGAAAGAGAGTCAATACATATATAGAAACCGAATGATCACTTACCTGTTACACAGGTTCTGTACACTCCTTCAGAGAAGGAGTCGATCTTGGGGTCCTGCGAACATGTATGACAAGAAAGAGAGTCAATACATGTATAGAAACTGAATGATCACTTACCTGTTACACAGATGCATACGAACAGTCAGCCTCCTACTGTTGCAGATCTTTAGAACATTAGCCAGCCAATGTTCCAGATGGAGATGCAGACAACCACATACATTTGCAGAAGGCAAGTCTCTTGTTGTGTGCATCCAGCTTTAAAGTGAGCCAGTCATGAGGTCCTGTGAACCTGTATGACAAGAAAGAGAGTCAATACATGTATAGAAACTGAATGATCACTTACCTGTTACACAGCTGCATACGAACAGTCAGCCTAATACAGTTGCAGATGGACGGAAAGCCAGCCAGCCAGCCAGAGTTGTCAACTGAGATGCAGATGTACAGAACCTTGTTAATCCACCTTCAGAGAGGTAGTCGATCTTGGGGTCCTGCGAACCTGTATGACAAGAAAGAGAGTCAATACATGTATAGAAACTGAATGATCACTTACCTGTTAAACAGCTGCATACGAACAGTCACCCTCATGCAGTTGCAGGTCGACAGAAAGTCAGCCAGCCAGCCATATTTGTCAACTGAGATGCGGATGTACAGAACCTTGTTAATCCACCTTCAGAGAGGGAGTCGATATTGGGGTCCTGCGCACCTGTATGACAAGAGAGTCAATACATGTATAGAAACTGAATGATCACTTACCTGTTACACAGCTGCATACGAACAGGCAGCCTAATACAGTTGCAGATGATTGGAAAGCCAGCCAGCCAGCCATAGTTGTAAAATGAGATGCAGATGTACAGAACCTTGTTAATCCACCTTCAGAGAGGGAGTCGATCTTGGCATCCTGTGAACCTGTAAGACAAGAAAGAGAGTCAGTACATGTATAGAAACTGAATGATCACTTACCTGTTACACAGCTGCATACGAACAGTCAGCCTAATACAGTTGCAGATGGACGGAAAGCCAGACAGCCAGCCATAGTTGTCAACTGAGATGCAGATGTACAGAACCTTGTTAATCTACCTTCAGAAAGGGAGTCGATCTTGGGGTCCTGTGAACCTGTATGACAAGAAAGAGTCAATACATGTATAGAAACTGAATGATCACTTACCTGTTACACAGCTGTATACGAACAGTCACCCTCGTACAGTTGGAGATCGACAGAAAGTCAATCAGCCATCCATAGTTGTAAACGAAGATGCAGATGTACAGAACCTTGTTAATCCACCTTCAGAGAGGGAGTCGATCTTGGGGTCCTGCGAACCTGTATGACAAGAAAGAGAGTCAATACATGTATAGAAACTGAATGATCACTTACCTGTTACACAGCTGCATACGAACAGTCAGCCTCCTACTGTTGCAGATCATCAGAACATCAGCCAGCCAATGTTTCAGATGGAGATGCAGACAACCACATACATTTGCAGAAGGCAAGTCCCTTGTTGTGTGCATCCAGTTTCAAAGTGAGCCAGTCGTGAGGTCCTGTGAACCTGTATGGCAAGAAAGAGAGTCAATACATGTATAAAAACAGAATGATCACTTACCTGTTACACAGCTGCATACGAACAGTCACCCTCATACAGTTGCAGATCGACAGAAAGTCAGCCAACCAGCCATAGTTGTAAATGAAGATGAAGATGTAAAGAACCTAGTTAATCCACCTTTAGAGATGGAGTTGGTCTTAGGGTCCTGCGAACCTGTATGATAAGAAAGAGAGTCAATACATGTATAGAAACTGAATGATCACTTACCTGTTACACAGGTTCTGTACACTGCTTCAGAAAAGGAGTCAATCTTGGGGTCCTGCGAACCTGTATGACAAGAAAGAGAGTCAAAACATGTATATAAACTGAATGATCACTTACCTGTTACACAGCTGCATACGAACAGTCAGCCTCCTACTGTTGCACATCATCAGAACATCAGCCAGCCAATGTTCCAGATGGAGAGGCAGACAACCACATACATTTGCAGAAGGCAAGTCCCTTGTTGTGTGCATCCAGTTTCAAAGTGAGCCAGTCGTGAGGTCCTGTGAACTTGTATGACAAGAAAGAGAGTCAATACATGTATAAAAACAGAATGATCACTTACCTGTTACACAGCTGCATACGAACAGTCACCCTCATACAGTTGAAGATCAACAGAAACTCTGCCAGCCAGCGATAGTTGTCAACTGAGATGCAGATGTACAGAACCTTGTTAATCCACCTTCAGAGAGGGAGTCGATCTTGGGGTCCTGTGAACCTGTATGACAAGAAAGAGAGTCAATACATGTATAGAAACTGAATGATCACTTACCTGTTACACAGGTTCTGTACATTCCTTCAGAGAAGGAGTCGATCTTTGGGTCCTGCGAACCTGTATGACAAGAAAGAGAGTGAATACATGTATAGAAACTGAATGATCACTTACCTGTTACACAGCTGCATGTGAACAGTCAGCCAAATACAGTTGCAGATGGACGGAAAGCATGCCAGCCAGCCATAGTTGTCAACTGAGATGCAGATGTACAGAACCTTGTTAATCCACCTTCAGAGAGGTAGTCGATCTTGGGGTCCTGCGAACCTGTATGACAAGAAAGAGAGTCAATAAATGTATAGAAACTGAATGATCACGTACCTGTTACACAGCTGCATACGAACAGTCAGCCTCTTACTGTTGCAGATCATCAGAACATCAGCCAGCCAATGTTCCAGATGGAGATGCAGGCAACCACAGATTTGCAGAAGGCAAGTCCCTTGTTGTGTGCATCCAGCTTCAAAGTGAGCCAGTCGTGAGGTCCTGTGAACCTGTATGACAAGAAAGAGAGTCAATACATGTATAGAAACTGAAAGATCACTTACCTGTTACACAACTGTGTGCGAACAGTCACCCTCGTACAGTTGCAGATCGACAGAAAGTCAATCAGCCATTCATAGTTGTAAACGAAGATGCAGATGTACAGAACCTTCTTAATCCACCTTCAGAGAGGGAGTTGATCTTGGGGTCCTGCGAACCTGTATGACAAGAAAGAGAGTCAATACATGTATAGAAACTGAATGATCACTTACCTGTTAAACAGCTGCATACGAACAGTCACCCTCATGCAGTTGCAGGTCGACAGAAAGTCAGCCAGCCAGCCATATTTGTCAACTGAGATGCGGATGTACAGAACCTTGTTAATCCACCTTCAGAGAGGGAGTCGATATTGGGGTCCAGCGCACCTGTATGACAAGAAAGAGAGTCAATACATGTATAGAAACTGAATGATCACTTACCTGTTACACAGCTGCATACGAACAGTCACCCTCATACAGTTGAAGATCAACAGAAAGTCTGCCAGCCAGCGATAGTTGTCAACTGAGATGCAGATGTACAGAACCTTGTTAATACACCTTCAGAGAGGGAGTCGATCTTGGCGTCCTGTGAACCTGTATGACAAGAAAGAGAGTCAATATATGTATAAAAACAGAATGATCACTTACCTGTTACACAGCTGCATACGAACAGTCACCCTCATACAGTTGCAGATCGACAGAAAGTCAGCCAACCAGCCATAGTTGTAAATGAAGATGAAGATGTAAAGAACCTAGTTAATCCACCTTCAGAGAGGGAGTTTATCTTGGGGTCCTGCGAAACTGTATGACAAGAAAGAGAGTCAATACATGTATAGAAACTGAATAATCACTTACCTGTTACACAGGTTCTGTACACTCCTTCAGAGAAGGAGTCGATCTTGGGGTCCTGCGAACCTGTATGACAAGAAAGAGAGTCCATACATTTATAGAAACTGAATGATCACTTACCTGTTACACAGATGCATTCGAACAGTCACCCTCATACAGTTGCAGATCGACAGAAAGTCAGCCAACCAGCCATATTAGTCAACTGAGATGCAGATGTACAGAACCTTGTTAATCCACCTTCAGAGAGGGAGTCGATCTTGGGGTCCTGCGAACCTGTATGAGAAGAAAGAGTGTCAATACATGTTTAGAAACCAAATGATCACTTACCTATTACACAGCTGCATACGAACAGTCACCCTCATACAGTTACAGATCGACAGAAAGTCATCCAGCCAGCCATAGTTGTAATTGAAGATGAAGATGTAAAGAACCTTGTTAATCCACTTTCAGAGAGGGAGTTGATTTTGGGGTCCTGCGAACCTGTTTGACAAGAAAGAGAGTCAATACATGAATATAAATTGAAAGATTACTTACCTGTTACACAACTGTATGCGAACAGTCAGCCTAATATAGTTGCAGATGAATGGAAAGCCAGCAAGCCAGCCATAGTTGCAAAATGAGATGCAGATGTACAGAACCTTGCAAATCCACCTTCAGAGAGGGAGTCGATCTTGCCGTCCTGTGAACCTGTAAGACAAGGAAGAGAGTCAATACATGTATAGAAACTGAATGATCACTTACCTGTTACACAGCTGCATACGAACAGTCACCCTCATACAGTTGCAGATCGAAAGAAAGTCAGCCAACCAGCCATAGTTGTAAATGAAGATGAAGATATAAAGAACCTAGTTAATCCACCTTCAGAGAGGGAGTTTATCTTGGGGTCCTGCGAACCTGTATGACAAGAAAGAGAGTCAATACATGTATAGAAACTGAATGATCACTTACCTGTTACACAGATGCATACGAACAGTCAGCCTCCTACTGTTTCAGATCATCAGAACATCAGCCAGCCAATGTTCCAGATGGAGATGCAGACAATCACATACATTTTCAGAAGGCAAGTCTCTTGTTGTGTGCATCCAGCTTTAAATTGAGCCAGTCATGAGGTCCTGTGAACCTGTATGACAAGAAAGAGAGTCAATACATGTATAGAAACTGAAAGATCATTTACCTGTTACACAACTGTGTGCGAACAGTCACCCTCGTACAGTTGCAGATCGACAGAAAGTCAATCTGGCATCCATAGTTGTCAACTGAGATGCAGATGTAAAGAAACTTGTTAATCCACCTTCAGAGAGGGAGTCAATCTTGGGGTCCGGCAAACCTGTATGACAGGAAAGAGAGTCAATTCTTGTATAGAAATTGAAAGATCACTTACCTCTTACACAGCTGTATGCGATCAGTCAGTCTAATACAGTTGCAGATGGACAGAAAGCCAGCCAGTCAGCCATAGTTGTAAAATGAGATGCAGATGTACAGAACCTTGTTAATCCACCTTCAGAGAGGGAGTCGATCTTGGGGTCCTGCGAACCTGTATGACAAGAAAGAGAGTCAATACATGTATAGAAACTGAATGATCACTTACCTGTTACACAACTGTATGGGAACAGTCAGCCTCATACAGTTACAGATCGACTGAAAGTCAGCCTGCCAGCCATAGTTGGAAACGAAGATGCAGATGTAAAGAACCTTTTTAGTCCACCTTCAGAAAGGGATTCGATCTTGGGGTCCTGCGAACCTGTATGACAAGAAAGAGAGTCAATACATGTATAGAAACTGAATGATCACTTACCTGTTACACAACTGTATGGGAACAGTCAGCCTCATACAGTTACAGATCGACTGAAAGTCAGCCTGCCAGCCATAGTTGGAAACAAAGATGCAGATGTAAAGAACCTTTTTAGTCCACCTTCAGAAAGGGATTCGATCTTGGGGTCCTGCGAACCTGTATGACAAGAAAGAGAGTCAATACATGTATAGAAACTGAATGATCACTTACCTGTTACACAACTGTATGCGATTAGTCACCCTCATACAGTTGCAGATAGACAGAAAGTCAGACAACCAGCCATAGTTGTAAATGAAGATGAAGATGTAAAGAACCTTATTAGTCCACCTTCAGAAAGGGATTCGATCTTGGGGTCCGGCGAACCTGTATGACAAGAAAGAGAGTCAATACATGTATAGAAACTGAATGATCACTTACCTGTTACACAGATGCATATGAAAAGTCAGCCTCCTACTGTTGCAGATCATCAGAACATCAGCCAGCCAATGTTCCAGATGGAGATGCAGACAACCACATACATTTGCAGAAGGCAAGTCACTTGTTGTGTGCATCCAGCTTCATAGTGAGCCAGTCGTGATGTCCTGTGAACCTGTATAACAAGAAAGAGAGTCCATACATTAATAGAAATTGAAAGATCACTTACCTCTTACACAGCTGTATGCGATCAGTCAGTCTAATACAGTTGCAGATGGACAGAAAGACAGCCAGTCAGCCATAGTTGTAAAATGAGATGCAGATGTACAGAACCTTGTTAATCCACCTTCAGAGAGGGAGTCGATCTTGGGGTCCTGCGAACCTGTATGACAAGAAAGAGAGTCAATACATGTATAGAAACTGAATGATCACTTACCTGTTACACAACTGTATGGGAACAGTCAGCCTCATACAGTTACAGATCGACTGAAAGTCAGCCTGCCAGCCATAGTTGGAAACGAAGATGCAGATGTAAAGAACCTTTTTAGTCCACCTTCAGAAAGGGATTCGATCTTGGGGTCCTGCGAACCTGTATGACAAGAAAGAGAGTCAATACATGTATAGAAACTGAATGATCACTTACCTGTTACACAACTGTATGGGAACAGTCAGCCTCATACAGTTACAGATCGACTGAAAGTCAGCCTGCCAGCCATAGTTGGAAACAAAGATGCAGATGTAAAGAACCTTTTTAGTCCACCTTCAGAAAGGGATTCGATCTTGGGGTCCTGCGAACCTGTATGACAAGAAAGAGAGTCAATACATGTATAGAAACTGAATGATCACTTACCTGTTACACAACTGTATGCGATTAGTCACCCTCATACAGTTGCAGATAGACAGAAAGTCAGACAACCAGCCATAGTTGTAAATGAAGATGAAGATGTAAAGAACCTTATTAGTCCACCTTCAGAAAGGGATTCGATCTTGGGGTCCGGCGAACCTGTATGACAAGAAAGAGAGTCAATACATGTATAGAAACTGAATGATCACTTACCTGTTACACAGATGCATATGAAAAGTCAGCCTCCTACTGTTGCAGATCATCAGAACATCAGCCAGCCAATGTTCCAGATGGAGATGCAGACAACCACATACATTTGCAGAAGGCAAGTCACTTGTTGTGTGCATCCAGCTTCATAGTGAGCCAGTCGTGATGTCCTGTGAACCTGTATAACAAGAAAGAGAGTCCATACATTAATAGAAACTGAATGATCACTTACCTGTTACACAGCTGCATTCGAATAGTCACCCTCATACAGTTGCAGATCGACAGAAAGTCAGCCAACAAGCCATAGTTGTCAACTGAGATGCAGATGTACAGAACCTTGTTAATCCACCTTCAGAGAGGGAGTCGATCTTGGGGTCCTGTGAACCTGTATGACAAGAAAGAGTGTCAATACATGTATAGAAACTAAATGATCACTTACCTATTACACAGCTGCATACGAACAGTAACCCTCATACAGTTACAGATCGACAGAAAGTCATCCAGCCAGCCATAGTTGTAAATGAAGATGAAGATGTAAAGAACCATGTTAATCCACCTTCAGAGAGGAAGTTGATTTTGGGATCCTGCAAACCTGTATGACAAGAAAGAGAGTCAATACATGTACAGAAACTGAATGATCACTTACCTGTTACACAGATGCATACGAACAGTCACCCTCATACAGTTGCAGATCGACAGAAAGTCAGCCAGCCAGCCATAGTTATCAACTGATATGCAGATGTACAGAACCTTGTTAATCCACCTTCAGAGAGGGAGTAGATCCTGGCGTCTTGTGAACCTGTATGACAAGAAAGAGTGTCAATACATGTATAGAAACTGAATGATCACTTACCTGTTACACAACTGTATGCGATTAGTCACCCTCATACAGTTGCAGATAGACAGAAAGTCAGACAACCAGCCATAGTTGTAAATGAAGATGAAGATGTAAAGAACCTTATTAGTCCACCTTCAGAAAGGGATTCGATCTTGGGGTCCGGCGAACCTGTATGACAAGAAAGAGAATCAATACATATATAGAAACTGAATGATCACTTACCTGTTACACAACTGTATGCGATTAGTCACCCTCATACAGTTGCAGATAGACAGAAAGTCAGACAACCAGCCATAGTTGTAAATGAAGATGAAGATGTAAAGAACCTTATTAGTCCACCTTCAGAAAGGGATTCGATCTTGGGGTCCGGTGAACCTGTATGACAAGAGAGAGAGTCAATACATGTATAGAAACTGAATGATCACTTACCTGTTACACAGATGCATATGAAAAGTCAGCCTCCTACTGTTGCAGATCATCAGAACATCAGCCAGCCAATGTTCCAGATGGAGATGCAGACAACCACATACATTTGCAGAAGGCAAGTCCCTTGTTGTGTGCATCCAGCTTCATAGTGAGCCAGTCGTGATGTCCTGTGAACCTGTATAACAAGAAAGAGAGTCCATACATTAATAGAAACTGAATGATCACTTACCTGTTACACAGCTGCATTCGAATAGTCACCCTCATACAGTTGCAGATCGACAGAAAGTCAGCCAACCAGCCATAGTTGTCAACTGAGATGCAGATGTACAGAACCTTGTTAATCCACCTTCAGAGAGGGAGTCGATCTTGGGGTCCTGCGAACCTGTATGACAAGAAAGAGTGTCAATACATGTATAGAAACTAAATGATCACTTACCTATTACACAGCTGCATACGAACAGTAACCCTCATACAGTTACAGATCGACAGAAAGTCATCCAGCCAGCCATAGTTGTAAATGAAGATGAAGATGTAAAGAACCATGTTAATCCACCTTCAGAGAGGGAGTTGATTTTGGGGTCCGGCGAACCTGTATGACAAGAAAGAGAGTCAATACATGTATAGAAACTGAATGATCACTTACCTGTTACACAGATGCATATGAAAAGTCAGCCTCCTACTGTTGCAGATCATCAGAACATCAGCCAGCCAATGTTCCAGATGGAGATGCAGACAACCACATACATTTGCAGAAGGCAAGTCCCTTGTTGTGTGCATCCAGCTTCATAGTGAGCCAGTCGTGATGTCCTGTGAACCTGTATAACAAGAAAGAGAGTCCATACATTAATAGAAACTGAATGATCACTTACCTGTTACACAGCTGCATTCGAATAGTCACCCTCATACAGTTGCAGATCGACAGAAAGTCATCCAGCCAGCCATAGTTGTAAATGAAGATGAAGATGTAAAGAACCATGTTAATCCACCTTCAGAGAGGGAGTTGATTTTGGGGTCCTGCAAACCTGTATGACAAGAAAGAGAGTCAATACATGTATAGAAACTGAGTGATCACTTACCTGTTACACAACTGTATGCGAACAGTCAGCCTCATACAGTTACAGATCGACTGAAAGTCAGCTAGCCAGCCATAGTTGTAAAATGAGATGCAGATGTGCAGAACCTTGTAAATCCACCTTCAGAAAGGGAGTCGATCTTGGGGTCCTGCGAACCTGTATGACAAGAAAGAGAGTCAATACATGTATAAAAACACAATGTTCACTTACCTGTTACACAGCTGCATACGAAAAGTCACCCTCATGCAGTTGCAGATCGACAGAAAGTCAGCCAACCAGCCATAGTTGTCAACTGAGATGCAGATGTACAGAACCTTGTTAATCCACCTTCAGAGAGGGAGTCGATCTTGGGGTCCTGCGAACCTGTATGACAAGAAAGAGTGTCAATACATGTATAGAAACTGAATGATCACTTATCTATTACACAGCTGCATACGAACAGTCAGCCTAATACAGTTGCAGATCATCAGTACATCAGCCAGCCAATTTTCCAAATGGAGATGCAGGCAACCACATAGATTTGCAGAAGGCAAGTCCCTTGTTGTGTGCATCCAGCTTCAAAGTGAGCCAGTCGTGAGGTCCTGTGAACCTGGATGACAAGAAAGAGAGTCAATACATGTATAAAAACTGAATGATCACTTACCTGTTACACAGCTGCATACGAACAGTCACCCTCATACAGTTGCAGATCGACAGAAAGTCAGCCAGCCAGCCATAGTTGTCAACTGAGATGAAGATGTAACAAAACATGTTAATCCACCTTCAGAGAGGGAGTCGATATTGGGGTCCGGCAAACCTGTATGACAAGAAAGAGAGTCAATACATGTATAGAAAGTGAATGATCACTTACCTGTTACACAGGTTCTGTACACTCCTTCAGAGAAGGAGTCGATCTTGGGGTCCTGCGAACCTGTATGACAAGAAAGAGAGTCAATACATGTAAAGAAACTAAATGATCACTTACCTGTTACACAGCTGCATACGAACAGTCAGACTAATACAGTTGCAGATGGACGGAAAGCCAGACAGCCAGCCATAGTTGTCAATTGAGATGCAGATGTACAGAACCTTGTTAATCCACCTTCAGAAAGGGAGTCGATCTTGCGGTCCTGTGAACCTGTATGACAAGAAAGAGTCAATACATGTATAGAAACTGAATGATCACTTACCTGTTACACAGCTGCATACGAACAGTCACCCTCATACAATTGCAGATCGACAGAAAGTCAGCCAACCAGCCACAGTTGTCAACTGAGATGCAGATGTACAGAACCTTCTTAATCCACCTTCAGAGAGGGAGTCGATCTTGGGGTCCTGCGAACCTGTATGACAAGAAAGAGTCAATACATGTACAGAAAGTGAATGATCACTTACCTGTTACACAGGTTCTGTACACTCCTTCAGAGAAGGAGTCGATCTTGGGGTCCTGCGAACCTGTATGACAAGAAAGAGAGTCAATACATCTATAGAAATTGAATGATCACTTACCTGTTACACAGCTGCATACGAACAGTCACCCTCATACAGTTGCAGATTGACAGAAAGTCAGCCAACCAGCCACAGTTGTCAATTGAGATGCAGATGTACAGAACCTTGTTAATACACCTTCAGAGAGGGAGTCGATCTTGGCGTCCTGTGAACCTGTATGACAAGAAAGAGAGTCAATACATGTAAAGAAACTAAATGATCACTTACCTGTTACACAGCTGCATACGAACACTCAGCCTAATACAGTTGCAGATGGACGGAAAGCCAGACAGCCAGCCATAGTTGTCAACTGGGATACAGATGTACAGAACCTTGTTAATCCACCTTCAGAAAGGGAGTCGATCTTGGGGTCCTGTGAACCTGTATGACAAGACAGAGAGTCAATACATGTATAGAAACTGAATGATCACTTACCTGTTACACAGCTGCATACGAACAGTAACCCTCATACAGTTACAGATCGACAGAAAGTCATCCAGCCAGCCATAGTTGTAAATGAAGATGAAGATGTAAAGAACCATGTTAATCCACCATAAGAGAGGGAGTTGATTTTGGGGTCCTGCAAACCTGTATGACAAGAAAGAGAGTCAATACATGTATAGAAACTGAGTTATCACTTACCTGTTACACAACTGTATGCGAACAGTCAGCCTCATACAGTTACAGATCGACTGAAAGTCAGCTAGCCAGCCATAGTTGTAAAATGAGATGCAGATGTGCAGAACCTTGTAAATCCACCTTCAGAAAGGGAGTCGATCTTGCGGTCCTGTGAACCTGTATGACAAGAAAGAGTCAATACATGTATAGAAACTGAATGATCACTTACCTGTTACACAGCTGCATACGAACAGTCACCCTCATACAGTTGAAGATCAACAGAAAGTCTGCCAGCCAGCGATAGTTGTCAACTGAGATGCAGATGTACAGAACCTCGTTAATCCACCTTCAGAAAGGGAGTCGATCTTGGGGTCCTGCGAACCTGTATGACAAGAAAGAGTCAATACATGTACAGAAACTGAATGATCACTTACCTGTTACACAGCTGCATACGAACAGTCACCCTCATACAATTGCAGATCGACAGAAAGTCAGCCAACCAGCCACAGTTGTCAACTGAGATGCAGATGTACAGAAAGTGAATGATCACTTACCTGTTACACAGGTTCTGTACACTCCTGCAGAGAAGGAGTCGATCTTGGGGTCCTGCGAACCTGTATGACAAGAAAGAGAGTCAACACATGTATAGAAACTGAATGATCACTTACCTGTTACACAGCTGCATACGAACAGTCAGCCTAATACAGTTGCAGATCATCAGTACATCAGCCAGCCAATGTTCCAGATGGAGATGCAGGCAACCACATAGATTTGCAGAAGGCAAGTCCCTTGTTGTGTGCATCCAGCTTCAAAGTGAGCCAGTCGTGAGGTCCTGTGAACTTGTATGACAAGAAAGAGAGTCAATACATGTATAGAAACTGAATGATCACTTACCTTTTACACAGCTGCATACGAACAGTCACCGTCATACAGTTGCAGATCGACAGAAAGTCAGCAAACCAGCCACAGTTGTCAACTGAGATGCAGATGTACAGAACCTTCTTAATCCACCTTCAGAGAGGGAGTCGATCTTGGGGTCCTGCGAACCTGTATGACAAGAAAGAGAGTCAATACATGTATAGAAAGTGAATGATCACTTACCTGTTACACAGGTTCTGTACACTCCTGCAGAGAAGGAGTCGATCTTGGGGTCCTGCGAAACTGTATGACAAGAAAGAGAGTCAATACATCTATAGAAATTGAATGATCACTTACCTGTTACACAGCTGCATACGAACAGTCACCCTCATACAGTTGCAGATTGACAGAAAGTCAGCCAACCAGCCACAGTTGTCAACTGAGATGCAGATGTACAGAACCTTGTTAATACACCTTCAGAGAGGGAGTCGATCTTGGCGTCCTGTGAACCTGTATGACAAGAAAGAGAGTCAATACATGTAAAGAAACTAAATGATCACTTACCTGTTACACAGCTGCATACGAACAGTCAGCCTAATACAGTTGCAGATGGACGGAAAGCCAGACAGCCAGCCATAGTTGTCAATTGAGATGCAGATGTACAGAACCTTGTTAATCCACCTTCAGAAAGGGAGTCGATCTTGCGGTCCTGTGAACCTGTATGACAAGAAAGAGTCAATAAATGTATAGAAACTGAATGATCACTTACCTGTTACACAGCTGTATATGAACAGTCACCCTCGTACAGTTGCAGATCGACAGAAAGTCAATCAGCCATCCATAGTTGTAAACGAAGATGCAGATGTACAGAACCTTGTTAATCCACCTTCAGAGAGGGAGTCGATCTTGGGGTCCTGCGAACCTGTATGACAAGAAAGAGAGTCAATACATGTATAGAAAATGAATGATCACATACCTGTTACACAGCTGCATACGAACAGTCAGCCTCCTACTTTTTCAGATCATCAGAACATCAGCCAGCCAATGTTCCAGATGGAGATGCAGACAATCACATACATTTGCAGAAGGCAAGTCTCTTGTTGTGTGCATCCAGCTTTAAAGTGAGCCAGTCGTGAGGTCCTGTGAACCTGTATGACAAGAAAGAGTGTCAATACATGTATAGAAACTGAATGATCACTTACCTGTTACACAGCTGCATACGAACAATCACCCTCATACAGTTGAAGATCAACAGAAAGTCTGCCAGTCAGCCATAGTTGTCAACTGAGATGCAGATGTACAGAACCTTGTTAATACACCTTCAGAGAGGGAGTCGATCTTGGCGTCCTGTGAACCTGTATGACAAGAAAGAGAGTCAATACATGTAAAGAAACTAAATGATCACTTACCTGTTACACAGCTGCATACGAACAGTCAGCCTAATACAGTTGCAGATGGACGGAAAGCCAGACAGCCAGCCATAGTTGTCAATTGAGATGCAGATGTAACGAACCTTGTTAATCCACCTTCAGAGAGGGAGTCGATCTGGGGTCCTGCAAACCTATATGACAAGAAAGAGTGTCAATACATGTATAGAAACTGAATGATCACTTACCTGTTACACAGCTGCATACGAACAGTCACCCTCATACAGTGGCAGATCAACAGAAAGTCAGCCAACCAGCCATAGTTGTAAATGAAGATGAAGATGTAAAGAACCTAGTTAATCCACCTTTAGAGAGGGAGTTGATCTTAGGGTCCTGCGAACCTGTATGACAAGAAAGAGAGTCAATACATGTATAGAAACTGAATGATCACTTACCTGTTACACAGCTGCATATGAACAGTAACCCTCATACAGTTACAGATCGACAGAAAGTCAGCCAGCCAACCATAGTTGTAAATGAAGATGCAGATGTACAGAACCTTGTTAATCCACTTTCGGAGAGGGAGTCGATCTTGGGGTCCTGCGAACTTGTATGACAAGAAAGAGTGTCAATACATGTATAGAAACTGAATGATCACTTACCTATTACACAGCTGCATATGAACAGTAACCCTCATACAGTTACAGATCGACAGAAAGTCAGGCAGCCAGCCATAGTTGTGAACGAAAATGCAGATGTACATAACCTTGTTAGTCCACCTTCAGAGAGGGAGTCGATCTTGGGGTCCTGCGAACCTGTATGACAAGAAAGAGAGTCAATACATGTATAGAAACTGAATGATCACTTACCTGTTACACAGCTGCATACGAACAGTCACCCTCATACAGTTGCAGATCGACAGAAAGTCAGCCAACCAGCCACAGTTGTCAACTGAGATGCAGATGTACAGAACCTTCTTAATCCACCTTCAGAGAGGGAGTCGATCTTGGGGTCCTGCGAACCTGTATGACAAGAAAGAGAGTCAATACATGTATAGAAAGTGAATGATCACTTACCTGTTACACAGGTTCTGTACACTCCTTCAGAGAAGGAGTCGATCTTGGGGTCCTGCGAACCTATATGACAAGAAAGAGAGTCAATACATCTATAGAAATTGAATGATCATTTACCTGTTACACAGCTGCATACGAACAGTCACCCTCATACAGTTGCAGATTGACAGAAAGTCAGCCAACCAGCCACAGTTGTCAACTGAGATGCAGATGTACAGAACCTTGTTAATACACCTTCAGAGAGGGAGTCGATCTTGGCGTCCTGTGACCCTGTAAGACAAGAAAGAGAGTCAATACATGTAAAGAAACTAAATGATCACTTACCTGTTACACAGCTGCATACGATCAGTCAGCCTAATACAGTTGCAGATGACGGAAAGCCAGACAGCCAGCCATAGTTGTCAACTGAGATGCAGATGTACAGAACCTTGTTAATCCACCTTCAGAGAGGGAGTCGATCTTGGGGTCCTGTGAACCTGTATGACAAGAAAGAGAGTCAATACATGTATAAAAACAGAATGATCACTTACCTGTTACACAGCTGTATATGAACAGTCACCCTCGTACAGTTGCAGATCGACAGAAAGTCAATCAGCCATCCATAGTTGTAAACGAAGATGCAGATGTACAGAACCTTGTTAATAAACCTTCAGAGAGGGAGTCGATCTTGGGGTCCTGCGAACCTGTATGACAAGAAAGAGAGTCAATACATGTATAGAAACTGAATGATCACATAGCTGTTACACAGCTGCATACGAACAGTCAGCCTCCTACTTTTTCAGATCATCAGAACATCAGCCAGCCAATGTTCCAGATGGAGATGCAGACAATCACATACATTTGCAGAAGGCAAGTCTCTTGTTGTGTGCATCCAACTTTAAAGTGAGCCAGTCATGAGGTCCTGTGAACCTGTATGACAAAAAAGAGAGTCAATACATGTATAGAAACTGAATGATCACTTACCTGTTACACAACTGTGTGCGAAAAGTCACCCTTGTACAGTTGCAGATCGACAGAAAGTCAATCAACCATCCATAGTTGCAAAGGAAGATGCAGATGTACAGAACCTTCTTAATCCACCTTCAGATAGGGAGTCGATCTTGGGGTCCTGCGAACCTGTATGAGAAGAAAGAGAGTCAATACATGTATAGAAACTGAATGATCACTTACCTGTTACACAGCTGCATACGATCAGTCAGCCTCCTACGGTTGCAGATCTTTAGAACATCAGCCAGCCAATGTTCCAGATGGAGATGCAGACAAACACATACATTTGCAGGAGGCAAGTCCCTTGTTGTGTGCATCCAGCATCAAAGTGAGCCAGTCGTGAGGTCCTGCAAACCTGTATGACAAGAAAGAGTGTCAATACATGTATAGAAACTGAATGATCACTTACCTATTACACAGCTGCATACGAACAGTCAGCCTCCTACTGTTGCAGATAATCAGAACATCACATACATTTGCAGAAGGCAAGTCCCTTGTTGTGAGCATCCAGCTTCAAAGTGAGCCAGTCATGAGGTCCTGTGAACCTGTATGACAAGAAAGAGATTCAATACATGTATTAAAACAGAATGATCACTTACCTGTTACACAGCTGCATACAAACAGTCACCCTCATACAGTTGCAGATTGACAGAAAGTCAGCCAACCAGCCGTAGTTGTAAATGAATATGAAGATGTAAAGAACCTTGTTAATCCACCTTCAGAGAGGGAGTTGATCTTGGGGTCCTGCGAACCTGTATGACAAAAAAGAGAGTCAATACATGTATAGAAACTGAATGATCACTTACCTGTTACACAACTGTGTGCGAACAGTCACCCTTGTACAGTTGCAGATCGACAGAAAGTCAATCAACCATCCATAGTTGCAAAGGAAGATGCAGATGTACAGAACCTTCTTAATCCACCTTCAGAGAGGGAGTCGATCTTGGGGTCCTGCGAACCTGTATGACAAGAAAGAGAGTCAATACATGTATAGAAACTGAATGATCACTTACCTGTTACACAGCTGCATACGATCAGTCAGCCTCCTACTGTTGCAGATCTTTAGAACATCAGCCAACCAATGTTCCAGATGGAGATGCAGACAACCACATATATTTGCAGGAGGCAAGTCTCTTTTTGTGTGCATCCAGGTTTAAAGTGAGCCAGTCGTGAGGTCCTGTGAACCTGTATGACAAGAAAGAGAGTCAATACATGTATAGAAACTGAATGATCACTTACCTGTTACACAACTGTATGCGTACAGTCAGCCTCATACACTTATAGATCGACTGAAAGTCATCCAGCCAGCCATAGTTGGAAACGAAGATGCAGATGTAAAAAAACCTTTTTAGTCCACCTTCAGAAAGGGATTCGATCTTGGGGTCCGGCGAACCTGTATGACAAGAAAGAGAGTCAATACATGTATAGAAACTGAATGATCACTTACCTGTTACACAGATGCATACGAAAAGTCAGCCTCCTACTGTTGCAGATCATCAGAACATCAGCCAGCCAATGTTCCAGATGGAGATGCAGACAACCACATACGTTTGCAGAAGGCAAGTCCCTTGTTGTGTGCATCCAGCTTCAATTTGAGCCAGTCGTGAGGTCCTGTGAAACTGTATGACAAGAAAGAGTCAATACATGTATAGAAACTGAATGATCACTTACCTATTACACAGCTGCATACGAACAGTCACCCTCATACAGTTGCAGATCGACAGAAAGTCAGCCAACCAGCCATAGTTGTCAACTGAGATGCAGATGTGCAGAACCTTGTTAATCCACCTTCAGAGAGGGAGTCGATCTTGGGGTCCTGCGATCCTGTATGACAAGAAAAAGAGTCAATACTTGTACAGAATCTGAATGATCACTTACCTGTTACACAGATGCATACGAACAGTCAGCCTCCTACTGTTGCAGATCATCAGAACATCAGCCAGCCAATGTTCCAGATGGAGATGCAGACAACCACATAAATTTGCAGAAGGCAAGTCCCTTGTTGTGTGCATCCAGCTTAAAAGTGAGCCAGTCGTGAGGTCCTGTGAACCTGTATGACAAGAAAGAGAGTTAATACATGTATAGAAACTGAAAGATCACTTACCTGTTACACACCTGTGTGCGAACAGTCACCCTCGTACAGTTGCAGATCGGCAGAAAGTCAATCAGCCATCCATAGTTGTAAACGAAGATGCAGATGTACAGAACCTTGTTAATCCACCTTCAGAGAGGGAGTCGATCTTGGGGTCCTGCGAACCTGTATGACAAGAAAGAGAGTCAATACATGTATAGAAACTGAATGATCACTTACCTGTTACACAGCTGCATACGAACAGTCACCCTCGTACAGTTGCAGATCGGCAGAAAGTCAGTCAGCCATCCATAGTTGTAAACGAAGATGCAGATGTACAGAACCTTCTTAATCCAACTTCAGAGAAGGAGTCGATCTTGGGGTCCTGCGAACCTGTATAAGAAGAAAGAGTGTCAATACATGTATAGAAACTGAATGATCAATTACCTATTACACAGCTGCATACGAACAGTCACCCTCATACAGTCACAGATCGACAGAAAGTCAGCCAGCCAGCCATAGTTGTAAACGAAGATGCAGATGTAAAGAACCTTGTTAGTCTACCGTCAGAAAGGGATTCGATCTTGGGGTCCTGTGAACCTGTATGACAAGAAAGAGAGTCAATACATGTATAGAAACTAAATGATCACTTACCTATTACACAGCTGCATACGAACAGTCACCCTCATACAGTTACAGATCGACAGAAAGTCATCCCGCCAGCCATAGTTGTAAATGAAGATGAAGATGTAAAGAACCTTGTTAATCCACCTTCAGAGAGGGAGTTGATTTTGGGGTCCTGCGAACCTGTATGACAAGAAAGAGAGTCAATACATGTATAGAAACTGAAAGAATACTTACCTGTTACACAACTGTATGCGAACAGTCAGCCTAATACAGTTGCAGATGAATGGAAAGCCAGCAAGCCAGCCATAGTTGTAAAATGACATGCAGATGTACAGAACCTTGTAAATCCACCTTCAGAGAGGGAGTCGATCTTGGCGTCCTGTGAACCTGTATGACAAGAAAGAGAGTCAATACATGTATAGAAACTGAATGATCACTTACCTGTTACACAGATGCATACGAACAGTCAGCCTCCTACTGTTGCAGATCATCAGAACATCAGCCAGCCAATGTTCCAGATGGAGATGCAGACAACCACATACATTTGCAGAAGGCAAGTCTCTTTTTGTGTGCATCCAGGTTTAAAGTGAGCCAGTCGTGAGGTCCTGTGAACCTGTATGACAAGAAAGAGAGTCAATACATGTATAGAAACTGAAAGATCACTTACCTGTTACACAAATGTGTGTGAACAGTCACCCTCGTACAGTTGCAGATCGAAAGAAAGTCCGCCAACCAGCCATAGTTGTAAACGAAGATGAAGATGTACAGAACCTTGTTAGTCCACCTTCAGAAAGGGATTCGATCTTGGCGTAATGTGAACCTGTATGACAAGAAAGAGAGTCAATACATGTATAGAAACTGAATGATCACTTACCTGTTACACAACTGTATGCGAATAGTCAGCCTCATACACTTACAGATCGACTGAAAGTCAGCCAGCCAGCCATAGTTGGAAACGAAGATGCAGATGTAAAGAACCTTGTTAGTCCACCTTCAGAAAAGGATTCGATCTTGGGGTCCGGCGAACCTGTATGACAAGAAAGAGAGTCAATACATGTATAGAAACTGAATGATCACTTACCTGTTACACAGCTGCATACGAACAGTCACCCTCATACAGTTGCAGATCGACAGTAACTCAGCCAACCAGCCATAGTTGTCAACTGAGATGCAGATGTACAGAACCTTGTTAGTCCACCTTCAGAAAAGTGTTCGATCTAGGGGTCCGGCGAACCTGTATGACAAGAAAGAGAGTCAATACATGTATAGAAACTGAATGATCACTTACCTGTTCCACAGATGCATATGAACAGTCAGCCCCCTACTGTTGCAGATCATCAGAACATCAGCCAGCCAATGTTCCAGATGGAGATGCAGACAACCACATACATTTGCAGAAGGCAAGTCCCTTGTTGTGTGCATCCAGCTTCAATTTGAGCCAGTCGTGAGGTCCTGTGAACCTGTATGACAAGAAAGAGTCAATACATGTATAGAAACCAAATGATCACTTACCTATTACACAGCTGCATACGAACAGTCACCCTCATACAGTTGCAGATCCACAGAAAGTCAGCCAACCAGCCATAGTTGTCAACTGAGATGCAGATGTGCAGAACCTTGTTAATCCACCTTCAGAGAGGGAGTCGATCTTGGGTTCCAGCGAACCTGTATGACAAGAGTGTCAATACATGTATAGAAACTAAATGATCACTTACCTATTACACAGTTGCATACGAACAGTCACCCTCATACACTTGCAGATCGACAGAAAGTCAGCCAACCAGCCATAGTTGTCAACTGAGATGCAGATGTGCAGAACCTTGTTAATCCACCTTCAGAGAGGGAGTCGATCTTGGGGTCCTGCGATCCTGTATGACAAGAAAGAGAGTCAATACATGTACAGAAACTGAATGATCACTTACCTGTTACACAGATGCATAAGAACAGACACCCTCATACAGTTGCAGATCGACAGAACGTCAGCCAACCAGCCATAGCTGTAAATGAAGATGAAGATGTGAAGAACCTTGTTAATCCATATTCAGAGAGGGAGTTGATCTTGGGGTCCTGCAAACCTGTATGACAAGAAAGATTGTCAATACATGTATAGACACTGAATGATCACTTACCTGTTAAACAGATGCATAAGAACAGTCACCCTCATACAGTTGCAGATCTACAGAACATCAGCCAGCCAATGTTCCAGATGGAGATGCAGACAACCACATACATTTGCAAAAGGCAAGTCCCTTGTTGTGTGCATCCAGCTTCAAAGTGAGCCAGTCGTGAGGTCCTGAGAACCTGTATGACAAGAGAGTCAATACATGTATAAAAACAGAATGATCACTTACCTGTTACACAGCTGCATACGAACAGTCACCCTCATACAGTTGCAGATCAACAGAAAGTCTGCCAGCCAGCCATAGTTGTCAACTGAGATGCAGATATACAGAATCTTGTTAATCCACCTTCAGAGAGGGAGTCGATCTTGGCGTCCTGTGAACCTGTATGACAAGAGAGTCAATACATGTATAGAAACTGAACGTTTACTTACCTGTTACACAGCTGTATGCGATCAGTCAGCCTAATACAGTTGCAGATGGACGGAAAGCCAGCCAGTCAGCCATAGTTGTAAAATGAGATGCAGATGTACAGAACCTTGTTAATCCACCTTCAGAGAGGGAGTCGATCTTGGGGTCCTGCGAACCTGTATGACAAGAAAGAGAGTCAATACATGTATAGAAACTGAATCATCACTTACCTGTTACACAGCTGCATAAGAACAGTCACCCTCATGCAGTTGGAGACCGACAGAAAGTCAGCCAAACAGCCATAGTTGTCAACTGAGATGCAGATGTAAAGAAACTTGTTAGTCCACCTTCAGAAAGGGATTCGATCTTGGGGTCCGGCGAAACTGTATGACAAGAAAGAGAGTCAATACATGTATAGAAACTGAATGATCACTTACCTGTTACACAGCTGCATACGAACAGTCACCCTCATGCAGTTGGAGATCAACAGAAAATCAGCCAACCATCCATAGTTGTCAACTGAGATGCAGATGTACAGAATCTTGTTAATCCACCTTCAGCAATGGAGTAGATCTTGGGGTCCTGTGAACCTGTATGACAAGAAAGAGAGTCAATACATGTATAGAAACTGAAAGATCACTTACCTATTACGCAGCTGCATACGAACAGTCACCCTCATACAGTTGCAGATCGACAGAAAGTCAGCCAGCCAGCCATAGTTGTAAATGAAGATGCAGATGTAACGAACCTTGTTAATCCACCTTCAGAGAGGGAGTCGATCTTGGGGTCCTGCAAACCTGTATGACAAGAAAGAGAGTCAATACATGTATAGAAACTGAGTGATCACTTACCTGTTACACAGCTGCATACGAACAGTCACCCTCATACAGTTACAGATCGACTGAAAGTCAGCCAGCCAGCCATAGTTGGAAACGAAGATGCACATGTAAAGAACCTTGTTAGTCCACCTTGAGAAACGGATTCGATCTTGGGGTCCAGCGAACCTGTATGACAAGAAAGAGAGTCAATACATGTATTGAAACTGAATGATCACTTACCTGTTACACAGCTGCATACGAACAGTCACCCTCATACAGTTGTAGATCGACAGAAAGTCAGCCAGCCAGCCATATTTGTCAACTGAGATGCAGATGTAAAGAACCTTGTAAATCCACCTTCAGAGAGGGAGTCAATCTTGGCGTCCTGTGAACTTGTATGACAAGAAAGAGAGTCAATACATGTATAGAAACTGAGTGATCACTTACCTGTTACACAGCTGCATTCGAACAGTCACCCTCATACAGTTGCAGATCGACAGAAAGTCAGCCAGCCAGCCATAGTTGTAAATGAAGATGCAATTGCACAGAACCTTGTTAGTCCACCTTCAGAGAGGGAGTCAATCATGGGGGCTTGCGAACCTGTATGACAAGAAAGTCAATACATGTATAGAAACTGAATGATCACTTACCTGTTACACAGATGCATACGAACAGTGAGCCTCATACAGTTGCAAATCGTCAGAACATCAGATCATCAGAACATCAGCTAGCCAAAGTTCCAGATGAAGATGCAGACAACCCCATGCATTTGCAAAAGGCAAGTATTTTGTTGTCTGCATCCAGCTTTAAAGTGAGCCAGTCGTGTGGTCCTGCGAACCTGTATGACAAATTAGAAAGTCAATTTATGTATAGAAACTGAATGATCACTTACCTGTTACACAGCTGCATACGAACAGTCAGCCTCATACAGTTGCAGATGGACAGAAAGTCATACTTCAAGGTTTGAAATATGAGCAAGTGATACTAATATTGCGTTAAAAGAAGTAGAGAAATGGTAGGACAAATTATTTGAATCGAGTAAATAAATACTTACCTGACTTACCTGTGTGACTGGGTAGGGACAACAATTCCTAGAGTAGCACCTTCTCAATGATACCGGAAAACAAGACATATCCCAGGCAGCACAGGTGAAGCCTTTCTAGGTGGTAGGGGAGCGGACATCAAACCTGCAGTCAGCAGTGGAGCGCAAAAAATCAGCTGAACGGCTTGCTCCCTCGATTTTGGTGTCTGTCTTCTTCCTAACAGTGTCTCTCCACGGCCATCATGTTTCCTGATAATAAACACAGAGGTTAGTTATGAACACACATGACAGTATGACACGTGAATTTCATGACAAACAGCTTTCAGGGTCTCCTCAGGACTTCTTTCACTTAAGTTTGGGGAGTTAGTTTGATATTGGATCAGCAGATATTCACTTCTTCCCTTCTCTCACTTAAGGTTTTAAAATCTCAGATTTTTTTTTAAACGATGGAACAGAAAGTACAATCATTATATTTCCTCAACATTTCCAGTCTTATAGGATATTTAATCAAAATAGCCAGAATTCCTGCAGCAGGTGCTGTAGATGGTAAAAAGCCTGTCTATAAAGTGCGGAAACCTAAAACTCTCACAGAGAGAAGTGATGGTTATTTACAGTAAAAACATGTTAAACAAATATATTATACCAATAGGCCTTAGCGTGACACAACTTACACTTAAACTCACACTCACACTTAAACTGGTGTAAAGCCCTTGTGCAATAGGGAGGGGCTTAGTTAGGGGTGAAATAGAGGTGAACAGCTTGGAGGGCGTCCAAAGTTCTCAGTTCAGTGGAAGTCAGCACAATCAGCTCTGCAGGTGTCAGCTTTTTTTTTTTAAAAAGAGACATGTGATGGCATAAGACATAAGCGGATGCAAAAAGTACCTAGGTCTCCAAGAAAGGGACCCTTTGTTCTGAACATAAGCAGGTCCATCCTATATGCATTGTAACAAAAAAAAGAAGGCCTGAAGTAAGCCTCAACTAAACCTCTTGGATACTGCTCGGTTCCCTCTTTTTGGCTTGTAACCTGGCCTATTTTCAATATACTGCCACATAGTAGGAATTACCAAGAAAAACAACATGCCGTTTGTCTCAACACTGGAATCATATGGGTGTCAGCTATGTCTTCAAGTAGGCCTACGTTGTAGGATTTGTTTTATGCCACAACCACAACAGGCCCAATAAGACCATAAGCACATGACAACAGGTCCAAATGAGAACTTAGGAACATGAAAACAGGCCCAATGTGACCTAAAGAACCAGCACAACAGGTCCGATGAGACTACTGATGCACCCATACGATAATACAACTGGATATTTGTCGCGATATTGGCAATGTATATATACATAGGGAGAGCAAATACAGAAACAAACAAAGATTAAGAAAAAAAGAGAAGCTTTCTGCAAAAGCACAACAGCACATAAACACATGCATAAAACATACACAAACCTTGAAAAAATATACAAATAATTAAAGGATTGCAAACTTACAATGAGTATTAAAACCTAAAGTTCCTTCATTCAGTCTTCATTACAGTGAGGCCTGAAGTGAGCCTCAACTAAACCTCTTGGATACTGCTCGGTTCACTCCTTTTGGCTTGTAACCTGGCCTATTTTCAATATACTGCCACATTCCTACAGAGTAGGAATTACCAAGAAAAAAAACATGCCGTTTGTCTCAACACTGGAGTCATATAGGTGTCAGCTATGGCTTCAAGTAGGCCTAAGTTGTAGGATTTGTTTTTTGCCACAACCACAACAGGCCCAATGAGACCTAAAGAACCAGCACAACAGGCCCGATGAGACTTGTGATGCACCCATACGATAATACAATTGGATATTGGTCCTGATATTAGCAATGTATATATAGGAAGTGCAAATAGAGAAACAAATAAAGATCAAGAAAAAAGAAAAGCTTTCTGCAAAAGCACAACAGCACACAACCTCATGCATAAAACATACACAAACCTTGACAAAATATACAAATAATTAAAGGATTGCAAACTTACAATGAGTATTAAAACCTAAAGTTCCTTCATTCAGTCTTCATTACAGTGAGGCCTGAAGTGAACCTCAACTAAACCTCTTGGATACTTTAGGTTTCCTCCTTTTGGCTTGTAACCTGGCCTATTTTCAATATACTGCCACATTCCTACAGAGTAGGAATTACCAAGAAAAAAACATGCTGTTTGTCTCAACACTGGAGTCATATAGGTGTCAGCTATGGCTTCAAGTAGGCCTAAGTTGTAAGATTTATTTTATGCCACAACCACAACAGGTCCAATGAGACCTAAAGAACCAGCACAACAGGCCCGATAAGACTTGTGATGCACCCATCAGATAATACGATTGGATATTGGCCCTGATATTAGCAATGTATATATATAGGAAGTGCAAATAGAGAAACAAACAAAGATCAAGAAAAAAGAGAAGCTTTTTGCAAAAGCACAACAGCACACAAACTCATGCATAAATCATACACAAACCTTGACAAAATATACGAAGAATTAAAGGATTGCAAACTTACAATGACCTAAAGTTCCTTCATTCAGTCTTCATTACAGTGAGGCCTGAAGTGAGCCTCAACTAAAGCTTTTTTTTGGCTTGTAACCTGGCCTATTTTCAATATACTGCCACATAGTGGACGGAGTAGGAATTACCAAGAAAAAAACACTGGAGTCATATGGGTGTCAGCTATGGCTTCAAGTAGGCCCGTTGTAGTTGTAGGATTTGTTTTATGAGACCTGACTTCTATTAATACTTCGTCATTGTAAGGCAAATTCTGTGCCAAGATCCTGCACAATTGTTTTTTATTTTAGTAATAAAATAAATAGCAATTCAATACATGTATATCTGTGTTAATTTGTTATATTTTATTTTATAAAGTTAGTGAGGTTAGCTGATGCTTTAAATTTCTCCCACATGTTGGGGTATACAGTTTATTTATTTAACAACGGTATCGGATCAGTATTGTGTATCTATCAATATGTTTATGTATTGTATTAGATCTGAAAAAGGTTGGTGCATCTGTAAATGTAACATATTGGACACAGCATATGACAGCATTGTTGTAGTTTTTTTTTTGACAAGTTTACTGGTTAATAGAATATGCCTACAATGATGAAAGTTTTACCCTGATTGGTGAATGTTTAGCCTGTCAAATGCATGCTTGAATGTGATTGGCTAATGGCAACCACAGTAATTGACATATCAGGTCCTTTGGAGAGATTATTATAGAATAGGCTAAAGATGCAGCATGTAAAATTGTAGCTTGACTGGATGAATGGTTTTCTCAGAAACAGTTACGTACCACTGGCCTCACCTTCTTCTGACATATGTCCATCAAACTTCACATGCCACTTTAAAATCACGTGCTGAACAGATTTTGTTGAAATGGGCTCAAGCGTTCAAGCTTGTTCCAGGCTTACATTTTTGGATAATTATTAGTTATTAAGACTTTTGCAAGTATTTTGATACCAAATATGTGAGGAGTGGTAAAAAAAAAAAAAAATCTTGGACTAGTTAGCAGAAGTAGGAAGGCATCAAGGAATCAGTCAAACATTAGACGTTATTGAATAAAAACATTTAATGCTTTGCTGCAGCACCACCATCAGAATCTTATAGATTAATCTATATTCTATTTTGAATGTGCGCTCAAATTTATATATTTTTCCTTGCAAGAGCATATACTCTTTTCTTGCTGCAGGATCATACTCATCAGGCTCTGCCAAATCAAGGAAAGTCTCTAAATATCAGCTTAAGGCTCAGTGTATATAAACACCTTTCTGTCTCTTCTTATCTGTTTCTCTCTCTGACACTCACATTCACTCATACACAAACAAACATACCCTCAACAATGCCAAGAAGGACGAGCCATGAAGTTTTGCAAATCGAGGATATAGGAGGTCTTACAAACATCTGATAATGATTCAATTCCCAAGCACCTAGCTCCAATCTGTGGCCTGTGGGAGGGCATAAACGCACTCCACTGGCGTCTGCATCTTTGTAATCAACAGGTAGTGTTCAGACACAAAGACTGTCGAAAAACACTGCTCTGACATAGAACTGCTGAACTGCTAATGGTGAAGTGCAGAACCTTTTATCTGCCAAGAGAGTTCAGCGCTGTGTATATCCTTGCTGTTTCCATTCCGTCACATGCGAACTCAGCGACGGTGCTGGGGCAGCTGCATGATGCAATCAAATCAAATCAAATTTTATTTGTCACATACATAGTCATAGACAGTATAACTTGCAGTGAAATGCTTTTATGACAGTCTGTCACATCAAAGCTATACAATAAAGATCTTTTAACTAAGTTAACTAAACCTTAACTTAATGAAGTAAAGTGCAAAAGAAAAATAAAATAAAAAAATAAAAATAGAATAAGTTACATTTAAGTTAAAAAATAAAATATAAAAATATGAAAATATAGAAATATAGAAATATAAGCAAAAAAATAAAAATACAAATATATATACACAGATGAAATGAAAAAGTGCGTGTCTGTGTGTGTGTATATATATATATACAGGAAAGAAGCTCCTCCTCATTCTCTCTGTGTTAGCCTTCAGGGTTCTTAAGCGTTTCCCCGAGGGCAACAGAGAAAACAGTCCATTGTTGGGATGACTGGGGTCCTTCACAATCTTCTTGGCCTTGGTCCAACACCGCTTCTTGTAGATGGACTGCAGGTCAGGAAACTCCATCCTAGTGATTCGCTCTGCTGAACGTCTCACTCGTCGTAGCGCTTGCCTGTCCTGCTTGGTGCTGTTCCCAAACCAGACTGTGATGTTCCCCGTGAGGATGCTCTCGATGGTGCAGGAGTAGAAGGATCGTAGTACCTTGGAGGGCAGTCTGAAGTCCCTCAGTCGTCTCAGGTGGTATAGGCGCTGACGAGCCTTCTTCGTTATGGTGTTGATGTGGCAACTCCATGACAAGTCCTGAGAGATGGTCACTCCAAGGTATTTGAAGCTTTCTACCCTATCCACTGGCGTTCCACTGATGTGGACAGGTTGGTAGCTCCTCTGCTGTTTCCTGCTAAAGTCCACAATCAGCTCCTTCGTTTTGCTGGCATTTAGCTGGAGATTATTATCCTGGCACCAGTTCTCCAGGGTTCTAATCTCTTCCAGGTAGGCCTTCTCGTTATTTCCTGAGATCAGGCCCACCACAACTGTGTCGTCAGCAAACTTAATGATGTTGGCTTTGCAGTCTGAGGTGTACAGCGAGTACAGCAGAGGGCTAAGGACACAGCCCTGAGGGGCTCTGGTACTGAGGGTGAGGGTGGGTGAGACATGCTTGCCTACCCGAACAGCTTGTGGTCTGTTTGTGAGGAAGTTGGAGATCCAGTCACAGATGGATGAGTGGAGACCTAGATCTTCCAGCTTTGTGGTGAGTCTTTAGGGAATAATAGTGTTAAATGCTGAACTCTAGTCCACAAACAGCATTTTAACATAATTACCCCTCCCAGCATCCAGATGTGTCATCGATGTGTGGAGAAGGTGAGCGATGGCATCATCTGTGGAACGGTTTGGACGGTATGCAAACTGAAACGGGTCCAGGGTGTCGGGCAGCGTGGATGTGATGAACTCTCTCACCAGCTTCTTGAAGCACTTCATCACGACTGATGTGAGGGCGACTGGGCGGTAGTCGTTGAGGCAGGCTGGCTGTGGTTTCTTCGGGACAGAAACGATGATGGACTGTTTGAAGCATGATGGAACAATCCCTTGCGTCAGTGAGAGATTAAAGATGTCAGTGAATACCGGGGCTAGCTGATCTGCACAGGCTTTTAGGACTCGACCACAGATGCCATCAGGTCCCGCAGCCTTCCTGGTATTCACTCTCCTGAACACCCTCCGTACATCTCTCTCTGTGATGGTGAAGGCTCTTTGTTCTCTGGCGTGCTCCTCTATGTCAGCTGTGCCGGTGTTACTGTAGTTAACGTTGCCGGCTGCAGCATCAAAGCGAGCATAAAAGGTGTTTAGCTCGTTCGCCAGAGATAAGTCTGCACTTCCCAGTCCACAGGGTGGGCTCCTATAGTCCGTTATTGTTCTCAGTCCCTGCCACAGGCTCCTAGAATCGTTTTGCTGGAACTGGGACTCTAGTTTCCTCCCGTAGCGTTGCTTCGCCTCCTTTACCGCCTTCCTTACTCCATATGACGCAGACTTGTTTTCCTGCATATCTCCGCTGATCAGTCCCATGTTGTAGGCAGCAGTGCGGGCATTCAGAGCCTCCCGGATGCTTTTATCCACCCAGGGCTTCTGGTTGGGAAATGTTTTGACTGTAGATTTCTGGACAGTGTCGTCCGCTACTTTCCCGATAAAACCCACGACCGCTTCCGTAAACATGTTGACGTCATCGGAGCTGCGCCGGAACATGTCCCAGTCCGCGTCATCAAGAGCGTCCTGTAGCGCGGCCACTGATTGGTCCGTCCAGCGCTCGACCTCTCTCACCACCGGAAGCTCTTGCTTCAGCCTTTGTTTATATTTTGGTAGGAGAAAGATGGCGACGTGGTCTGACTTCCCAAACTGATTGCGCTTTGTAGCTGTCTTTATGTGTGGTGTAGCAGTGATCTAAAGTCCGGTGGCCCCGGGTGGGGCAGGTGATGTGTTGGTGAAAGTTTGCTGCCACACTTTTGAGGTTGGCGTTGTTAAAATCCCCAACAACAATGAGTGCAGCGTCCTTATGGTAGGTTTGGAGCTGTGTGAGTGTGTCGTGAAGCTCACACAGCGCGGTGTCCTTCTGTACATCGGGTGGAATGGACACTGTACAGACAATCAGCAAACAAGATGCCGCACATCCGGACGCTGTGTTCATTGTCGCCGGCAGTTTTAACCACAGCAACCTGAGGACTGTCCTCCCCAAATACCATTATCACGTGAGCTAGTGTGGAATGAAGAAACTGATCTGGTAAGCACCAGGACTGCTTTGACAAAGCAAACTTGGATGTGTTCAGAACTGCTACTGTATTGTTGACTTAGAAGACTATGCCTCTGGAGTAACCAGCTACATCAGCACCTGCATAGAAACCACTGTTCCCACAAAGCATTGTATCTTCAATTCCAAGATGGTGCCCACTGTGCCAGACTTACTAGTTTTAAAAAGTTCATTGTTCAAATTTCACAGTACTGTGAAGCCGGTGTTCGAGGAATCAGAGTCTCTGTGCTCTTTGTTTAGCTTGCTTCTCTACTTTCTTACACTTATTTTTATATATCTGTTTAGTCGTTTACTGCGTCGTAAGCCTTCTACCCATTTCCACAGCCAGAACTAGAAAAAAATTATTTCCTCAGCAAATTGTACAAACTGTACAAAAATACTAAAAGAAATACTCCCAATTATAACCAGACCTCTTTTAACAATGGTAAATGCATCCCTTAGCTTGGGGCATGTACACAAAACCCTTATATTAGCAGTCATAAAACCTTTAATCAAGAAACCAAATCTTGATCCTAGTGTATTTCTAATTACAGACCCATCATATGGATATACTTTTATATCCAAGACATTAGAAAAAGCTATGGCCCAACAATTCTTATACATGAGCAAAAATTACATGTGTGTGAAATTCCAATCTGGATTCAGACCCCATCATAGCACTGAGACAGCCCTACTGAAGATTACAAACGATCTCCTTCTTGCCTCTAATCAAAGCTACATATCTTTATTAACCCTGCTAAGCCTCAGTGCAGCATTTGATACAATAGATCACACTATTCTCTGAGAAAGATTAGAGAACATGGTTGGAATTACAGGAACAGCCCTAACGTGGTTCAAATCATATCTAACCAGACGCTATCAGTTCATGAAGGTAAAAGATTTATCTTCAAATTACACAAAAGTAAGTTATGGAGTTCTGCAAGGCTCTATTTTTAGGACCACTATTACTTACATTATACATGTTACCACTGGGCTCAGTTATAAACAGACATGGTGTTACTTTCTATTGTTATGTAGATGACATACAGCTCTATATATCAGCCAAAGCTGATGATAAATCTAGATTATTGAAAATTGAGGACTGTGTAAAGGATATAAAACTCTGGATGTCACATAACTTCCTTCTTCTTAACAGTAACAAAACCGAGGTTCTCCTTTTAGGTCCAGGGACCTCAATAAACTTTACCTAGTTCAAAATACTGCAGCCAGGGTCTTTACTAAAACTAGAAAATTTAGCCATATTAATCCAGTTTTATCAGCACTGCATTGGCTCCCAGTTAAATTTCGTATTGACTACAAATAAATCTTCTATTAACACACAAAACTCTACATGGCCTCGCTCCTGAGTACCTTATTACATATTCTGAACTATCAAGATTACTTAGATCTCAGGGTGCTGGCTTCTTAGTAGTTCCCAAAATTCAGAAAACCTCAGCAGGGGGAAGAGCTTTTTTTATAAAGCCCCCCAACTCTGGAATAACCTTCCAGATAATGCTCAGGACTCAGACACAGTCTGAATTTTTTAATCTAGGCTGAAAACTAATCTGTTTAGTTTAGCTTTTGGTACGTAATGTTTCCCCTTAGATTAAGGTTGTAGTTCCAGGGATTCACAGACACAGGGAATTGTAGTATACTGAGATGCTCAGCATACCTGGTTCTACCCAGTCACACCGGCCAGGTAAGTGTACTAAATAATGAGCAGGTAAGTGATCTATACCATTTTCATAATTCAGCCTGCCATTTTCCTGCTTCTATTTCAGCATGCACAATTTCCATGTCTTTTCCTCATAACAGTGCAAATAAACAATTCAATATTGAGACTGTGTCTGTCCCCTGTGTAGCTTATAATCAAAAAAGCCAGAAAAACTGTTTTAACAACCTCATTAGAATTAAAACAAACCTGTCCGTCTCTCAGAGCAACAGTAACTACCACATTAAATTAGGACTGTTAAATAACAGACTGCCAGTGTTGCGCCAATTAGGATAAAACAAATTAGGCAAAAAAGATAGCTCTGTGGTATAATGATCACACACGCATGTTAAAACAAACCGCTCATAGCTATGAACGTAAATAGTGACACACAAAACTAGAGTCATTCCGACTCATAGCATCATCATCATCAGACTAGTCTTGCAGACTACAAAAAAGTCCAAATTAAAAACAAATCTCAGTATTTATCCGCTCTCGTTGAGAAAAACGAAGACAACCCGAGATTCCTTTTTTTAATACTGTGACTAAACTTACCAACAAAACAAACTAGCTCAATTAACCCTGCTGAAAATAGTAGCAAAAAAGCAACGACTTCATGAAATCTTTGATGATAAAATAAAGAATATTAGACTAAAAATCCAATGTCATTCCCAAACCACAGTGGTAGACAATGATGAATGCTGCACCAGCTCCACGACATACCTACAGTACTTTGGCTCAGTTATAGAAGATTTTTGAAAAAGTAGCTGTGCACCTATCCGCAGAACAACAGCATTCATGAAGTTCATCAGTCTGGATTTAGACAAAACCATAGCACTGAAACAGCATTACTAAGAGCATCTAATGATTTACTTTCCACCCTTGATAGGGGCAGCACTGCCATCATGTGCTGCTAGATCTTAGTGCTGCCTTTGACACCATAGATCATAAAATTCTCAATAGGTTAGAAAATCTCGGGATCTGCCCTCACCTGGTTTAGATCATATCTGAATGATCAACATCAGTATATTTATGTAAATAACGATTGCTTCTATCACACTAGATTAAATATGGTGTTCCACAAGGATCAGTACTGGGCCCATTACCCGTTATATTTTACCGCTGTGTAAAATAATCTGTAAACACGGTATTAACTTTCACTATTATGCCGATGATATCCAAATTTACATATCAGCTAAACCTAACGAGGAAAATAACAGACTGTAATAAAGAAATTAAAAAAGGGATGACTCAATTTTCTTTTACTCTGATAAAACAGAGGTCCTTCTACTTGGTCCTAATATAGATAAAAATATAAATGATAATACTGTGGTAAACATAGATGCTCACTTAGTTATACCTGGTAAAACAGTGAGAAACTTAGAGGTCGTTTTTATTGTTTCTATTCTCTCATTTGATGCACATATATGCAGCATAGTTAAAACTGCTTTCTTTTATTTATGCAACATTGCTAAACTCCGCAGCATACTATCCCAGGAGGATGCTTCATAAGCTCCAGCTTGTTCAGAATGCCGCTGCCAGGGTACTAACCAGAGCTAGGAAATTTGATCATATTAGTCCAATTCTTTCATCCCTACACTGGTTACCTCTCTCAGTGGCCCCACATTATCTGGAGGAACTTCTTACACCTTATAACCCTCTACGTACCTTCCGCTCGCAAGATGCTGACCTAGGAGGAAGAGCGTTCTTATATAAAGCCCCCAACTTTGGAACAACCTCCCTGTTAATATCCGGGAATCAGACACACTCTCAGTCTTTAAATCGAGATTTAAAACTTCTCTCTTTACACCAGCTTTCAGAGAACTCTCATGTTCTGTATTCTGTCCTGCTCTGATTATATTTCACCACTGTTCTGTCCTGCTCTGATTACAGGCTTTTTATTACTATTATTATGGTTGTCTCGTCTTTCTGCTACAGGTCCCTCACTAAACCTAAACCTTGTTTTAATCTGCTTCTTTTTGTCTCTCTCCCCTCATGTCTTGAGCTGCATGCCTGAGTTCTTTTTTGGTTTGGTTGTTGCGTCTTGGTACCTGTACCTTGTACCTGTTCCTACATTAGCTATAGCTCTTCATTATCTCCCTGTCCAGCACCTACTCACACTCATACTTCATAACCTGTTCCTACATTAGCTATAGCTCTTCATTTTCTCTCTGTCCAGCACCTACTCACACTCATACTTCATAACCTGCTCCTACATTAGCTATAGCTCTTCATTATATCTCTGTCCAGCACCTACTCACACTCATACTTCATAACCTGTTCCTACATTAGCTATAGCTCTTCATTATCTCCCTGTCCAGCACCTATTCACACTCATACCTTATAACCTGTCCCTACATTATCTATAGCTTTTCATTATCTATCTGTCTAGTTCTTTGTGTAATGACATTTGTTTGTTTGTTTGTGCTGTGCGGGTCGACCTAAGGCAGATGGGTTCCTTGGTCTGAGTCTTCCCAAGGTTTCTTCCTCTTAGTATGAGGGAGGTTTTTCGCGACCACCTCCATTGTGGTGCTTGCTCATAAGAGATGTGGACCTGGCTTTTTGACATTGGTTGTGAATGGCTATATGCATATATATATATATATATATATATATATATATATATATATATATATATATATATATATATATATGCATACATTTTGAATTAAATTACTCTTACCATCACTGCCAATATTAGGTTCTACTACACCATGATTATTATATTATGATTAAGAATATGTTGCACACCTGAGCAGTACAACAGTACAGATGGTTTGGTGACTTTTTTTCAATAATTTACAAATAGTTCTGATCAGAGGAGGATGGTTATCTTGTGAGTCTTGGTTCCTGCCAAGGTTTCTTGCTTCTGCTCTAAGGGAGTTTTTCCTTGCCACTGTCATCGTTGGCTTTTACTAATTACTGATTGTGTAAAGCTGCTTTGTGACAACAGTTGTAAAAAAGAGCTAAGCAAATGAATTTGATTGGATTGTTTTAGCTACACAATTGCAGTTCTTTAAAAATAAACAATCAATCAAACAAACAAAAAACTATAATTAAGAGAGCGTTACCTAGTCTAGTTAATACTATAGCAGTGTTTTTTACCTCACTTACTATTTGCATAGGTAGCCTAACAAATTTAGGCATATGTTGTCTCAGGAAAAACATGTTTAATGTTTACACAAGGATATCATATACTGTACAGTACCAGTCAGAAGTTTAAACAGAAACTGGAATAGTTTAACAGTATTAAAGAAGTACCCAGAGGTGCTGAGCTCTTGTTGGCTGCGTCCCCTTTACTCTGTGCTTCAGCTCATCCCTGACCATCACAATTGGGTTTAGGTTTGGTTGTGGATGCCTAATAATTTAAATCTGTTATCTTTATGTCTACATATGAAGGTTGTGTGCAAATGTTTTATGGCATTTACACAGAATACTTAAAAAGCCACTTTTACTTCCTTAAAGAACCATGTTTTTAATAGAAATGAAGTGAATAAAGAACCATTACATGATGTATTTACCTGAACCATTTTGAAGGTTCTTCACTTTCAGTCATTTCTATCATAAACATAGTTCTTTATTGAACTAAAAATGCCTAGCTAAACATTTTTTTTTATGAGTAAAGTAAGCCACTTAGCACACCTACTGTCCTAGATACTGTCCTGGGCTTGAGGTGGGAAAATCATGTTTAGTAGACAATCTAGATTCACATCCCATTTTATGTTTGAACTAGTTAATTTATGTACAATAACATATCTAGCTTCATATGGCAAATAATAAGATAATGTAGCAATAATAAGATGCCAAAAAATCTGTAATGATGACTTACGCGGTTGAGGACATTGTGACTATATTACATCACTGGTTGTGCATTTAGTTTATAGGAAGAGTTTCAATGTCAAACGCAGAACAATGCAATTGTAGATAAGTGGTTTTGTGCTTTTAATTTGACTATTATATTTTATACCTCTACTTTGCTGCATTTTTCCCTCTGAAACCATTTATTTGTCAGCTACTTACTCTTAACTTTAGAATTATATTTGCACTATTGTATAGCCATGTTTAGGGCTTAAAACAAATCGTTAACATTGTTTGCAGTTTTGTTTTTGTATCCTCATGTTTACAGTTTCAAATGGACAGTTTTGTACTTTGTTAACCAATTGTTTCTTCTTCACAAAGTAAGACGAGGACACTGTCTTTTGCAAAAACAACTTCCTGTACAAAGACCAAGTTGTACAGGAAGTACAACTTGGTAGTGTTTATACTTGTTAGGTCCTACGAATCCCAAATAGCTAGGAGAAATAAAAAATGTCCGGGTCTCAGGAGGTTAAGAAAGAGGACGATCATGGGACATTTATAGAAGCTACAATCAAAAGAATGACTTCAGAGGGGTATAAGGGATATTTTCTGTGATGGAAACAATAAGATATCAGGATCCAAGATTCAAGATTAAAAATGATTGGCTTAGCCAAAGTCACTGTTCAACGTACTTACAATGAGCACAATAGGAATGTTGCAGATTCTGAAAAAAGGTTCAAACAAACAAAAGATTTCCAGTATGTCCAGATTTGATCAAACGAATTGAAAAATAGATCTCGTTAGGTGTCAAACCGGTTGCATAGAAACCATTTCCAGCCTTTTTTTGTGGTCCTAAACCATTGTAAATATACCTGTAAAGATAAAAAAAAACACAAAAACATCTAGTTATTTATTTAATGAAATAAGAATAAGTTTGTAGGCCCTGCTACTGGCCGGGCCACACAACACATTCCTTTTATTACTTGGGATAAACTAAAAAATAGTTAAATTGAGCTACCACACCATCTAATGGTTATAAAAGGTTAACCAATCCCACCAGTTCCCACTCAGGTTTGGTATGTAATTACCAAAGATGAATTAAGATGATGATAACTTTGCACATAATATTATTTTATTAGAACACTCAATATGTAAAATGATTGCGCGTAAACATTAGTAAAAATTAGAAAATGTCGTATTACAACCTCAAGTACCAATTATCCATTTAACTGGATATATAGGAAGTCAGTAGCACAACCATGAAACAAACACAATGAGATACAAGAACTTAAAGGGCGCAACAAAAATAAAATAAAATAAATTAATTAAATAAATAAGTGAACACTACAAACTTCCCTACAAAACCACCAAATTATAAATACAGTGGGGAAAAAAAGTATTTAGTCAGTCACCAATTGTGCAAGTTCTCCCACTTAAAAAGATGAGAGAGGCCTGTAATTGACATCATAGGTAGACCTCAACTATGAGAAACAAAATGAGAAAGAAAATTCAGAAAATCTGATTTTTAAAGAATTTATTAGCAAATAATGGTGGAAAATAAGTATTTGGTCAGCTACAAACAGTAAGACTTCTGGCTGTCATATACCTGTAACAACTTCTTTAAGAGGCTTCTCTGTCCTCCACTTATTACCTGTATTAATGGCACCTGTTTGAACTCATTAACAGACACCTGCCCACAACCTCAAACAGTCAACACTCCAAACTCCACTAGGGTGAAGACCAAAAAGCTGTCGAAGGACACCAGAAACAAAATTGTAGATCTGCACCTAAAAATTGAAAATCTGCACTAGGCAAGCAGCTTGGTGTGAAGAAATCTACTGTGGGAGAAATAATCAGAAAATGGGAGACCTACAAAACCACAGCTAATCTCCCTCGATCAGGGGCTCCACTCAAGATCTCAGCCCACGGGGGGACCTAGTGAATGACCTGCAGAAAGCTGGGACCAACGTTAAAAAGGCTACCGTCAGTAACACACTACGCCACCAGGGACTCAGATCTTGCAGTGCCAGACGTGTTCCCCTGCTTAAGCCAGTACATATCCGGGCGCGTCTGAAGTTTGCTTGAGAGCATTTGGATGTTCCGTAAGAGTATTGGGAGAATGTCTTATGGTCAGATGAAACCAAAGTAGAACTGTTTGGTACAAACACAACTCGTTGTGTTTGGAGGAGAGTGAATGCTGAGTTGCATCCAAACAACACCATACCAACTGTGAAGCATGGGGGTGGTCACATCATGCCCTGGGGCTGTTTCTCTGCAAAGGTACTAGGACGACTGGTCCGTGTACATGAAAGAATGAATGGGGCCATGTATTGTGAGATTTTGAGTGCAAACCTCCTTCCATCAGCAAGGGCATTGAAGATGAAACGTGGCTGGGTCTTTCAGCATGACAATGATCCCAAGCACACTGCCAGGGCAACAAAGGAGTGGCTTTGTAAGAAGCATTTCAAGGTCCTGGAGTGGCCTAGCCAGTCCCCAGATCTCAACCCCATAGAAAACCGATTTGCCCGCCGACAGCCCCAAAACATCACTGCTCTAGAGGAGATCTGCATGGAGGAATGGGCCAACATACCAGCAACGGTGTGTGCAAACCTTGTGAAGACTTACAGAAAACGTTTGACCTCTGTCATTGCCAACAAAGGATATATAACAAAGTATTGAGAGGAACTCTTGTTATTGACCAAATACTTATTTTCCACCATTATTTGCAAATAAATTCTTTAAAAATCAGACAATGTGATTTTCTGAATTTTTTTTCTCATTTTGTCTCTCATAGTTGAGGTCTACCTATGGTGTCAATTACAGGCCTCTCTCATCTTTTTAAGTGGGAGAACTTGCACAATTGGTGACTGACTAAATACTTTTTTCCCCACTGTACATGTGAATCATACATTCCACAATGACCCAAAGCTTGTTACTCACTTCGATTTACGATGTTACAGTAAAAAAAAAAGGAGTTACTACTTTTCATTTAATAATTGGTTGTACATTGAAACAACTAATCTAAAGATATAACACTGGTCTAAGATATTGGCAGTCAATAAAGCAATGAGATGAGAAACACACTACATTAATGCTTTGCAGCTTCCACCAAAAGCTGAACAATGAACCAAACAATAATTGGGCAAATTTTACGAGACTTCGTTCATACTTTCTACGAACCCACAACGTGCCGAGCGTCTCAAAGGCGCCACCCCCTACCAGGTAAGCCTTAGAAAGGTGTACCAGCTCTTCTCCTACCACAATACCCTTAGTATGGGTCACAAGTGCATAAATTTACTAAGTTACCCCATCTGTAAAGAACATCATCCAGCCACTGCCCATCATCTAATGTGGTCAATGAGTTCTCGGTCAGTGAAGGTGCTTTAGAAGTCCTTTAGATTGATCATGAAATGGCAACAAGGCATGTTACAACAACTGAACATTATAATTATTTAAAAATAACAAAAAAGCTTCTATTTTACATCAACACACCTTTTCCTTCCTCCATGGCAGAATGGTTTCTGTGCACATAAAAATGTCCATACAATTTATCCCAACCACAAAGATTTAATGTTATCTACACAAAATTATATTCTGACACTACTTGTATGTTAGAATAAAGAATGAAATTTCTGGATCAAAAAAACTGACTGCGTCAGGTTTCATGTACTTGTAATCCTGCTGCAGTGATTGTCAGGGGACAGTCAGCTTGTAGGTGATCATTCAAATAGTCAGCCTCACACCATTGCAGATGGACAGACAGAGCTGCAGATGGATAAGAAGCTAATACTATGCCAGGGAAGGACCTCGTTGGCAGCATTCAATAAACTTTTCAAGGTTTTCAGTCTAAGCTATGACAAATCACTCAGCAGCATGTACACATTTCTCCAGACAACAGTGTATAGTAGTGATGTAGGCACCACAAGAGAGAGTCCAAAAGTTAAAGAACCGACAGCATAGTTTTTGAATATGGTTGAATAATGTTACATTTGCAGATCACTGCATGATACACCTAAGTTTTTTCATCTGCAGGAAAAAAAAATGCCTGATGTGCTCAGGATAATTGTTCTCTGCAGTTTTGCAGGCTTTGAAAAGCACCTGAAAATTGTTCATGTTAGAGATACATATGATGCCATGATGACCCCAGAAAATTCCAGGAGAAAGTGACTTAAACACAGATGCTAAATGGGGGGTTGTCGAGCCTACGGAAATTCATTTAGGTGGATTCCCATAACCCACAATCCCATAATCATGCCAAATGGGCAAATGGCAGCTTAAGAAAGTCTCTACTGACAAAAAGTGACAAAAAAAAACACCACTGGACTTAGGAGGTGTTATCGAAAATAGTCAATAATTCTCACATGGAAGAAGAGGCAGGAATGGCCACTAGGTTTAAAAGGTAAAAAGACGACCCAACCTTCAGAAAAAAAAACGTGATGAAGAACCAGAATCATGTTGTAGCGATATCTCAGCAAACACTGGACCAAGATGGAGGGCAGATAAAAAATAAAAAAAAACCAGTGGAAGCAGCAAATTTGAAGCTGATTTTAAAAGAAAAAGGACTTTCTGCAGGACAGTAACACTTTGCTCCAAGCCATTAAAGGAGAGATTAACTCAATGAAAATTAAAAAATGAACTCAAGGTTAGACATCAAAGGTTCTCTGCTCTGTCAGATCCCAAAAATATTCTACTGGTCCTATTAGAAGTGGAAATAACCCTATACTAGGACTAGCAGCAGAAAAACCTGATCTGTACATTGTATGTTTTAGATTGAAAGCTCCCAGTAAGTCACAATGTTGAGTTGAAAATGCAGCTAGAGATGTCCATCTTTTTTCTTTGGTAATATAAACCCTCACTTGAGACTCCCTTGTTTTAGAACCTTCAAAATTCCTAATAAATAAAAATAATTCTAATCGGAACAGCCCTGAGAAATAAATCATTTCCAAAACCTTGCCTTAAATTCTTTGATTTTCTTTCTTAAAAATAAATCCAGATTCTACAAACAAATTCTGTAGGTTGAACAGTACTGAGAATGAAATATCCTAAAATCTTAGTGTCTTAGTGTCTTTGAATTTTAATGAATTTGGATGCCTGCAAAATTCTCAGGTTTAAACAATCCTGAGAATGGAAATACTCCAAGACAATATTTTAGAATCTTCGGATTGAAATAAAATCCAGATCCAAAGAAATGTCCAGTTCATACAACTGTGAGACTCTAATGATCTTAAAGCAATGCTTTGGAAATCTTCTGAATTTGAGTCGAAACCCCCCCCCCCTTAAAACTTTTGGATTACTTTAACCCAGATCCCTTTTAAACAGCATCCCATCTTCTCCTGTGTGTCCCATGTGTTCTAAATTCTTAAGGCAACTGATCTTATTAATTAGCTTACTGTCACTTCGGGTACAGAGTCAGTAGAGCTGGGATGACGGTGGCCGCCTCTGTCGGTTTCTGAAACTGTCTCTGAAAACTCTGGACCCAGAGGAATATTGGGATCTCTGTGGAACCTCCAAAACTGTGGTAGTCTGATTTAGATCTTCTCCGCGCTTAAAGAATCAACTCGATCAGTCAGTCTTAGGAATGTAGAGAAACACACGGACACCATACAGCAAGGTTTTTATCAGATGAAGGTCTGAATCCTTCCACCGGCGTTACGTTTACTGCAGAATGAATCACTTTTTATACCCCACAAATTCACGATGTACTACGTCACATTCACACACATTGGTTTTCATTTGTCCTTTTGATGTCCATTTACTGAAGCATTTTGATTTTTATTGCCTTTGATGCACTTAGGAATTATGTTTTTGACCTCTTTTCAGGAGAGTTCTTTTCAAACAGCCGATCCAGCCTTCCCCTATAACAGCAATATTAAGGGAGACTCCTCAAAGGCTTTATCTATGTGATGTATCTAAATGTGGTGGCTTTTGCCACATTAGTAGCAAGGCTGCTTATATTGCTTAAATGTGAAGAGGAAAAGCCCTCCTAGCTTCAAAAAGGGGTTAAACGATTTGATGCAGTTAATGGAATTAAAAAGAATCTGATACTCTTTCGCTGGCTGCAGTGGTAGATTAATATTTGTCAAGCTGTCTTGACTTAAATAGACAATATGGACTCTGTTAATGAACGGGCTGGTTAGCACCCAGTTTGGAATCTATTTTAATATTTACTTTTACTTTCTCTCTTCTTGCCTTCCCTCGGACACTTGTATGTGCTTTTATTATTTCACATTTACATACTACCTGTATTTTTATTGAAGACTGAAGTTCAAATTTGGCCCAATGTCGCCAAACTGCACCTGAATGTCACATTACATTCCAACAAGGACATAGCAAACGTATGTAGCCTAGAATGAAGATGTCCATGGCAGAGACTCAAGAAAATTAGAGTGAAATGTCCCAACTAAACACCACATTTACATTTCAATAAAGGATATTGATAACATGCCTCTGAAGTTTGACTTTTTGTTCCATTACAATACATCCCAACCTTTTACTTTTATACTTCAAGTATAAAAACCACTTACCATTACTTTTACACTTTTAAAGTAAGAGTAAAAGCTTAAATTGATACTTGAACTTTTAAAGAAGTCTTTTTAAACCCTGCCTGAGTAATGAATGAATACTTTTGACACCTTTGCTTGCTAATAACGCTGTTTCTATGTCGTAGCTAATAAAATCCATATAGCTACACATTTAGTAGAGATTACTCAGATTTGTGACTGAATTTGTGCATGTGGTCAGATTTATATGTACATTTACATTTATGGCGTTTAGCAGACGCTCTTATCCAGAGCGACTTACAAAGTGCCTTGCTATTTACCCAAGAAAACCTTAGCTAGTTAGAATAGACTAATAGTTCAAAGATACCTCTAAGCGTTAGACATTGCTAAACACAAGACAATAAGGTGACCATAGTACTCTATTCATCCAAGTATTCTCGGAAGAGGTGGGTCTTCAGTCTGAGTTTGACGACAGCGAGCGACTCGGCCGTTCGGACACCCAGGGGAAGTTCGTTCCACCACTTTGGTGCCAGGACAGAAAAAAGCCTGGATGCCTTGAAGCTCGAAGGGCTCTAGGTGCGGAACGACTATTGACCGTTGCCATCAAGTACGGAGGGGCTGGTTCGTTCTTGGCTTTGTAGGCCAGTGTCAAGGTTTTGAATCTGATGCGGGCAGCTACAGGAAGCCAGTGAAGAGAACGCAGCAGTGGTGTGACATGGCTGAATTTAGGGACATTGAAGATGCATTCTGGAGGAGTTGCAGGGGCCAGATGGTGCGCAGAGGGAGACCAGCCAGAAGAGAGTTGCAGTAGTCAAGTCAGGAAGTGACGAGAGACTGAACAAGCACCTGGGCGGACTCTTTAGAGATTCGGCGGCGTTTGCAACATGACTTGAGAACAATAACTGATCATCCATGACTACACCAAGGCTTCGAGCTTCTGTAGAAGGAGTGACCAGTGAGTTCTCAAAGGTGATGGCAAGATCGTTTTTTGGTCCAGCAGTTCCCGGGATGTACAGCAGCTCCGTCTTGCTGGGGTTGAGTTTGAGGTGGGGAGCCGCCATCCAAGAAGAGACGTCAGCGAGGCATGCTGAGATGCGGGCAGAAACCTGTGTGTCAGACGGTGGAAAAGAGAGCATGAGTTGAGTGTCATCGGCGTAACAGTGGTAAGAGAATCCATGAGAGGATATCACTTTACCAAGAGAGCTAGATTTCACTACATCGTAATTTCATATTTTAGTGAAATGTACACTTTTCTGTGTAAATGTAAGTTGATTGTGGTTTATTCTTTTTTTAGCTTTGAATGTCCAAGCACCCCTAGCCCTTGTCCAGTTTTGGGTGTTCATCAAGTGGAACACTTTCAGACCGGTCTAACTAATATGTTTTCAAACCACATTGTGAATTAAATATCCTATCATCAAAACAGAATTATAATATTATTGATGGCCTACAAGTTTACAAATAGAACAATTTTATCTGTACAGAGAAGATCTAGCACATATAGAAGAAGGGTTGTAAGCTCTGGAGAGCACCATGGATGCCTCTGAAGTCCTGGAGAAGAGGTAAATATTACTAAATATAAGACAAAAAATAGTAGCTGCAATCCACACCAATGCTGACAGTGTTAAATTCTTTATCATATAGTCTTCAGAATATGAGTGTCCAAGACAACAAAAACCTAAACATGAATAAACTTGAGATCAATGACCTCAGGAACAGTGTGTAAGTTATAAATCATTGTTTTGAGCAGTGCTGGAGAAGTAAATGTACTTTTAATATGATTCCTAGTATTTATTAATCTCAAATTTGACAGTTTTGATTGGGGAACAGATGATCAGGAAGAAAAGGAAAAGGTGATGACAGCCCAGATGAGGAATGTGTAATAATAAGAGAGGGGATTTAAGGCATTTTTTATTACTTTCTTCAAAGCTTAAATACACCAAGATCACTATGCTTTTAAAGAAATTTGGGACAACCCATTTAATGAGGTCATGTCTTGGAAGTTTCTGATTGTTTTTTGGCAACATCTGAGTTAATTAGAGACACACCTGTGGATATATTTTAAGGCACACCTGAAACACACTGCTGTTTCGTGTAACATCATGGGAAATCACCAAGGATATCAGGAAGAGAATTGTGGACTTGCACAAGTCTGGCTCAACCTTGGGTGCAATTTCCAGATGCCTGAAGGTGCCACGTTCATCTGTACAAACATTTTTAAAAAGTACAAACAAGATGGAAATGTCTAGCCATCATACCGCTCAGGAAGGAGACAGGTTCTGTGTCACAGAGATGAACTTGCTTTGGTCCGAAATTTGCAGATCAACCCAAATCAAAAGCAAAAGACCTTGAGAAGATGCTGGCTGAAGCTGTTAAGAGTGCGTCATTATCCACAGTGAAACAGATACTGTATCGACATGGGCTGAAGGTCACTCTGCCAGGAGGAAGCCATTACGCCAAAAGACTGACAAACCTAAAATGTGACTGTTTGGCCATAATGACCATTGTTATGTTTGGAGGAAAAAGGGGGAAGCTTGCAAGCCTGAGAACACCATCCCAACTGTGAAACACAGGGGTGGCAGCATCATGTTGTGGGCATTATTAGGAAAGAACATTATGTGGAAATACTGATGCAACATCTCAAGACATCAGCCAGGAAGTTAAAAGCTTGGGCGCAAATGGGTCTTCCAAATGGACAATGAGCCGAAGCTAACTGCCAAACTGGTTACAAAGTGGCTTAAGAAGAACAAAGTCAATGTTTTGGAGTGGTCATCACAAAGCCCTGACCTCAATCCTATTGAAAATTTATGGGCAAAGCTGAAATGACTTGTGCAAGCAAGGCGGCCGACAAACATGGCTCATAACACCAGTTCTGTCAAGAGGAATGGGCCAAAATTCCTGCCAACTATTGTGAGACGTTGTGGAAGCATATCCAAAATGTTTGACCCAAGTCATACAGTTTAAGGACAATGGTACCAAATACTAATAAAATGTTTTTAAACTGTTGACTCTGAAGAAAGTCATAAAAATTGCCTTAAAAAAATCCCCCTTTCATTATTCTGGCATTTAGCGAATATATTTTAAAGAAATCATTTTGGTAATCCTAATTGACCTAAAACGGAAAAAAGTTTATTCTAAATTCATGTCAGACAGTGAGAAATAAATGGCGAGTTTTTATTTTTTAATTTTATATAGTATATGTAAACGTCTAGTTTCAACTGTACATCACACTGTGTCGAAGAACTAGCCCAAAAAACAATAACCACATTTTTTGTGTAATAACTTTGATTCTCCACAGTGCCAGTGTTCCAGACTAACGAGCAACAATTCCCACTGGATTAAGAGCTGCACGTCTCTCAAGTCACTTTATAGTCTGTTATATATTTTTCTGTTTCACATTTATCCAAATGTGTTGCTGTAATTTTAGTTGTGCATTATTTTTACAACAAGATCATTGCACTGATTGGAGTTTGTATACTAATCTTAGCATTTCTAGTATTGTTTATTATATGCCATGTACAGCAATTAGCTCTACTAATTTGTTTAACTTATTAATATTCTAAATCATGTTCATCCACCATTTTAAACAATGTGATAACCATTTTGATACTTTTTGTGTGTATGTAACTCTTAAACCCTTTTTTCTCTGTAAACAGGAAATTCATAGTAATTCATAGTAGTCAAGTGTTTAATAAAATTTATCACTTTCATCATCTCATAAGTCAACCTGATTCATGTATTTTTAAAGAAACAGTTGTTACAACATCACTGTTCATTAATAATGTAACTTTATTTTCAGAATGTTAACAAAGTAAATGAGGTTAAACACAATCTAATAAACTAATGTGTAACAATAACTACATCAAATGGAAGTACCTGGGTAAAGATTCTAATATAAGAAAACTGAAGAGCTGGAAGCCCTGATGATGTCTCCATCGATGGACTTTGGAGTGCCTTTACAACAGCAGCTGGATCTGCGGGTCAAGCTTGACGTCCTCCCTGCAAAGCGCCTGGAGAGCTCGTCCCTCTGCGGTTGCCATGTTCCGAACCTAGAGTAAACACAGAGACAGAAACGCAAATGATGGTCAGTGAAACAGAGTACTGTACAGTAACACAGGGAGCAGAGAGCACAAGGATCACAACAACTGTCTCAGATGAAGAAGACAGAGCTGATATTAAAGACTATAAAGTAGGGACAGTCGCTCGACATTCTGTGTCGATTCACGTCTCGTTCTTTTAAAGCAGAACTGCATCGAAACAGCATTTCACAATCACGTTTCAATACGCGTCAGTTCCTAGGTCCCGCTGTAGACCCGAGCGCAATAAGCGGAATATAAACTTAAATAAAATAAATATAGTAAGTGTGAGAATTTAAACACTTTTCATTTTAAAAGCAACAAACGTCCTCCTTCCGTTTTTAACTGGAAACGATGGAAAATTACTTTGACTAACATTTAAGTCTGTGTTCAACAGATGTACAGTCTACATGCATATTCAACAGTGGTATATATTAGAGAGGATAAAGATGATTGGCTTTAATTTTAATTAATTTAATTATTTTTTTGCATTCTACAAGACTAATTCTGCTTGTCGTTGACGTTCACAGCTACAAGTGATCGGTTTCAGAGTACAGGTCTGGTCATTATACCATGGTGCTTTATCTACCAAATGTGTTTGATTCTGAGCAACACTATCAAGGCTAGAACAGAGCACAATCTACAGATCATCTGTTACATGCTCTAGATCTTTAGGGTGAAATGGGAAGGAGAAATCTGGAAGGTTATTAATGATGACACTAGCTGTCGGGCATTTAGCTTCAGAACCTGACGTTCGGGTTGTGCATAGACCTATAAATTGGGAAGATGTCGCCACAACCACTTCCACGTAGAACTGTCGCGATAACCAACAATATTGGGCTATTAACAAGCAAACCGCAGGGAATGGCAAGCAATCTCCACACCACAGTGTTCATGTTTTCTCTGTTTTGCAATGCACCAGTTTAGACAAGGTACTATGCAAAATTTGTGAGACGAAGCCTGCATGTTGGACGTCAGCTATAGAGGAGTCATGTCAATGAGTAGACAAAACCACGCACTCAGAGATTCTGGTAGTGCACCTGCCTTAATACCCTAGAGAGTCCGAGCAGATCACTCAGAGCTCCATCAGAGATAGTGTTAGTGCTTGGTCACTCAGATTCTTTCTAAACCACACAAGGCGAACAAGTTTTTCTTAATCAGTAAACAGGAGAGGGTCAAAACCAGAGCTGTGGCAACCATAAGTGAAGGGCTGAGGCAAAATCAGAAGAAGAGAAACAGGCAGAGGTCTGGTATAAAAGACTGACAAAACTGGGCAAAAGAGTCTAAACATAAAAAGGTCAGAACACAAAGCAAAACGGAGCAAACAAGCACACAGAAGATAAACAGGGGAAGGTTAAGTAGCCGAGCTGAAAACTCCAGCGATCTGGCTTTGTCCCGATTGGCCAGAGCGGTTACAGTGTGGGAAATTGAGTACATATACAACAACTGACGGTAAAACTGCATATCGCAATGTTGAACCACCCTAAATCACTGCGGGGTGATTCTACTTCCACACGAGTAACTGCAATAGCTAAAACCTTGGGGAGTAGATGCATTTAGACTGAAACAGCGACAGCCTCTGTGAACTCTCACCAAGGACGTGGAGAACATAGCCACAATAAACCAAGTATCAAGTTTACAATAGGCTTTATTACCTGAATGTAGTCAATGACCACAGTGGTGATGGTTGCAACATTAAAACACAGCATGAAATCCTTAATCCCTGTAATTATGATGTTTCCACATTACTGGATGCAGTGGAGAACATGGAAGTCAAGAGTAAGGTTGATAAACTGAGCAGATTTCTCTTGTATGCAGGCTTCACAGTTTAGGCTCAGAGTAGAAACTAAGAACCTGACACACGAGCAAAAGCAGTACTTGATCTAGTAAACACTGACCAAGCTGGTCCTATAGATCATAGTGTGCTAAAGAGGGCTGTAGAGACACTCTGGCGTTTACTGAGGGTCACTCAGGTGCAGTCTGTGAACTTTCAGAAAACTAAAAGGTGAAACCGTAAAAGCTACTTAGCGATAGTACACGCTCTCCAAAGAGAGATAGGAGAGCGCCTCAGTACTCAGCTGACTGAGTCAGATACTGAAGACCAGACACTGACCAATGCTGACCATCACTACAGGGTCTGTAATGTACCACAGAGCTTGTCATGCACAGTCAAGCAATGGGATGGATTACAAGGAGACCTCTTTAACTGCAGACGTTATACACTCTGATGCAGATGACCACACAGTCCGACCTTTAGCTTCACCAGATGGACGTTACAACAGCCTACTTGACCGCTCTGATTAATACTGAGATCTGTATGGAGCGACCAGAGGGATTTGAAGGAAAGTCTAATCCAGGTGAAAGTCACTGTGTGCTCTCAAACAGTCTGGAGGAACCTGGATCCATGGTTCCTTTATTATCTAGATAAAACATGGCTTTACACAGAACCCAGCTGACCCTTCTGTTCACAACACACACACTAAAAACAGGAGGAGAATACTGATAGTCTGGGGAGATGATTATTCACCAGGTTTCCTACCCTTAGGATGCAGCAGCAGCACAATCCCTCTATATCGTTGTTTTTTTCAGTGATGAATGTTTGCTTATAATCCTCTCGTCTGTGTTTTTCTGAAGCGGCAGGGCTCCTTCTGGACCTCCGCGTCGGGCGGAGAATAGCGACAAGAGAAAACAGGAGACCGTGGCGGTCCTCTTTGGGCTCCGATACTTTTCAGTGTTTTACAGAAGAACCTCCAACAGTGAGAACACCGCCCTGAGGAGCTGTCCTCGCTACCGGAGCAAGTGAAGAGCCGAGGACCTCGAACCAGTCAGCAGAGGTGAAAACCGGCTGTGGTGGTGGAGGAGTAGCGAACGAACTTCTGTCAAAATAAAAGTCCCTCCTAAACCTGAATAAAAGACTTTCTGACTCTCTAAATTAGAAATGATAAACTAATTTAAGAAAACAAAGTGTTTACAACAATTTAAACGCTTTTAAAAGTAACTTAAATTAATAACTGTAAATAATACATATAAAGGAGAAATCTGACACAGGACATATACATATTTAATAAAATTGGTCTTATGAAGGAAAATATTCAGCTTTCTAACACTGGCACCATGTTTAACCCGTTATGACAAAGTGAAAACAGAGTTTTAGAAATTTTTGCTCATTTATTGAAAAGGAAAAACAAAATTTTTGACATAAGTATTCACACCTTTTACTCGGTACTTAGTTGAAGCACCTTTGGCAGTGATTACAGCCTCCAGTCCTCTTGGGTATGATGCCACAAGGTTTGCTTACCTGGTTTTGGGGATTTTCTGCCTTTCTTTTCTGCAGATCCTCTCTGTAAGGTTGGATATGGACGTTGGTGGACAGCCATTTTCAGGGCTCTCCAAAGATTTTTGATAGGGTGGATTTTTGATAAGGCAGGGCTCTGGTTGGCCACTCAGTAGCATTCACAGAGTTGTCTCTAAGCCATTCCTGTGTTGTCTTGAGTCACTGACTTGTTGGAAGGTGAACCTTTGCTCTTTTGGACGATTTTTGATCAATTACTGTAAACGTGGCGTCTACCTCACATGTTCCCATGTTTGTGGGTACTGGAACTTTATCATACTTACTGTTCTATAATTAGAAATTTTATTATCAGGGTACACAGACCCAGACAAATTGCATGGTAATGTGACACAAAAACCGTTGTCACCAATGTTTGTCCTTTGAGGTAAATGAACAAGTTCACACAGTTACGCACCTTTAAGGCTTTTGTATGTCCACTACATCATTTTCAGGAATCCAGCTGTTGAATTTTGATGGCCAACCTAACCATTTCACTAAAAACAATGTTTTTTTTTCTTTTTCTCAATGGTTTTATTTTATCTAAAATCTTTGAATGCATAATCTTTGCATTAACTCTTCTTCATTTAAACTACCTTGTATAATATCACCCTCATAATCTTTCAATCTATGAACAGGTGGTTGTTGCTGGATGCAGTCTGATATGGTGAAAAACTCTGTATCGTTCTCCTCATAACCCTTTGTAAATGGCCCCCTAACATTAGAAATACGTGAAACATCACCTATCTTATACTTAAATGTGGCTTTCTTGTCTAGTTTGTTTCTCAAACCATACAATGTTTTAGACACAATAGATTCATTTTTTGTCACATTGACAGGCTTCATTTTGATACAATGTTGACTAATGTTGGCTATTGTTGTACCCACTCATTATATCTTGTAAGACATCAATATACCTTTAGGAATTTATAGTAGTTAGATATTGCCACATGTGTATTTTTAATGTTCGGTTAAATCGTTCTATGATGCAGGCTTTTAGTTCATTACCCATTTTGTTTTTTGACACAACATTTTAAAAATTTGTATTGAAAAACTCTACCCCTGTCAGTTTGTAACTTTCGAGGTACTCTACCTTCTTCTAGTATTGGCTTGAAGGCCTTTGAAACTTCCAAACCTGACTTTTATTTTTTTATAAACGGACCTATGAGTATTTGCTAAATACATCAATACATGTCAGCATGTATTTTTAACCGCTGTTTTCCTCAGAATATATACTCATATCAACAAGATCAGCTTGGAATTTAGTCAATACCGTATACTATAGCCCTGTTTCTTTTGTACTTATGCTGTATCTGAAACCTGTTGATCAGACAGGTGCACTCCAGTATTTTCTAAAACACCCCGTTTCAAACGATTTTTACCACCACATGAACCAGAATTAGATGGCGTGTAATACGCTGACCTCATAAGATTTGACATGTTGATAGATGACATTGTTTGAAATAATGATTCCACAGATTGTTTAGTTGACTGTTTTATTCAAAACTCAATCAATGAAGTCTAAAAAGAAAATCACACACCAATCTACATTTCTCTCAGTTAGATATTACAAGTGATTCAATCACTTTACAAACATTGATCGGTTTCTTTTTTATCACACAAATGTCTAAGATGTATGTATGTATGTTTTTGAAGAATATTGTCATGAATGCGATTTAGAGCAGCTTGTCTATGCTGTTCAATAGAAATTTGTGATCTTTGTTAATCAAATCTGTAAATTGTATTGAATAATAAAACTAATTTACACATAATCACTATGTTACAAAGAATAATGAATATTGTTCATTTTGTATGGTCTTACCCAATGGTGAGTGGTTGTCTTCCAACCTAAGACACTTTCTATACGAATGTGACGCATCAGCGACACCAAATCTAGCACGTTTTCCTTACCAACTCACTGATGACCCTTGGGCCGCTTTGATGTTGCTGTAACTTCCCCGGACTGCTGGTTAAACACGGCTTAAAGGTCGTTGGTGCATGTAATAATTTTTTTTTTTTTTTATAAAAATTTAATTACTGTGTAAATCATGTATTTTGGAGGTTATCAATTACCATTTACTCCGGTGCATGTAAAGTCATTAATCGGATTACTGACATGACAGTTGTGTTTGTAAACTTACAGACTCTCACTAAAACATGCATATATGTTTATCGTAATTCTGACCCAGGAGCCACTTCATTTATTTGTTAATGCAAAGTAACGAGTAAAGTAAAAAAAAAAAAAAAAAAAAAATATCGCAGCATCAATTACTTTTATACATTTACATATACAATTAATACATTACTATCTGCCTTTACACAGATATCCCACAATGCTTAGTGACTTTATAATCCTAACTCTGAATGATGAGTAATAGCCTCTCATGAGCAGGTTTTTGTATTTTGTTAACCCTTACGTGTCAGCTTATCTATAATTCTCAGTCCATTAAGTCGGTTATTAGCATTGAGTCTCGTGTTAGCCACTCTTTAGCTTTAGCTCATGTTAGCCCACAGCACGGAAATATCTGTTCTGTATGTTTAACTTTGTGAATTTGTTTTCCTCCTGCACAAGTTACTTGGAGAAGAAGATTTTTTACAGCTGTTTTTAAAGTTGAGATTTTTTTTTAGGTGTTTTATAAGACACTGCTGTTGCTTCTGAAGCACGCCGCGGAGGGGAAAGCGTTCAGAGGCTCAGAAGCACTGCTGGAGGCTAAGCAGGGAGCCTGAGTGTGTAGCAGCAGGTCAGCCTACAGTGACCCAGCGCATGGTGAGTAAGACCCAGGCGACCATGCTTAGTACCATCACTGTTGTACAAGCTTCACTCAGTCAGGCTGATGTAAGATATGGGGGTCTTCCAGGAACAGGCAGTGTACTTGTAATTCTCTCATGTTTCTAGCTGTTCTTTATGAGTGCACACACCTTACAAACACTGATCTAGATTTCATTTTAGAACAAGGAGATTTGTTGTATGTTTGTGTTAGACAAAAACTTAAGTGAATGTAGATTTGTTTATGATTACTTGGCTTTAGATGAACTTTCTAATGAAGTTGCAGTATATGAGCACTCAAACAGTGTTTGTAAACATCTGTTACGGTATGGATATTTGAGAAAGCAAGGACCTAATGGTGCAGAGGATTTCCTGAAACTTTCAGAAAGACTGCAGTGCCTTTCGACAGACGAAAAGTACGCCCTGCATACACTGAGAAGACTGACGTCTTGCCCTGTTCCGGGACCAGTCAGGAAGATTTAGCAATATATTTTTATTTCTGAGGGACCTCCATTTTAAGGATCCTCTGACTATTAGGGACTTGACCCCAGGACCTTTTGCCATGCCCTAGCCATGCTTTTGAGGCCCTAGCCATGCTTTTGGGCCCCTTATAACAAAAAATGGATGAGGTGTTGTGGCACTGCTCTGACTTTAACTTCTGGCTATTAGGGGTCCTAGGAAAGAGGGGGGCCTATTTTTTTAGAGGGCCCTGGTTATGAAAGCCCCTACCAGGGGGCCCTAGAGAAGAGCGGGGCATACCATTAGAGGGCCCTCGATCACGAGGGCCCCTGCTTCCATAGAAGTCGTTTACCATAGTTCCTTGACTTTCTAGGGACCTACAAATTGCCAGGCAAGCTACCATATTTAATAACAGATGTTTTGTTCGCAATTCAGGCCATTACTTAATATTTCTGAATTTGTATTGTTTCAAAATTATTATGTTCAATTTTTGCAGTGCAGAGACAAATTAATTTAGCAATTTTGCAATTATTTAAATTTAAGACAAGCAATTTGTCTGATGAATGCTATCTTTGACACCAATTAAATGTGAATTAAATTTGGCCAAGGGTATGATTTCACTTATGTGAAAACAACAAGCCATTTGACTAGTTTCATCTGGGCTTGACTAGATCAGCCCACAATGGTAATTTTTTGGGCAGCATAGAACTCTTAGCCAAATTTGACCCATTCCTAGCTGAGCAGAATTTATCCATTTGATGGGACAGAGAACAAAGCAGGCAATTGTTAATGAGATCAAGGAATCAAAAATACTTCTCTGTTATAGTTGACTCCACTACAATAGAGTCCGAGCTCATCTTAAACAATAAACCCCTTTTTTTTTTTACGTCCCCTGTGCAGCACATTCACTGAATTTAGTTGGTGTCAGTGCTGTTGACAGTAGCCCAGAAGCTGGTTGTTTTTTTTGACTTTGTACAGGCAATGTACACATTTTGTACATCATCTACACACAGGTGGGGAAAGGTTTTCTGTGATACTGATATCAAACTCGCACTGAAATCACTGTCAGGTACTCGATGGAGCGCACAAGCTGAGTCAGCTGAGGCTCTTTGGAAATATTATGCACAACTGAGAGAGGCATTGAATGATATGTCTAAAGATATGGAGGAGAAATGTGTAACTCGAAGTGAAGCCTCTGCACTCTGACAAATTGGACACGTTGGAGATGGCCTTCATGGCATGCTTCTGGGACACAGTACTACAGAGGTTCCAAGCCACAAGCCTGCGGCTGCAGAAGCATAATGTCACCACTGCTGACTCCCAAGGGAACAGGCATACCTCCAGCAAACAAAGAAGCGCAAAATTATGTCTGATGGTGCAGAGCCAGGTGTGGCATTTAACGGAAAGGATCGAAACTTTCAATGTTGTCATTGACAAACTTGTGTCCTGTCTCAACCACAGTTTGAATGCAAACACACACTTAACTGAGCTATTTGATGTTCTTTTCATGCTTGACAATATGTCAAACAGTGAGCTCACTTTAAAGGCTAACTCACTCAGAGCTGAACATGAGCCTGGCAGATGAATTGATACAATACAAGTCATTCATAACAGAAAAAGAAAGATGTCCTAGTAAAATGCTCAAAACCATGATCAATTTGAATTTACAGTCAACCTTTCCAAATGTCTACATATAATTTTTTTTTGACTGTGCCTATCACAAATTGTGAAGGGGAGCGTTCATTCTCCAAACTGGCTCGTATTAAGAATTAACTCGGGATTAGGATGCGCCAAAACTGCCAGAACTCACGGTCACTTCTGGCCATTGAATCAGATTTGGTCAGACAGCTTAATTTTGATGAATTAGTGGATGACTTTGCAAGAAAGAGGAGTAGAAAAAAACTTATATAAAATAGATTCTTGTGTTCGGGTTAGTTATTGACAGGTTTGTTTAATTGTTGCTATGGTGTCAGAGGTGGTTACTATGGTGTCCCACATGATTGCTATGGTGTTGCTAGGTGGTTGCTATGGTGTCCCAGGTCATTGCTATGTTGTTGCTAGCTGGTTGCTATTGTGTCACAGGTTGTTGCTATGGTGTTGCTAGGTGGTTGATTTGGTGTTGCTAGCTGGTTGCTATGGTGTTGCTAGCTGGTTGCCATGGTTTCACAGGAAGTTGCTAAGCTGTTGCTAGGTGGTTGCTGTGGTGTTGCTAGCTGGTTGCTATTGTGTCACAGGTTGTTGCTATGGTGTTGCTAGGTGGTTGCTATGGTGTCTCAGGTGGTTGCTATGGTGTTGCTAGCTGGTTGCTATGGTGTCTCAGGTGGTTGATTTGGTGTTGCTAGCTGGTTGCTATGGTGTTGCTAGCTGGTTGCCATGGTTTCACAGGAAGTTGCTATGCTGTTGCTAGGTGGTTGCTGTGGTGTTGCTAGCTGGTTGCCATGGTTTCACAGGAAGTTGCTATGGTGTCTTAGGTTGTTACTATCGAGTTGGTAGGTCTTTGCTATGGTGTCGCAGGTGGTTACTATGGTGTTGCTAGCTGGTTGCCATGGTTTCACAGGAAGTTGCTATGGTGTCTTAGGTTGTTACTATGGAGTTGTTGGTGGTTGCTATGGTGTCCCAGATGTTTGCCATTTCGTTGCTTGGTGGTTGCTATGGTGTTGCTAGGTGGTTGCTTTGGTGTCTCGGGTTGTTACTGTTGTGTCGCTAGATTGTTGCTATGGTGTCACAGGTGGTTGCTATGGTGTCCCAGGTGGTTGATTTGGTGTCACAAGTGGTTGCTATGGTGTTGCTATGGTGTTAGGTGGTTCCGATGGTGTCACAGGTAGTAGCTTTGGTGTCTGAGGTTGTTACAATGGAGTTACTAGGTTTTTGCTGTGGTGTCATAGGTGGTTGCTTGGGTGTTGCTAGGTGGTTGCTATGGTGTTGCTATGGTGTCCTAGGTCGTTGCTATGGTGTTGGAAGGTGGTTGTTTAGGTATCTTAAGTGATTGCTTCAAGTTCCACCTTAACATTCAGTGTCAGTGTAAACTCAGCACTACCTTAAAAGAAGTTCCACCTTAAAATCCTGTGCTAATTAAGCACAATTCCACCTTAAGCTCAGTTCCACCTTAAAGAACTGACTGTGTGCTGCTGCTGCTGCTGCTGAGCATTAGGCTGTGAGCATGGGAGACATTGGGCTCCGTGCGTGAGTCTGTGTGGTGTGTGAGAGTGTGACATCACGCTGTCCAACATTCCGTCAGTGCGTTTCTATGAAATTTATTAAAAATGATCAATTGGATCGACTCCAAAAATACGTAGTAGACCGCACAGCGTGATTATCTACGAAACGGTGTTTGAACCGCGTCTGTACGTTAAGCGGTTCGGCCTGTTTTAATCGCACAAATGTGTGGAAGAAACAAGAATAATAATAATAAGATGAAAAGGAATAACAATATACAGTGCTTTTCAGATGGTTGCTATTGGATTGCTGGGTGGTTGCTATGGTGTCACTTGTCATTGCTATGGTTTTGCGAGGTGGTTGCTATGGAGTTGCTAGGTGCGTGCTATGGCATCATTGGTGGTTGATCTAGTGCTTCTAGGCAGTTCCTGTGGTTTCACAGATAGTTGCTGTGATGTTGCTAGGTAGTCGTTATTGTGTTCCAGGTGCCAACTTAATAATTTTTGTCTTCCACCCTAAAATTCAGTGTCACTGTAAACTCAGTATTACCTTAAAAGAAGGTCCACCTTAAATGTCAGTGAGGGTGTAAATTCAGTGAGTGTAAATTCACAATTGATTAAAAACGATAAATCTGATCGACTCGTTTAAAGCATTTAGCAGACGCTCTTATCCAGAGTGACTTGCAAAAGTGCTTTGCTGTTTACCCAAGAATAACCTCAGCTAGTTTGAATAAGCTAAAAATTCAAAGATACCTCTAAGTCAGTAAGGAGACCACTCTTGCAATTTGCCCAAGTACTCTCGGAAGAGGTGGGTCTTCAGTCTGCGTTTGAAGACAGCAAGCGACTCCCAGGGACACCCAGGGGAAGCTCGTTCCACCACTTTGGTGCCAGGACAGAAAAAAGCCTGGAAGCTTGTCTTCCATGGATTTTGAGGGATGGCGGGTCGAGCCGAGCTGTACTTGAAGCTCGAAAGGCTCTTGGTGCGGATCGGTCTTTTGACCTTTGCCATTAAGTACGCAGGGGCTGGTCCTTTTTTTGGCTTTGTAGGCCAGTGGTTCAAGGTTTTGAATCTGATGCTGGCTGTAGAGGCAGTGATGGCATCAACGGTTAGAGCTCCAGGCTATTGATGACAACTTTGTGGGTTCAATACCCGGGCTCAGCAAACTGCCACTCTTAAGTAAGACCCTTCACCTTCTTTTGTGGGCACCGCAGCAATGGCTGCCCACCGCTCCAAGCATGTGTGCTCACTGTCCATTGTGTGTTTTCAATGTGTGTATGTGTGTTTTCACTGCACAGCTGGGTTCCGGGTTACAGGTTGAAGCTGAATTCAGTCTGTGCCACAAAAAATGTCAAATAGTGAGTCTGGTTTTCTTGTCTTGTACGTTGACGCTGCAATATTGTGGGGGAATCTTTTCAGGCGTTTCAATATTCAATGTATACGTTGTTTTCAGAAACAGACAGATGGTGGCTTTGTAACAGTGCGCGGAGAAGCAAATCCGACTACCGCAGTTTTGGAGGTTCCACCGAGATCCCAATATTCCTCTGGGTCCAGAGTTTAGAGACAGGATCAGAAACCGACAGAGGCGGCCGCCGTCATCCCAATGAGTGATTCTGAGTCAATTCAGGCGCTCTACTGACTCCGAGACTCTGTACCCGATGTGACTGTAGGTAAATTAATTGGACCGTTTGCCTTACGAATTTAGAATAAACGGAAGGAGACGAGACGGCATATTCTTAGACCTTCAGGTTACTTTAACCCGGATCCCTTTGATATCATGTCTCACAGTTGTCTAAAACTTCAAATTTTAATAAATTTGGATCCTTGAAAATTTCTCCGGTTTAAACAACGCTGAGAATGTAAATATTAAAAAACAGATTTTAGGAGGTTTACTTCTCAGTACTGTTCAATCTAGAGAATTTTGTAAAGGAATTCGAATTCAATTTTTTAGAAAATAATATTATTGTACAGTAACAATGTTATTTTTCAAAGCTGTTCAAATTAGAGCTTGAATAGGATAAGGTGGGAGAAAATGTAGTCAGTCTGTAAAGAGCATTTAGAAACCCAGTGAGGAACCCATTCCAAACGTAAGGATTTGCTGGGAAATTAATTCCGTTTTGGTTGACTCGGGTGCAGCAGTTTCAGTACGGACACAATTCTAACAGTGGATGTTTCAGGCTTACCACTCACAGAACATTTGTGCAGTCCTGTGAAGGTGAAATTGGGTAATAGAACAGTAAAACACTGGTTTATAGTCTCCACACATTGCCCTGTGAATTTACTAGGACGTGACTTATTGGGAGCTTTAAGTCTAAACCTACAAGGTACAGATTCCGGTTTTTCTGATGCTAGTCCTAGTATAGGGATATTACCATTTCTAATAGGCCCAGTAGAATATTCTTGATCTGACAGAGCAGAGAACCTGATGCGTCACATGGAGCTCTGTCAAAGGTTGAATGGGAAAATGTATGGCTGTCACCCCAGAAGGAAGCCTCTTCTGAGATCTGTACACAAGAAAGCTCACAAACAGTTTGCTGAAGACCTGTCAACAAAGGACATGGATTACTGGAACCATGTCCTATGGTCTGATGAGACCAATATTAATTTGTTTGTTTCAGATGGTCTCAAACATGTGTGGCGGCAATTAGGTGAAGAGTACAAAGATAAGTGTGTCATGCCTACAGTCAAGCATGGGAATGCCATGGTCTGGGGCTGCATGAGTGCAGCAGGTGTTGGGGAGTTACATTTCATTTAGGGACACATGAACTCCAATATGTACTGTGAAATACTGAAGCAGAGCATGATCCCCTCCCTCCGAAAACTGGGTCGCAGGGCAGTGTTCCAGCATGAAAATGACCCCAAACACACCTCTAAGACGACCACTGCTTTATTAAAGAGGTTGAGGGTAAAGGTGATGGACTGGCATGTCTCCAGACCTAAATCCAATAGAACATCTTTGGGGCATCCTCAAGCAGGAGGTGGAGGAGCGCAAAGTCTCGAATATCCGTCAGCTCCGTGAAGTGGAAAAGCACTCCAGTGACAACCAGTGTGAAGCTCTGCTAAACTCCATGCCCAGGAGAGTTAAGGCAGTTCTGGAAAATAATGGTGGCCACACAAAATATTGACACTTCAGGAACTTTCACTAAGGGGTGTACTCACTTTTGTTGCCGGTGGTTTAGACATTAATGGCTGTATATTTTAGTTCATATTCAGCTCGTTGCGCTCGGGTCTGCAGCGGGACCGGGAAACTGACGCGCCTTGACACGTGACTGCGTTCAGTGACGTAAGAGAGTCAGCGACTCTTCGCTCCACTGCTGCTTCGGGATTGGTGCGGCAGCGTTGGAGCTGGACTTCAGAGACAACTGGGAGAGTTTTCGGGAGTGTCCAGCCCTCTACCGTAGAGATGGGCTTCACCCGAGCCGCCTGGGGTCTGTCGTTCTCTCCGGGAACATCAGGAAGGTGGTCCGCTACGACTGACTGGCTCTATCAAGTCCTACCACTCGGGTAGGTGAATTAGAGAGTTTTTACTCCATTTAAACCAGTCATTCTGACATTTCTTGCATGGTGTGGGGAATAGTCCTTTACCAGGATCACCGTCATATAACTGATCGGACAAACCCTACAGTGCTGAGACTGTGTCTGTCCCCCATATAAACCGCAATTGTAGATGTTAGAAAATCAATTTTAACAACCTAATTAAATCAACATTAGCGCTTCGTGTTTCCCGCATTAAGTTGGGGCTGTTAAATGTAGGATCTCTAGAAGCTAAAGCAGTCTCTGTCACTGAGATTATTACTGAAAACCTCCTCAGTTCACTGTGTCTTTGTGAAATGGAGGTTAAAGCTAATGAATCATTGCTTTGAATGAATCAACTCCCCCAGGCTTGAACTCCTGCAGTTCTCCTTGCAGGTCTGGTCACAGCAGCGGCGTAGCCTCAGTCCATGTTTCAGTTCTAGACATAATCCAAAACTCAGCTTACTCTGAAAGTGGCAGGCTCTTCCCCAGCTTCTAAAAAGCAGCTCTCTTTTCTGTTTATTACAGTCTGTCGTCCTCCTGGACTTTATACAGATTTTCTTAGTGAATTGGCTGACGTCTTATCAGAGGTAGCTATCTCTACTGATAAGGCTTTGATTGTCAGAGATTTTAATATTCACTTGGAGAAGACTCAGGACCCCTTAGAACTGGGTTTAATCAATCTTAGATGCCTTGGGATTCATTCCAAATGTTAAAGGTCCAACTCATAGATGCAACCCTACACATCTAGTTCTGACCCTGGGTATTGAAGCAGTCAGCATTTCCCAGCCCGACTCCATCTCTGACCACTACCTAACCATGTAGCCTTAAACCGGGATATTCCCCTGCAGCCTCGCTTTATGAGCAAGCGTACCATAACAACCTCTACAGCTAGTGTATTTATTAATAACCTTCCAGATTTAACCATCTCCTGCCCATCTCTTCCTATAGATCCTGAGCATGAAACATGATATGCTGTCTGTGCTCCGCTCTAATCCTGACCGTGTTGCACCAATTAAGAAAAGGCTAGCGCCTTGGTCCCATCAGCATCTGCGTCCTCTAAACAGAGAACTCGTATTTACTCTTTATAAGCTGCCGCTGGGCAAAATAATCTGCAAACATGGCATTGACTTGACTTTCATGGTTATGCTGATGACACCCAGCTATACTTATCTGCCTGAATAAAATAACAGACTGTCTTAAAGACATAAAGAGGTCTTACTTATTGATCCAAATATGGAATCCAAAAATGCAAATATTGCTGTAGATTTAGATGGATTCTCAGTCTTACCCAGGAGCACTGTAAAAAAAAAACAAAAAAACTAGGAGTTGTTTTTGACTCTGTCCTCTCGTTTGATGCACACATCTGTTACATGGTTAAAACTGACTTCTTCCACCTACGTAATATTGCCAAGCTGCGTAATGACATGATTACATGATGCAGAGAAGCTGGTGCAGCATTCATAACTTCTAGATTGGATGACTGTAATGCTCTTTTGGTTGGAAGTTCATGTAAACCATTAAAAAAGCTCCAACTCGTTCAGAATGCAGCTGCTAGAGAGCTCACTAGGGCTAGGAAATTTGACCATATTAGTCCCATTCTCTCGTCCCTGCACTGGTTACCAGTTAAATTTCGTGTTGATTATAAAATACTCCTTCTAAACGGTTTGGCCCCACAATATCTTGGGAAACTTCTAAAACCTACAACCAGTCACGTACACTTCGTTTGCAGGACGCTGGCCCTCTGTGAGTTCCTCGCTTTAGGAGAATCAACACTGGAGGAAGAGCTTTCTCTTATAAGGCTCCCCAACTCTGGAATAAACTTCCTGTTGCTGTTCGGGACTGTTCAGACACACTCTCTGTGTTTAAATCCAGATTAAAAACTTACCTTTATGATCAAGCTTCCAGATAATCCATCAATGCACTGTACTGTTACCCTTGCTGATGTAGCTTGTATAGATACTAACATGTTTTGGACTGTTCTGCTCTCTGTTCACAGGTTCCTGATCAGTTCTGCAGTCTCTCTAATCTACTTCCTTTACAGGCCGGACATCAGTCTTATCTGACATCTCCTAAACGTATCATCATTTTCTCCTTTTTTTTTTTCTCTCCCCTATGTGCTGAGCTGCCCCCCTGCTGAGCTCTCCCTAACCCTCTGTGTTTTTCCCCTCCTTTCTGTTTCTATCTCTTTCACATGTCTTGAGATGCCTGGTTCCAAATGTTCCATCTTGGTACCGCCTGACCGGACCTGGCTCTCCACTATCCTCCTGCCCGCTGGTCTGCTCTGGGGCCTCGCATTGATTCATCCTCACCTCCCTGCATGACTCTGCTTCTGACTCTTTTTCTGCATGGACTTTATCACTCTCACTCACATTCTCATTTTGTTTGGCTTGATGCCAGATTTACTTTTTTATTGTGTTTATTCCTGTTTTGATTTTTATTATGATCTGGTGTCGACCTGATGAGTCTGGGTTCCTCTCCAAGGTTTTTCCTAGCCACTGTTGCCACTGGCTTGCTCAGAAGAGGCTCTGACACATATCTCTGTAGAGCTGCTTTGTGACTACATTTGTTGTGAAAAGCTCTATATAAATAAAAGTGAATCGAATTATCTGGCTGTGTGTATTTAGGGGATTCAGACTGATTCAGAACTGTGGGAACGTCAGAGTAAATGGACTTGGTCTAAAATGAAGATCCCGGTCCTGCTTCTGGACCCACAGCACTGCACATTTCAACCTTACCAGCAAACTGATAGACAGTGACTGCTGGCATGTTTCATGGCTTGTGAATGATAATTATCGGCCCTAAACAAATTTCAGAAAGTTTCACACACTTGTATATTTTTTTTCCCCCTGAACAACAAGGACCTACCGTGTTGCTTCTACAATTAAGAGAGTCACAGAATTGCATCAAAGGTACCAGGGTAGGAGGCTATGAAACAATGAGACTGGTAAGAGATGGCCATTCAGGTTTATTAGAAAACTCATTCAGCATTTATTACTGCTTTAGTGCATCACCTGAATACACACTGCTTTCTGAAACATAGGCTCATTTATTTAAAACATTAAAAGTGAACTTATGACCCTGGTTATCACACTGTCTAAAATCTACCAAAGTTGAGGTCTAGGGCTTTGGCGAGAAAAATTAACGAACCAGCACAACAGATCTGATGCTCAGGTGAAATCTTGTATTATTTTCAACATGACAAAGAAACAACGGTCAACATCATATAACTTCAGGGTGAGATAAGACCAAAATAAACAAAATCTCACATCCCATCTTACTAACTAACCTAGAAAAAGAAAAAACTAAATAAATCAACTAAATAAATGACCCTCATCCCGACACTGATGTGACCAGAGCTAGACTGCTGACCATCAACATATTTACAGGAAAATACTACATTTACAAGAACTACAAGAGCTAAAAGGCTAAAGCTAAAAGATGGTCAGAGCAGCAGGAAATCCCAAGCTGCCTGAACGGGACCGCCATTGGCGGAGTGAGAACACCGCCAGTGTTGCTGCTGCTCCTCAGTAAGGAAAGCAGCTATTGGCTGATAAGTCACTAACCGTCGCTAAATGACTTCATCTCCTAATTTGCAATAATTGTCTACAAATGAACTCTGAATAAATGAACTTCTTAAGTTGATTCCTTTTTTGCATTTAAAATAGGTAAAATATCCCACATTACATAAATCATTTTTACATAAATGACATTAATCAGTTTTGTCCTGTGTTGTTACATGTTAGCATATCAAATTTAATCAGAAGACTGTTATGTGGGGAGGAAGTGCTACTCTACACTCAGCCCTCCTCCTATATCCGGGCTTCAGACCTACAAAGTGACCCTAAAAGAGACAGTTTGGTAGAAGTACTTAGTTTTTTACTTTTTGACAAAAGTTTTACTTTTTTTATGACAAAAAAGAAAGTCAATACATGTATAGAAACTGAATGATCTCTTACCTGTTACACAGATGCATACGAAAAGTCACCGTCATACAGTTGCAGACCGACAGAAAGTCAGCCAGTCAGCCATAGTTGTAAACGAAGATGCAGATGTACAGAACCTTGTTAGTCCACCTTCAGAAAGGGAGTCGATCATGGGGGCTTGCGAACCTGTATGACAAGAAACAAAGTCAATACATGTATAGAAACTGAATGATCACTTATGTGGGGGAAATGGGCACGTTTTCACAACGGCATCATAAATTGGATGGATACCCAGCCTCAGAATTCTCAAATAATTAAATAAATCAGTCTCATTAATAAATTAAAGCAGTCTCATATATATGTTCAAATCATTAATATCTCAATCACTAATTTCTAACTAGAGAAAGCTATATTAATGATTTGAGTTCTGAAGGTTTTAAAAAATGTGAATTCTTTTTACAGTTATTGGCAACAACCAGTATTAAATGATATCAAGACGAACAACTTGGTGTAAATAAATGAAGCATTTATTAACACAAACTACACTAAACACAAATTACACCATCAGTCAGTATATTTACAATGTCTCAGAGCTAGATGGTTAGCTAAGAGTGTGTGGTAGAGGGAGAGAGAGAGGGCGAGAGTGTGTGCGCGCTAAACAATGTAAAGAGTATGCGTGCGTGTGCGCTTTCGCAGTGCGCGATGACGCGATAAGAGGCGGAGATTTACTTTGTTCCGTGAACAAAGGAAGAGAAAGGCGCGGAGTTTAAAATGTTTAAATATGGAGGTCGCCACTATATGTAAATGAGGTCAGTCCATCTTTGTTCTGCTTTCAGCTAGAACAAAGAGTGAAGCTGACTGTAAGAACATGTGTTAAAGCTGCTGCTATGACTAATGTGGCTGTATTTCCAGTGTTAAGAAAGAGAGGTTGCATGCAAAGAAGATTTATATCACTGCGCTCACAGATCTGAGTTTGCAGGGTCTAACAGTTACTGGTTCTTTCAGAAAGATAAATAATACATTTGAATGCATTAAACCTTAAGATAAAGGAATCTTTTGTTAAACTATGCCCAGATGTTAAAGTACAGTCTCACGTGACGGATATTTTCTCAAATATCCAGTGGTTGTCGTCCTCAGCTGATTTGAGGGAATTTTCACCATTCTTTGAAGAATGAAGATTCTTGACGTGCCGTCCAGGTACTGCTTCTGGGAATGCTCGTCCTTCTGGCTTCTGGTCCAGGAAAAGTTCACAGTTGCAAGTAAAGGAAATGTTCGCTTTACTCTCGTTCAGGTTGTGACCACCCGTTGCAAGCTTGACTTGAAGAAAGTAGCTGTGGAAACGCTGATCAGTCCAGCTGAAATTCTAAAGGCTCCTAAGGTGATTAGAGCTAGGCCCATCAAGAGCTGGCTGTCCTTTGTTAGGACAATGGTTGATGGCTCCTTTGGTTCCTTTGTTTCTCTCTGTAAAGTGTTTACCTTGGAGGGTAAACTCAGAGAGTGCTGTCAATTCTCTCTGTTAAGTGTTTACCTGTGTAGACAAACTCAGAGAGTGCTGTTGATTCTCTCTGTTAAACGTTTACCTGTGTAGATAAACTCAGAGAGCCACACCCATTTTCTTCTTCTGGTGTTAAACATGCATTGGGAGTTTCTGGTGGTGCTGTCACCTACTGGTGAGCAAGGGTACCTACACTTACCTGTTACACAGCTGTAAGCGAACAGTCAGCCTAGAACAGATGCAGATCAACAAAAATTCAGCCAGCCAGCCATAGTTGTAAACTGAGATGCAGATGTACAGAACCTTGTTAATCCACCTTCAGAGAGGGAGCCGATCTTGGGGTCCTGCAAACCTGTATGACAAGAAAGAGAGTCAATACATGTATAGAAACTGAATGATCACTTATCTGTTACACCGCTGCATTCGAACAGTCACCCTCATACAGTTGCAGATCGACAGAAAGTCAGCCAGCCAGCCATAGTTGTAAACGAAGATGCAGATGTACAGAACCTTGTTAATCCACCTTCAGAGAGGGAGCTGATCTTGGGGTCCTGGCAACCTGTATGACAAGAAAGAAAGTCAATACATGTATAGAAACTGAATGATCACTTACCTGTTACACAGAAGCATACTAAAAGTCACCCTCATACAGTTGCAGATCGACAAAAAGTCAGCCAGCCAGCCATAGTTGTAAACTGAGATGCAGATGTACAGAACCTTCTTAATCCACCTTCAGAGAGGGAGTTGATATTTGGGTCCTGCGAACCTGCATGACAAGAAAGAGAGTCAATACATGTATAGAAACTGAATCATCACTTACCTGTTACACAGATGCATAATAACAGTCACCTTCATACAGATGCAGATCGACAAAATGTCAGCCAGCCAGCCATAGTTGTAAACTGAGATGCAGATGTACAGAACCTTGTTAATCCACCTTCAGAGAGGGAGTCGATCTTTGGGTCCTGCGAACCAGTATGACAAGAAAGAGAGTCAATACATGTATAGAAACTGAATGATCACTTACCTGTTACAGAGAAGCATACTAACAGTCACCCTCATACAGTTGCAGATCGACAAAAAGTCAGCCAGCCAGCCATAGTTGTAAACTGAGATGCAGATGTACAGAACCTTGTTAATCCACCTTCAGAGAGGGAGTCGATCTTTGGGTCCTGCGAACCTGTATGACAAGAAAGAGAGTCAATACATGTATAGAAACTGAATGATCACTTACCTGTTACACAGCTGCATACGAACAGTCACCCTCTTACAGTTGCAGATTGAAAGAAAGTCAGCCAGCCAGTCATAGTTGAAAACGAAGATGCAGATGTACAGAACGTTGTTAGTCCACCTTCAGAAAGGGATTCGATCATGGGGTCCTGCGAAGCTGTATGAGAAGAAACAAAGTCAAAACATGTATAGAAACTGAATGAACACTTACCTGTTACACAACTGTATGCGAACAGTCAGCCTAATACAGCTGCAGATGGACGCAAAGCCAGCCAGCCAGCCATAGTTGTAAACGGTGATGCAGATGTATAGAACCTTCTTACTCCACCTTCAGAGAGGGAGTCGATCATGGAGGCTTGCGAACCTGTATGACAAGAAAGAGTCAATACATGTATAGAAACTGAATGATCACTTACCTGTTACACAGATCCATATGAACAGTGATCTTCATACAGTTGCAGATCGAAAGAAAGTCAGCCAGCCAGCCATAGTTTTAAACGGTAATGCAGATGTATAGAACCTTCTTAGTCCACCTTCAGAGAGGGAGTCGATCATGGGGGCTTACGAACCTGTATGACAAGAAAGAGTGTCAATACATGTATATAAACTGAATGATCACTTACCTGTTACACAGATGCATACGAACAGTCAGCCTCCTACTGTTGCAGATCATCAGAACATCAGCCAGCCAATGTTCCAGATGGAGATGCAGACAACCACATACATTTGCAGAAGGCAAGTACCTTGTTGTGTGCATCCAGCTTCAAAGTGAGCCAGTCGTGAGGTCCTGTGAACTTGTATGACAAGAAAGAGAGTCAATACATGTGTAAAAACAGAATGAGCACTTACCTGTTACACAGCTGCATATGAACAGTAACCCTCATAAAGTTACAGATCGACAGAAAGTCAGCCAGCCAGCCATAGTTGTAAATGAAGATGCAGATGCACAGAACCTTGTTAATCCACCTTCAGAGAGGGAGTCGATCTTGGGGTCCTGCGAACCTGTATGACAAGAAAGAGTGTCAATACATGTATAGAAACTGAATGATCACTTACCTATTACACAGCTGCATATGAACAGTAACCCTCATACAGTTACAGATCGACAGAAAGTCAGCCAGCCAGCCATAGTTGTAAACGAAGATGCAGTTGTACAGAACCTTGTTACTCCACCTTCAGAGAGGGAGTCGATCTTGGGGTCCTGCGAACCTGTATGACAAGAAAGAGAGTCAATACATGTATAGAAACTGAATGATCACTTACCTGTTACACAGCTGCATGTGAACAGTCACCCTGATACAGTTGCAGGTCGACACAAAGTCAGCAAGCCAGCCATATTTGTCAACTGAGATGCGGATGTACAGAACCTTGTTAATCCACCTTCAGAGAGGGAGTCGATATTGGGGTCCTGTGCACCTGTATGACAAGAGAGTCAATACATGTATAGAAACTGAATGATCACTTACCTGTTACACAGCTGCATACGAACAGTCAGCCTCCTACTGTTGCAGATCATCAGAACATCAGCCAGCCAATGTTCTAGATGGAGATGCAGACAACCACATACATTTGCAGAAGGCAAGTCCCTTGTTGTGTGCATCCAGCTTCAAAGTGAGCCAGTCGTGAGGTCCTGTGAACCTGTATGACAAGAAAGAGAGTCAATACATGTATAAAAACAGAATGATCACTTACCTGTTACACAGCTGCATACGAACAGTCACCCTCATACAGTTGAAGATCAACAGAAAGTCTGCCAGCCAGCGATAGTTGTCAACTGAGATGCAGATGTACAGAACCTTCTTAATACACCTTCAGAGAGGGAGTCGATCTTGGCGTCCTGTGAACCTGTATGACAAGAAAGAGAGTCAATACATGTATAGAAACTGAATGATCACTTACCTGTTACACAGGTTCTGTACATTCCTTCAGAGAAGGAGTCTATCTTGGGGTCCTGCGAACCTGTATGACAAGAAAGAGAGTCAATACATCTATAGAAATTGAATGATCACTTACCTGTTACACAGCTGCATACGAACAGTTACCCTCATACATTTGCAGATTGACAGAAAGTCAGCCAACCAGCCACAGTTGTCAACTGAGATGCAGATGTACAGAACCTTCTTAATACACCTTCAGAGAGGAAGTCGATCTTGGCGTCCTGTCATCCTGTATGACAAGAAAGAGAGTCAATACATGTATAGAAACTGAATGATCACTTACCTGTTACACAGCTGCATACGAACAGTCAGCCTAATACAGTTGCAGATGGACGGAAAGCCAGACAGCCAGCCATAGTTGTCAACTGAGATGCAGATGTACAGAACCTTGTTAATCCACCTTCAGAAAGGGAGTCGATCTTGGAGTCCTGTGAACCTGTATGACAAGAAAGTGTCAATACATGTATAGAAACTGAATGATCACTTACCTGTTGCACAGCTGTATACGAACAGTCACCCTCGTACAGTTGCAGATCGACAGAAAGTCAATCAGCCATCCATAGTTGTAAACGAAGATGCAGATGTACAGAACCTTGTTAATCCACCTTTATAGAGGGAGTCGATCTTGGGGTCCTGCGGACCTGTATGACAAGAAAGAGAGTTAATACATGTATAGAAACTGAATGATCACTAACCTGTTACACAGGTTCTGTACACTGCTTCAGAGAAGGAGTCGATCTTGGGGTCCTGCGAACCTGTATGACAAGAAAGAGAGTCAAAACATGTACAGAAACTGAATGATCACTTACCTGTTACACAGCTGCATACGAACAGTCAGCCTCCTACTGTTGCAGATCATCAAAACATTAGCCAGCCAATGTTCCAGATGGAGATGCAGACAACCACATACATTTGCAGAAGGCAAGTCCCTTGTTGTGTGCATCCAGTTTCAAAGTGAGCCAGTCGTGAGGTCCTGTGAACCTGTATGACAAGAAAGAGAGTCAATACATGTATAAAAACAGAATGATCACTTACCTGTTACACAGCTGCATACGAATAGTCACCCTCATACAGTTGAAGATCGACAGAAAGTCAGCCAACCAGCCATAGTTGTCAATGAAGATGAAGATGTACAGAACCTTGTTAATCCACCTTCAGAGAGGGAGTCGATCTTGGCATCCTGAGAACCTGTATGACAAGAAAGAGAGTCAATACATGTATAGAAACTGAATGATCACTTACCTGTTACACAGGTTCTGTACACTCCTTTAGAGAAGGAGTCGATCTTGGGGTCCTGCGAACCTGTATGACAAGAAAGAGAGTCAATACATCTATAGAAATTGAATGATCACTTACCTGTTAAACAGCTGCATACGAACAGTCACCCTCATACAGTTGCAGATTGACAGAAAGTCAGCCAACCAGCCACAGTTGTCAACTGAGATGCAGATGTACAGAACCTTGTTAATACACCTTCAGAGAGGGAGTCGATCTTGGCGTCCTGTGAACCTGTATTACAAGAAAGAGAGTCAATATATGTATAGAAACTGAATGATCACTTACCTGTTACACACCTGCATACGAACAATCAGCCTAATACAGTTGCAGATGGACGGAAAGCCAGACAGCCAGCCATAGTTGTCAACTGAGATGCAGATGTACAGAACCATGTTAATCCAACTTCAGAAAGGGAGTCGATCTTGGGGTCCTGCGAACCTGTATGACAAGAAAGAGAGTCAATACATGTATAGAAACTGAATGATCACTTACCTGTTACACAGCTGCATACGAACAGTCAGCCTCCTACTGTTGCAGATCATCAGAACATCAGCCAGCCAATGTTCCAGATGGAGTTGCAGACAACCACATACATTTGCAGAAGGCAAGTCCCTTGTTGTGTGCATCCAGTTTCAAAGTGAGCCAGTCGTGAGGTCCTGTGAACCTGTATGACAAGAAAGAGAGTCAATATATGTATGAAAACAGAATGATCACTTACCTGTTACACAGCTGCATACGAACAGTCACCCTCATACAGTTGCAGATCGACAGAAAGTCAGCCAACCAGCCATAGTCGTAAATAAAGATGAAGATGTAAAGAAACTAGTTAATCCACCTTCAGAGAGGGAGTTGATCTTGGGGTCCTGCGAAACTGTATGACAAGAAAGAGAGTCAATACATGTATAGAAACTGAAAGATCACTTACCTGTTACACAGGTTCTATACACTCCTTCAGAGAAGGAGTCGATCTTGGAGTCCTGCGAACCTGTATGACAAGAAAGAGAGTCAATACATGTATAGAAACTGAATGATCACTTACCTGTTACACAGCTGCATACGAACAGTCAGCCTCCTACTGTTGCAGATCATCAGAACATCAGCCAGCCAATGTTCCAGATGGAGATGCAGACAACCACATACATTTGCAGAAGGCAAGTCCCTTGTTGTGTGCATCCAGCTTCAAAGTGAGCCAGTCATGAGGTCCTGTGAACCTGTATGACAAGAAAGAGAGTCAATACATGTATAAAAACAGAATGATCACTTACCTGTTACACAGCTGCATACGAACAGTCACCCTCATACAGTTGAAGATCAACAGAAAGTCTGCCAGCCAGCGATAGTTGACAACTGAGATGCAGATGTACAGAACCTTGTTAATCCACCTTCAGAGAGGGAGACGATCTTGGCGTCCTGTGAACCTGTATGCGAAGAAAGAGAGTCAATACATGTATAGAAACTGAAAGATCACTTACCTGTTACACAACTTTGTGCGAACAGTCACCCTTGTACAGTTGCAGATCGACAGAAAGTCAATCAGCCATCCATAGTTGTCAACTGAGATGCAGATGTAAAGAAACTTGTTAATCCACCTTCAGAGAGGGAGTCGATCTTGGGGTCCGGCAAACCTGTATGACAGGAAAGAGAGTCAATTTATGTATAGAAACTGAAAGATCACTTACCTGTTACACAGCTGTATGCGATCAGACAGTCTAATACAGTTGCAAATGGACGGAAAGCCAGCCAGTCAGCCATAGTTATAAACTGAGATGCAGATGTACAGAACCTTGTTAATCCACTTTCAGAGAGGGAGTCGATCTTGGGGTCCTGCGAACCTGTATGACAAGAAAGAGAGTCAATACATGTATAAAAACTGAATGATCACTTACCTTTTACACAGCTGCATACGAACAGTCAGCCTCATACTGTTGCAGATCATCAGAACATCAGCCAGCCAATGTTCCAGATGTAGATGCAGACAACCACATACATTTGCAGAAGGCAAGTCCCTTGTTATGTGCATCCAGCTTCAAAGTGAGCCAGTCGTGAGGTCCTGTGAACCTGTATGACAAGAAAGAGAGTCAATACATGTATAGAAACTGAATGATCACTTACCTGTTACACAGCTGCATACGAACAGTCAGCCTCCTACTGTTGCAGATCATCAGAACATCAGCCAGCCAATGTTCCAGATGGAGATGCAGACAACCACATACATTTGCAGAAGGCAAGTCCCTTGTTGTGTGCATCCAGCTTTAAAGTGAGCCAGTCGTGAGGTCCTGTGAACCTGTATGACAAGAAAGAGTCAATACATGTATAGAAACTGAAAGATCACTTACCTGTTACACAACTTTGTGCGAACAGTCACCCTTGTACAGTTGCAGATCGACAGAAAGTCAATCAGCCATCCATAGTTGTCAACTGAGATGCAGATGTAAAGAAACTTGTTAATCCACCTTCAGAGAGGGAGTCGATCTTGGGGTCCGGCAAACCTGTATGACAGGAAAGAGAGTCAATTCATGTATAGAAACTGAAAGATCACTTACCTGTTACACAGCTGTATGCGATCAGACAGTCTAATACAGTTGCAAATGGACGGAAAGCCAGCCAGTCAGCCATAGTTATAAACTGAGATGCAGATGTACAGAACCTTGTTAATCCACCTTCAGAGAGGGAGTCGATCTTGGGGTCCTGCGAACCTGTATGACAAGAAAGAGTGTCAATACATGTATAGAAACTCAATGATCACTTACCTGTTACACAGTTGCATACAAACAGTCACCCTCATACAGTTGCAGATTGACAGAAAGTCAGCCAGCCAGCCATAGTTGTAAATGAAGATGAAGATGTAAAGAACCTTGTTAATCCACCTTCAGAGAGGGAGTGGATCTTGGGGTCCTGCAAACCTGTATGACAAGAAAGAGAGTCAATACATATATAGAAACTGAATGATCACTTACCTGTTACACAGCTGCATGTGAACAGTCACCCTCATACAGTTGCAGATCGACAGAAAGTCAGCCAAACAACCATAGTTGTCAACTGAGATGCAGATGTACAGAACCTTGTTAATCCACCTTCAGAGAGGGAGTCGATCTTGGGGTCCTGCGAACCTGTATGACAAGAAAGAGTGTCAATACATGTATAGAAACTAAATGATCACTTACCTATTACACAGCTGCATACGAACAGTCACCCTCATACAGTTACAGATCGACAGAAAGTCATCCAGCCAGCCATAGTTGTAAATGAAGATGAAGATGTAAAGAACCTTGTTAATCCACCTTCAGAGAGGGAGTGGATCTTGGGGTCCTGCAAACCTGTATGACAAGAAAGAGTGTCAATACATGTATAGAAACTGAATGATCACTTACCTATTACACAGCTGCATACGAACAGTCAGCCTCCTACTGTTGCAGATCATCAGAACATCAGCCAGCCAATGTTCCAGATGGAGATGCAGACAACCACATACATTTGCAGAAGGCAAGTCCCTTGTTCTGTGAATCCAGCTTCAAAGTGAGCCAGTCGTGACGTCCTGTGAACCTGGATGACAAGAAAGAGAGTCAATACATGTATAAAAACAGAATGATCACTTACCTGTTACACAGCTGCATACGAACAGTCAGCCTCCTACTGTTGCAGATCATCAGAACATCAGCCAGCCAATGTTCCAGATGGAGATGCAGACAACCACATACATTTGCAGAAGGCAAGTCCCTTGTTGTGTGCATCCAGCTTCAAAGTGAGCCAGTCGTGAGGTCCTGTGAACCTGTATGACAAGAAAGAGAGTCAATTCATGTATAGAATCTGAACGATCACTTACCTGTTACACAGCTGTATGCGATCAGACAGCCTAATACAGTTGCAGATGGACGGTAAGCCAGCCAGTCAGCCATAGTTGTAAAATGAGATACAGATGTACAGAACCTTGTTAATCCACCTTCAGAGAGGGAGTCGATCTTGGAGTCCTGCGAACCTGTATAACAAGAAAGAGTGTCAATACATGTTCAGAAACTGAATGATCACTTACCTGTTAAACAGATGCATACGAACAGTCACCCTCATACAGTTGCAGATCGACAGAAAGTCAGCCAGCCTTCCATAGTTGTAAACTGAGATGCAGATGTACAGACCCTTGATAATCCACCTTCAGAGACGGAGTCGATCTTGGGGTCATGTGAAACTGTATGACAAGAAAGAGAGTCAATACATGTATAGAAACTGAATGATCACTTACCTGTTACACAGCTGCATACGAACAGTCAGCCTCCTACTGTTGCAGATCATCAGAACATAAGCCAGCCAATGTTCCAGATGGAGATGCAGACAACCACATATATTTGCAGAAGGCAAGTCCCTTGTTGTGTGCATCCAGCTTCAAAGTGAGCCAGTCGTGAGGTCCTGTGAACCTGGATGACAAGAAAGAGAGTCAATACATGTTTAAAAACAGAATGATCACTTACCTGTTACACAGCTGCATATGAACAGTCACCCTCATACAGTTGCAGATCAAAAGAAAGTCAGCCAGCCAGCCATAGTTGTCAACTGAGATGCAGATGTAACGAAACTTGTTAATCCACCTTCAGAGAGGGAGTCGATATTGGGGTCCGGCAAACCTGTATGACAGGAAAGAGAGTCAATTCATGTATAGAATCTGAAAGATCACTTACCTGTTACACAGCTGTATGCGATCAGTCAGCCTAATACAGTTGCAGATCGACAGAAAGTCAGCCAGCCAGCCATAGTTGTAAACTGAGATGCAGATGTACAGAACCTTGGAAATCCACCTTCAGAGAGGGAGTCGATCTTGGGGTCCTGTGAAACTGTATAACAAGAAAGAGAGTCAATACATGTATAGAAACTGAATGATCACTTACCTGTTAAAAAGCTGCATACCAACAGTTAGCCTCCTACTGTTGCAGATCATCAGAACATCAGCCAGCCAATGTTCCAGATGGAGATGCAGACAACCACATACATCTGCAGAAGGCAAGTCCCTGGTTGTGTGCATCCAGCTTCAAAGTGAGCCAGTCATGAGGTCCTGCGAACCTGTATGACAAGAAAGAGAGTCAATACATGTATAGAAACTGAATGATCACTTACCTGTTACACAGCTGCATACGAAAAGTCACCCTCATGCAGTTGCAGATCGACAGAAAGTCAGCCAACCAGCCATAGTTGTCAACTGAGATGCAGATGTACAGAACCTTGTTAGTCCACCTTCAGAGAGGGAGTCGATCTTGGGGTCCTGCGAACCTGTATGACAAGAAAGAGTATCAATACATGTATAGAAACTAAATGACCACTTACCTATTACACAGCTGCATACGAACAGTCACCCTCATACAGTTACAGATCGACAGAAAGTCATCCAGCCAGCCATAGTTGTAAATGAAGAGGAAGATGTAAAGAACCTTGTTAATCCACCTTCAGAGAGGGAGTTGATCTTGGGGTCCTGCGAACCTGTATGACAAGAAAGAGAGTCAATACATGTATAGAAACTGAATGATCATTTACCTGTTACACAGCTGCATACGAACAGTCAGCCTCCTACTGTTGCAGATCATCAGAACATCAGCCAGCCAATGTTCCAGATGGAGATGCAGACAACCACATACATTTGCAGAAGGCAAGTCCCTTGTTGTGTGCATCCAGCTTCATAGTGAGCCAGTCGTGATGTCCTGTGAACCTGTATAATAAGAAAGAGAGTCCATACATTTATAGAAACTGAATGATCACTTACCTGTTACACAGCTGCATTCGAACATTCACCCTCAAACAGTTGCAGATCGACAGAAAGTCAGCCAACCAGCCATAGTTGTCAACTGAGATGCAGATGTACAGAACCTTGTTAATCCACCTTCAGAGAGGGAGTCGATCTTGGCGTCCTGTGAACCTGTATGAGAAGAAAGAGAGTCAATACATGTATAGAAACTGAATGATCACTTACCTGTTACACAGCTGCATACGAACAGTCAGACTCCTACTGTTGCAGATCATCAGAACATTAGCCAGCCAATGTTCCAGATGGAGATGCAGACAACCACATATATTTGCAGAAGGCAAGTCCCTTGTTGTGTGCATCCAGCTTCGAAGTGAGCCAGTCGTGAGGTCCTGTGAACCTGGATGACAAGAAAGAGAGTCAATACATGTTTAAAAACAGAATGATCACTTACCTGTTACACAGCTGCATATGAACAGTCACCCTCATACAGTTGCAGATCAAAAGAAAGTCAGCCAGCCAGCCATAGTTGTCAACTGAGATGCAGATGTAACGAAACTTGTTAATCCACCTTCAGAGAGGGAGTCGATATTGGGGTCCGGCAAACCTGTATGACAGGAAAGAGAGTCAATTCATGTATAGAATCTGAAAGATCACTTACCTGTTACACAGCTGTATGCGATCAGTCAGCCTAATACAGTTGCAGATCGACAGAAAGTCAGCCAGCCAGCCATAGTTGTAAACTGAGATGCAGATGTACAGAACCTTGGTAATCCACCTTCAGAGAGGGAGTCGATCTTGGGGTCCTGTGAAACTGTATAACAAGAAAGAGAGTCAATACATGTATAGAAACTGAATGATCACTTACCTGTTAAAAAGCTGCATACCAACAGTTAGCCTCCTACTGTTGCAGATCATCAGAACATCAGCCAGCCAATGTTCCAGATGGAGATGCAGACAACCACATACATATGCAGAAGGCAAGTCCCTGGTTGTGTGCATCCAGCTTCAAAGTGAGCCAGTCATGAGGTCCTGCGAACCCTTATGACAAGAAAGAGAGTCAATACATGTATAGAAACTGAATGATCACTTACCTGTTACACAGCTGCATACGAAAAGTCACCCTCATGCAGTTGCAGATCGACAGAAAGTCAGCCAACCAGCCATAGTTGTCAACTGAGATGCAGATGTACAGAACCTTGTTAGTCCACCTTCAGAGAGGGAGTCGATCTTGGGGTCCTGCGAACCTGTATGACAAGAAAGAGTATCAATACATGTATAGAAACTAAATGACCACTTACCTATTACACAGCTGCATACGAACAGTCACCCTCATACAGTTACAGATCGACAGAAAGTCATCCAGCCAGCCATAGTTGTAAATGAAGAGGAAGATGTAAAGAACCTTGTTAATCCACCTTCAGAGAGGGAGTTGATCTTGGGGTCCTGCGAACCTGTATGACAAGAAAGAGAGTCAATACATGTATAGAAACTGAATGATCACTTAGCTGTTACACAGGTTCTGTACACTCCTTCAGAGAAGGAGTCGATCTTGGGGTCCTGCGAACCTGTATGACAAGAAAGAGAGTCAATACATGTATAGAAACTGAATGATCACTTACCTGTTACACAACTGTATGCAAACAGTCAGCCTCATACAGTTACAGATCGACTGAAAGTCAGCCTGCCAGCCATAGTTGTCAACAGAGATGCAGATGTACAGAACCTTGTTAATCCACCTTCAGAAAGGGAGTCGATCTTGGGGTCCTGTGAACCTGTATGACAAGAAAGAGAGTCAATACATGTATAGAAACTGAATGATCACTAACCTGTTACACAACTGTATGCGAACAGTCAGCCTCATACAGTTACAGATTGACTGAAACTCAGCCAGCCAGCCATAGTTGGAAACGAAGATGCAGATGTAAAGAACCTTGTTAGTACACCTTCAGAAAGGGATTCGATCTTGGGGTCCGGCGAACCTGTATGACAAGACAGAGAGTCAATACATGTATAGAAACTGAATGATCATTTACCTGTTACACAGCTGCATACGAACAGTCAGCCTCCTACTGTTGCAGATCATCAGAACATCAGCCAGCCAATGTTCCAGATGGAGATGCAGACAACCACATACATTTGCAGAAGGAAAGTCCCTTGTTGTGTGCATCCAGCTTTAAAGTGAGCCAGTCGTGAGGTCCTGTGAACCTGTATGACAAGAAAGAGTCAATACATGTATAGAAACTGAAAGATCACTTACCTGTTACACAACTTTGTGCGAACAGTCACCCTCGTACAGTTGCAGATCGACAGAAAGTCAATCAGCCATCCATAGTTGTCAACTGAGATGCAGATGTAAAGAAACTTGTTAATCCACCTTCAGAGAGGGAGTCGATCTTGGGGTCCGGCAAACCTGTATGACAGGAAAGAGAGTCAATTCATGTATAGAAACTGAGTGATCTCTTACCTGTTACACAGCTATATGTGATCAGTCAGCCTAATACAATTGCAGATGGACGGAAAGCCAGCCAATCAGCCATAGTTGTAAAATAAGATGCAGATGTACAGAACCTTGTTAATCCACCTTCAGAGAGGGAGTCGATCTTGGGGTCCTGCGAACCTGTATGACAAGAAAGAGTGTCAATACATGTATAGAAACTGAATGATCACTTACCTATTACACAGCTGCATACGAACAGTCAGCCTCATACTGTTGCAGATCATCAGAACATCAGCCAGCCAATGTTCCAGATCGAGATGCAGACAACCACATACATTTGCAGAAGGCAAGTCCCTTGTTATGTGCATCCAGCTTCAAAGTGAGCCAGTCGTGAGGTCCAATGAACCTGTATGACAAGAAAGAGATTCAATACATTTATAAAAACAGAATGATCACTTACCTGTTACACAGCTGCATACGAACAGTCACCCTCATAGAGTTGCAGATTGACAGAAAGTCAGCCAGCCAGCCGTAGTTGTAAATGAAGATGCAGATGTACAGAACCTTGTTAATCCACCTTCAGAGAGGGAGTCGATCTTGGGGTCCTGCGAACCTGTATGACAAGAAAGAGAGTCAATACATGTATAGAAACTCAATGATCACTTACCTGTTACACAGTTGCATACAAACAGTCACCCTCATACAGTTGCAGATCGACAGAAAGTCAGCCAGCCAGCCATAGTTGTAAATGAAGATGCAAATGTACAGAACCTTGTTAATCCACCTTCAGAGAGGGAGTCGATCTTGGGGTCCTGCGAACTTGTATGACAAGAAAGAGTGTCAATACATGTATAGAAACTCAATGATCACTTACCTATTACACAGCTGCATATGAACAGTAACCCTCATACAGTTACAGATCGACAGAAAGTCAGCCAGCCAGCCATAGTTGTAAACGAAGATGCAGTTGTACAGAACCTTGTTAGTCCACCTTCAGAGAGGGAGTCGATCTTGGGGTCCTGCGAACCTGTATGACAAGAAAGAGAGTCAATACATATATAGAAACTGAATGATCACTTACCTGTTACACAGCTGCATGTGAACAGTCACCCTCATACAGTTGCAGATCGACAGAAAGTCAGCCAACCAGCCATAGTTGTCAACTGAGATGCAGATGTACAGAACCTTGTTAATCCACCTTCAGAGAGGGAGTCGATCTTGGGGTCCTGCGAACCTGTATGACAAGAAAGAGTGTCAATACATGTATAGAAACTAAATGATCACTTACCTATTACACAGCTGCATACGAACAGTCACCCTCATACAGTTACAGATCGACAGAAAGTCATCCAGCCAGCCATAGTTGTAAATGAAGATGAAGATGTAAAGAACCTTGTTAATCCACCTTCAGAGAGGGAGTTGATCTTGTCGTCCTGTGAAAGTGTATGACAAGAAAGAGTCAATACATGTATAGAAACTGAATGATCACGTACCTATTACACAGCTGCATACGAACAGTCAGCCTCCTACTGTTGCAGATCATCAGAACATCAGCCAGCCAATGTTCCAGATGGAGATGCAGACAACCACATACATTTGCAGAAGGCAAGTCCCTTGTTGTGTGCATCCAGCTTCAAAGTGAGCCAGTCGTGAGGTCCTGTGAACCTGGATGACAAGAAAGAGAGTCAATACATGTATAAAAACAGAATGATCACTTACCTGTTACACAGCTGCATACGAACAGTCAGCCTCCTACTGTTGCAGATCATCAGAACATCAGCTAGCCAATGTTCCAGATGGAGATGCAGACAATCACATACATTTGCAGAAGGCAAGTCTCTTGTTGTGTGCATCCAGCTTTAAAGTGAGCCAGTCGTGAGGTCCTGTGAACCTGTATGACAAGAAAGAGAGTCAATACATGTATAGAAACAGAATGATCACTTACCTGTTACACAGCTGCATACGAACAGTCAGCCTCCTACTGTTGCAGATCATCAGAACATCAGCCAGCCAATGTTCCAGATGGAGATGCAGACAACCACATACATTTGCAGAAGGCAAGTCCCTTGTTGTGTGCATCCAGCTTCAAAGTGAGCCAGTCGTGAGGTCCTATGAACCTGGATGACAAGAAAGAGAGTCAATACATGTATAGAAACTGAAAGATCATTTACCTGTTACACAACTGTGTGCGAACAGTCACCCTCGTACAGTTGCAGATCGACAGAAAGTCAATCAGCCATCCATAGTTGTCAACTGAGATGCAGATGTAAAGAAACTTGTTAATCCACCTTCAGAGAGGGAGTCGATCTTGGGGTCCGGCAAACCTGTATGACAGGAAAGAGAGTCAATTCATGTATAGAAACTGAAAGATCACTTACCTGTTACACAGCTGTATGCAATCAGTCAGTCTAATACAGTTGCAAATGGACGGAAAGCCAGCCAGTCAGCCATAGTTGTAAACTGAGATGCAGATGTACAGAACCTTGTTAATCCACTTTCAGAGAGGGAGTCGATCTTGGGGTCCTGCGAACCTGTATGACAAGAAAGAGTGTCAATACATGTATAAAAACAGAATGATCACTTACCTGTTACACAGCTGCATACGAAAAGTCACCCTCATGCAGTTGCAGATCGACAGAAAGTCAGCCAACCAGCCATAGTTGTCAACTGAGATGCAGATGTACAGAGCCTTGTTAATCCACCTTCAGAGAGGGAGTCGATCATGGGGTCCTGCGAACCTGGATGACAAGAAAGAGTGTCAATACATGTATAGAAACTGAATGATCACTTACCTATTACACAGCTGCAAACGAACAGTCAGCCTCCTACTGTTGCAGATCATCAGAACATCAGCCAGCCAATGTTCCAGATGGAGATGCAGACAACCACATACATTTGCAGAAGGCAAGTCCCTTGTTGTGTGCATCCAGCTTCAAAGTGAGCCAGTCGTGAGGTCCTGTGAACCTGTATGACAAGAAAGAGAGTCAATACATGTATAAAAACAGAATGATCACTTACCTGTTACACAGCTGCATACGAACAGTAACCCTCATGCAGTTGCAGATCGACAGAAAGTCAGCCAGCCAGCCGTAGTTGTAAATGAAGATGCAGATATACAGAACCTTGTTAATCCACCTTCAGAGAGGGAGTCGATCTTGGGGTCCTGCGAACCTGTGTGACAAGAAAGAGTGTCAATACATGTATAGAAACTCAATGATCACTTACCTGTTACACAGTTGCATACAAACAGTCACCCTCATACAGTTGCAGATCGACAGAAAGTCAGCCAGCCAGCCGTAGTTGTAAATGAAGATGCAGATGTACAGAACCTTGTTAATCCACCTTCAGAGAGGGAGTCGATCTTGGGGTCCGGCAAACCTGTATGACAGGAAAGAGAGTCAATTTATGTATAGAAACTGAAAGATCACTTACCTGTTACACAGCTGTATGCGATCAGACAGTCTAATACAGTTGCAAATGGACGGAAAGCCAGCCAGTCAGCCATAGTTATAAACTGAGATGCAGATGTACAGAACCTTGTTAATCGACTTTCAGAGAGGGAGTCGATCTTGGGGTCCTGCGAACCTGTATGACAGGAAAGAGAGTCAATTCATGTATAGAAACTGAATGATCACTTACCTGTTACACAGTTGCATACAAACAGTCACCCTCATACAGTTGCAGTTCGACAGAAAGTCAGCCAGCCAGCCATAGTTGTAAATGAAGATGAAGATGTAAAGAACCTTGTTAATCCACCTTCAGAGAGGGAGTGGATCTTGGGGTCCTGCAAACCTGTATGACAAGAAAGAGAGTCAATACATATATAGAAACTGAATGATCACTTACCTGTTACACAGCTGCATGTGAACAGTCACCCTCATACAGTTGCAGATCGACAGAAAGTCAGCCAACCAACCATAGTTGTCAACTGAGATGCAGATGTACAGAACCTTGTTAATCCACCTTCAGAGAGGGAGTCGATCTTGGGGTCCTGCGAACCTGTATGACAAGAAAGAGTGTCAATACATGTATAGAAACTAAATGATCACTTACCTATTACACAGCTGCATACGAACAGTCACCCTCATACAGTTACAGATCGACAGAAAGTCATCCAGCCAGCCATAGTTGTAAATGAAGATGAAGATGTAAAGAACCTTGTTAATCCACCTTCAGAGAGGGAGTGGATCTTGGGGTCCTGCAAACCTGTATGACAAGAAAGAGTGTCAATACATGTATAGAAACTGAATGATCACTTACCTATTACACAGCTGCATACGAACAGTCAGCCTCCTACTGTTGCAGATCATCAGAACATCAGCCAGCCAATGTTCCAGATGGAGATGCAGACAACCACATACATTTGCAGAAGGCAAGTCCCTTGTTGTGTGAATCCAGCTTCAAAGTGAGCCAGTCGTGACGTCCTGTGAACCTGGATGACAAGAAAGAGAGTCAATACATGTATAAAAACAGAATGATCACTTACCTGTTACACAGCTGCATACGAACAGTCACCCTCATACAGTTGCACATCGACAGAAAGTCAGCCAACCAGCCATAGTTGTCAACTGAGATGCAGATGTACAGAACCTTGTTAATCCACCTTCAGAGAGGGAGTCGATCTTGGGGTCCTGCGAACCTGTATGACAAGAAAGAGTGTCAATACATGTATAGAAACTAAATGATCACTTACCGATTACACAGCTGCATACGAACAGTCACCCTCATACAGTTACAGATCGACAGAAAGTCATCCAGCCAGCCATAGTTGTAAATGAAGATGAAGTTGTAAAGAACCTTGTTAATCCACCTTCAGAGAGGGAGTTAATCTTGGGGTCCTGCAAACCTGTATGACAAGAAAGAGTCAATACATGTATAGAAACTGAGTGATCAGTTACCTGTTACACAGCTGCATACGAACAGTCAGCCTCCTACTGTTGCAGATCATCAGAACATCAGCCAGCCAATGTTCCAGATGGAGATGCAGACAACCACATACATTTGCAGAAGGCAAGTCCCTTGTTGTGTGAATCCAGCTTCAAAGTGAGCCAGTCGTGAGGTCCTGTGAACCTGGATGACAAGAAAGAGAGTCAATACATGTATAAAAACAGAATGATCACTTACCTGTTACACAGCTGCATACGAACAGTCACCCTCATACAGTTGCACATCGACAGAAAGTCAGCCAGCCAGCCATAGTTGTCAACAGAGATGCAGATGTACAGAACCTTGTTAATCCACCTTCAGAAAGGGAGTCGATCTTGGGGTCCTGTGAACCTGTATGACAAGAAAGAGAGTCAATACATGTATAGAAACTGAACGATCACTTACCTGTTACACAACTGTATGCAAACAGTCAGCCTCATACAGTTACAGATTGACTGAAACTCAGCCAGCCAGCCGTAGTTGGAAACGAAGATGTAGATGTAAAGAACCTTGTTAGTCCACCTTCAGAAAGGGATTCGATCTTGGGGTCCGGCGAACCTGTATGACAAGACAGAGAGTCAATACATGTATAGAAACTGAATGATCACTTACCAGTTACACAGATGCATACGAAAAGTCAGCCTCCTACTGTTGCAGATCATCAGAACATCAGCCAGCCAATGTTCCAGATGGAGATGCAGACAACCACATACATTTGCAGAAGGCAAGTCCCTTGTTGTGTGCATCCAGCTTCAAAGTGAGCCAGTCGTGATGTCCTGTGAACCTGTATAACAAGAAAGAGAGTCCATACATTTATAGAAACTGAATGATCACTTACCTGTTACAAAGCTGCATTCGAACAGTCACCCTCATACAGTTGCAGATCGACAGAAAGTCAGCCAACCAGCCATAGTTGTCAACTGAGATGCAGATGTACAGAACCTTGTTAATCCACCTTCAGAGAGGGAGTCGATCTTGGGGTCCTGCGATCCTGTATGACAAGAAAGAGTGTCAATACATGTATAGAAACTAAATGATCACTTACCGATTACACAGCTGCATACGAACAGTCACCCTCATACAGTTACAGATCGACAGAAAGTCATCCAGCCAGCCATAGTTGTAAATGAAGATGAAGTTGTAAAGAACCTTGTTAATCCACCTTCAGAGAGGGAGTTAATCTTGGGGTCCTGCAAACCTGTATGACAAGAAAGAGTCAATACATGTATAGAAACTGAGTGATCAGTTACCTGTTACACAGCTGCATACGAACAGTCAGCCTCCTACTGTTGCAGATCATCAGAACATCAGCCAGCCAATGTTCCAGATGGAGATGCAGACAACAACATACATTTGCAGAAGGCAAGTCCCTTGTTTTGTGCATCCAGCTTCAAAGTGAGCCAGTCGTGAGGTCCTGTGAACCTTGAAGACAAGAAAGAGAGTCAATACATGTATAAAAACAGAATGATCACTTACCTGTTACACAGCTGCATACGAACAGTCAGCCTCCTACTGTTGCAGATCATCAGAACATCAGCCAGCCAATGTTCCAGATGGAGATGCAGACAACCACATACATTTGCAGAAGGCAAGTCCCTTGTTGTGTGCATCCAGCTTCAAAGTGAGCCAGTCGTGAGGTCCTGTGAACCTGTATGACAAGAAAGAGAGTCAATTCATGTATAGAATCTGAACGATCACTTACCTGTTACACAGCTGTATGCGATCAGTCAGCCTAATACAGTTGCAGATGGACGGTAAGCCAGCCAGTCAGCCATAGTTGTAAAATGAGATACAGATGTACAGAACCTTGTTAATCCACCTTCAGAGAGGGAGTCGATCTTGGAGTCCTGCGAACCTGTATAACAAGAAAGAGTGTCAATACATGTTCAGAAACTGAATGATCACTTACCTGTTAAACAGATGCATACGAACAGTCACCCTCATACAGTTGCAGATCGACAGAAAGTCAGCCAGCCTTCCATAGTTGTAAACTGAGATGCAGATGTACAGAACCTTGATAATCCACCTTCAGAGACGGAGTCGATCTTGGGGTCATGTGAAACTGTATGACAAGAAAGAGTGTCAATACATGTATAGAAACTAAATGATCACTTACCTATTACACAGCTGCATACGAACAGTCACCCTCATACAGTTACAGATCGACAGAAAGTCATCCAGCCAGCCATAGTTGTAAATGAAGATGAAGATGTAAAGAACCTTGTTAATCCACCTTCAGAGAGGGAGTGGATCTTGGGGTCCTGCAAACCTGTATGACAAGAAAGAGTGTCAATACATGTATAGAAACTGAATGATCACTTACCTATTACACAGCTGCATACGAACAGTCAGCCTCCTACTGTTGCAGATCATCATAACATCAGCCAGCCAATGTTCCAGATGGAGATGCAGACAACCACATACATTTGCAGAAGGCAAGTCCCTTGTTGTGTGAATCCAGCTTCAAAGTGAGCCAGTCGTGAGGTCCTGTGAACCTGGATGACAAGAAAGAGAGTCAATACATGTATAAAAACAGAATGATCACTTACCTGTTACAAAGCTGCATACGAACAGTCACCCTCATACAGTTGCACATCGACAGAAAGTCAGCCAGCCAGCCATAGTTGTCAACAGAGATGCAGATGTACAGAACCTTGTTAATCCACCTTCAGAAAGGGAGTCGATCTTGGGGTCCTGTGAACCTGTATGACAAGAAAGAGAGTCAATACATGTATAGAAACTGAACGATCACTTACCTGTTACACAACTGTATGCAAACAGTCAGCCTCATACAGTTACAGATTGACTGAAACTCAGCCAGCCAGCCGTAGTTGGAAACGAAGATGTAGATGTAAAGAACCTTGTTAGTCCACCTTCAGAAAGGGATTCGATCTTGGGGTCCGGCGAACCTGTATGACAAGACAGAGAGTCAATACATGTATAGAAACTGAATGATCACTTACCTGTTACACAGATGCATACGAAAAGTCAGCCTCCTACTATTGCAGATCATCAGAACATCAGCCAGCCAATGTTCCAGATGGAGATGCAGACAACCACATACATTTGCAGAAGGCAAGTCCCTTGTTGTGTGCATCCAGCTTCAAAGTGAGCCAGTCGTGATGTCCTGTGAACCTGTATAACAAGAAAGAGAGTCCATACATTTATAGAAACTGAATGATCACTTACCTGTTACAAAGCTGCATTCGAACAGTCACCCTCATACAGTTGCAGATCGACAGAAAGTCAGCCAACCAGCCATAGTTGTCAACTGAGATGCAGATGTACAGAACCTTGTTAATCCACCTTCAGAGAGGGAGTCGATCTTGGGGTCCTGCGATCCTGTATGACAAGAAAGAGTGTCAATACATGTATAGAAACTAAATGATCACTTACCGATTACACAGCTGCATACGAACAGTCACCCTCATACAGTTACAGATCGACAGAAAGTCATCCAGCCAGCCATAGTTGTAAATGAAGATGAAGTTGTAAAGAACCTTGTTAATCCACCTTCAGAGAGGGAGTTAATCTTGGGGTCCTGCAAACCTGTATGACAAGAAAGAGTCAATACATGTATAGAAACTGAGTGATCAGTTACCTGTTACACAGCTGCATACGAACAGTCAGCCTCCTACTGTTGCAGATCATCAGAACATCAGCCAGCCAATGTTCCAGATGGAGATGCAGACAACCACATACATTTGCAGAAGGCAAGTCCCTTGTTGTGTGAATCCAGCTTCAAAGTGAGCCAGTCGTGAGGTCCTGTGAACCTGGATGACAAGAAAGAGAGTCAATACATGTATAAAAACAGAATGATCACTTACCTGTTACATAGCTGCATACGAACAGTCACCCTCATACAGTTGCACATCGACAGAAAGTCAGCCAGCCAGCCATAGTTGTCAACAGAGATGCAGATGTACAGAACCTTGTTAATCCACCTTCAGAAAGGGAGTCGATCTTGGGGTCCTGTGAACCTGTATGACAAGAAAGAGAGTCAATACATGTATAGAAACTGAACGATCACTTACCTGTTACACAACTGTATGCAAACAGTCAGCCTCATACAGTTACAGATTGACTGAAACTCAGCCAGCCAGCCGTAGTTGGAAACGAAGATGTAGATGTAAAGAACCTTGTTAGTCCACCTTCAGAAAGGGATTCGATCTTGGGGTCCGGCGAACCTGTATGACAAGACAGAGAGTCAATACATGTATAGAAACTGAATGATCACTTACCAGTTACACAGATGCATACGAAAAGTCAGCCTCCTACTGTTGCAGATCATCAGAACATCAGCCAGCCAATGTTCCAGATGGAGATGCAGACAACCACATACATTTGCAGAAGGCAAGTCCCTTGTTGTGTGCATCCAGCTTCAAAGTGAGCCAGTCGTGATGTCCTGTGAACCTGTATAACAAGAAAGAGAGTCCATACATTTATAGAAACTGAATGATCACTTACCTGTTACAAAGCTGCATTCGAACAGTCACCCTCATACAGTTGCAGATCGACAGAAAGTCAGCCAACCAGCCATAGTTGTCAACTGAGATGCAGATGTACAGAACCTTGTTAATCCACCTTCAGAGAGGGAGTCGATCTTGGGGTCCTGCGATCCTGTATGACAAGAAAGAGTGTCAATACATGTATAGAAACTAAATGATCACTTACCGATTACACAGCTGCATACGAACAGTCACCCTCATACAGTTACAGATCGACAGAAAGTCATCCAGCCAGCCATAGTTGTAAATGAAGATGAAGTTGTAAAGAACCTTGTTAATCCACCTTCAGAGAGGGAGTTAATCTTGGGGTCCTGCAAACCTGTATGACAAGAAAGAGTCAATACATGTATAGAAACTGAGTGATCAGTTACCTGTTACACAGCTGCATACGAACAGTCAGCCTCCTACTGTTGCAGATCATCAGAACATCAGCCAGCCAATGTTCCAGATGGAGATGCAGACAACCACATACATTTGCAGAAGGCAAGTCCCTTGTTGTGTGAATCCAGCTTCAAAGTGAGCCAGTCGTGAGGTCCTGTGAACCTGGATGACAAGAAAGAGAGTCAATACATGTATAAAAACAGAATGATCACTTACCTGTTACATAGCTGCATACGAACAGTCACCCTCATACAGTTGCACATCGACAGAAAGTCAGCCAGCCAGCCATAGTTGTCAACAGAGATGCAGATGTACAGAACCTTGTTAATCCACCTTCAGAAAGGGAGTCGATCTTGGGGTCCTGTGAACCTGTATGACAAGAAAGAGAGTCAATACATGTATAGAAACTGAACGATCACTTACCTGTTACACAACTGTATGCAAACAGTCAGCCTCATACAGTTACAGATTGACTGAAACTCAGCCAGCCAGCCGTAGTTGGAAACGAAGATGTAGATGTAAAGAACCTTGTTAGTCCACCTTCAGAAAGGGATTCGATCTTGGGGTCCGGCGAACCTGTATGACAAGACAGAGAGTCAATACATGTATAGAAACTGAATGATCACTTACCAGTTACACAGATGCATACGAAAAGTCAGCCTCCTACTGTTGCAGATCATCAGAACATCAGCCAGCCAATGTTCCAGATGGAGATGCAGACAACCACATACATTTGCAGAAGGCAAGTCCCTTGTTGTGTGCATCCAGCTTCAAAGTGAGCCAGTCGTGATGTCCTGTGAACCTGTATAACAAGAAAGAGAGTCCATACATTTATAGAAACTGAATGATCACTTACCTGTTACAAAGCTGCATTCGAACAGTCACCCTCATACAGTTGCAGATCGACAGAAAGTCAGCCAACCAGCCATAGTTGTCAACTGAGATGCAGATGTACAGAACCTTGTTAATCCACCTTCAGAGAGGGAGTCGATCTTGGGGTCCTGCGATCCTGTATGACAAGAAAGAGTGTCAATACATGTATAGAAACTAAATGATCACTTACCGATTACACAGCTGCATACGAACAGTCACCCTCATACAGTTACAGATCGACAGAAAGTCATCCAGCCAGCCATAGTTGTAAATGAAGATGAAGTTGTAAAGAACCTTGTTAATCCACCTTCAGAGAGGGAGTTAATCTTGGGGTCCTGCAAACCTGTATGACAAGAAAGAGTCAATACATGTATAGAAACTGAGTGATCAGTTACCTGTTACACAGCTGCATACGAACAGTCAGCCTCCTACTGTTGCAGATCATCAGAACATCAGCCAGCCAATGTTCCAGATGGAGATGCAGACAACCACATACATTTGCAGAAGGCAAGTCCCTTGTTGTGTGAATCCAGCTTCAAAGTGAGCCAGTCGTGAGGTCCTGTGAACCTGGATGACAAGAAAGAGAGTCAATACATGTATAAAAACAGAATGATCACTTACCTGTTACATAGCTGCATACGAACAGTCACCCTCATACAGTTGCACATCGACAGAAAGTCAGCCAGCCAGCCATAGTTGTCAACAGAGATGCAGATGTACAGAACCTTGTTAATCCACCTTCAGAAAGGGAGTCGATCTTGGGGTCCTGTGAACCTGTATGACAAGAAAGAGAGTCAATACATGTATAGAAACTGAACGATCACTTACCTGTTACACAACTGTATGCAAACAGTCAGCCTCATACAGTTACAGATTGACTGAAACTCAGCCAGCCAGCCGTAGTTGGAAACGAAGATGTAGATGTAAAGAACCTTGTTAGTCCACCTTCAGAAAGGGATTCGATCTTGGGGTCCGGCGAACCTGTATGACAAGACAGAGAGTCAATACATGTATAGAAACTGAATGATCACTTACCAGTTACACAGATGCATACGAAAAGTCAGCTTCCTACTGTTGCAGATCATCAGAACATCAGCCAGCCAATGTTCCAGATGAAGATGCAGACAACCACATACATTTGCAGAAGGCAAGTCCCTTGTTGTGTGCATCCAGCTTCAAAGTGAGCCAGTCGTGATGTCCTGTGAACCTGTATAACAAGAAAGAGAGTCCATACATTTATAGAAACTGAATGATCACTTACCTGTTACAAAGCTGCATTCGAACAGTCACCCTCATACAGTTGCAGATCGACAGAAAGTCAGCCAACCAGCCATAGTTGTCAACTGAGATGCAGATGTACAGAACCTTGTTAATCCACCTTCAGAGAGGGAGTCGATCTTGGGGTCCTGCGATCCTGTATGACAAGAAAGAGTGTCAATACATGTATAGAAACTAAATGATCACTTACCGATTACACAGCTGCATACGAACAGTCACCCTCATACAGTTACAGATCGACAGAAAGTCATCCAGCCAGCCATAGTTGTAAATGAAGATGAAGTTGTAAAGAACCTTGTTAATCCACCTTCAGAGAGGGAGTTAATCTTGGGGTCCTGCAAACCTGTATGACAAGAAAGAGTCAATACATGTATAGAAACTGAGTGATCAGTTACCTGTTACACAGCTGCATACGAACAGTCAGCCTCCTACTGTTGCAGATCATCAGAACATCAGCCAGCCAATGTTCCAGATGGAGATGCAGACAACCACATACATTTGCAGAAGGCAAGTCCCTTGTTTTGTGCATCCAGCTTCAAAGTGAGCCAGTCGTGAGGTCCTGTGAACCTTGAAGACAAGAAAGAGAGTCAATACATGTATAAAAACAGAATGATCACTTACCTGTTACACAGCTGCATACGAACAGTCAGCCTCCTACTGTTGCAGATCATCAGAACATCAGCCAGCCAATGTTCCAGATGAAGATGCAGACAACCACATACATTTGCAGAAGGCAAGTCCCTTGTTGTGTGCATCGAGCTTCAAAGTGAGCCAGTCGTGAGGTCCTGTGAACCTGTATGACAAGAAAGAGAGTCAATTCATGTATAGAATCTGAACGATCACTTACCTGTTACACAGCTGTATGCGATCAGTCAGCCTAATACAGTTGCAGATGGACGGTAAGCCAGCCAGTCAGCCATAGTTGTAAAATGAGATACAGATGTACAGAACCTTGTTAATCCACCTTCAGAGAGGGAGTCGATCTTGGAGTCCTGCGAACCTGTATAACAAGAAAGAGTGTCAATACATGTTCAGAAACTGAATGATCACTTACCTGTTAAACAGATGCATACGAACAGTCACCCTCATACAGTTGCAAATCGACAGAAAGTCAGCCAGCCTTCCATAGTTGTAAACTGAGATGCAGATGTACAGAACCTTGATAATCCACCTTCAGAGACGGAGTCGATCTTGGGGTCATGTGAAACTGTATGACAAGAAAGAGTGTCAATACATGTATAGAAACTAAATGATCACTTACCTATTACACAGCTGCATACGAACAGTCACCCTCATACAGTTACAGATCGACAGAAAGTCATCCAGCCAGCCATAGTTGTAAATGAAGATGAAGATGTAAAGAACCTTGTTAATCCACCTTCAGAGAGGGAGTGGATCTTGGGGTCCTGCAAACCTGTATGACAAGAAAGAGTGTCAATACATGTATAGAAACTGAATGATCACTTACCTATTACACAGCTGCATACGAACAGTCAGCCTCCTACTGTTGCAGATCATCAGAACATCAGCCAGCCAATGTTCCAGATGGAGATGCAGACAACCACATACATTTGCAGAAGGCAAGTCCCTTGTTGTGTGAATCCAGCTTCAAAGTGAGCCAGTCGTGAGGTCCTGTGAACCTGGATGACAAGAAAGAGAGTCAATACATGTATAAAAACAGAATGATCACTTACCTGTTACACAGCTGCATACGAACAGTCACCCTCATACAGTTGCACATCGACAGAAAGTCAGCCAGCCAGCCATAGTTGTCAACAGAGATGCAGATGTACAGAACCTTGTTAATCCACCTTCAGAAAGGGAGTCGATCTTGGGGTCCTGTGAACCTGTATGACAAGAAAGAGAGTCAATACATGTATAGAAACTGAACGATCACTTACCTGTTACACAACTGTATGCAAACAGTCAGCCTCATACAGTTACAGATTGACTGAAACTCAGCCAGCCAGCCGTAGTTGGAAACGAAGATGTAGATGTAAAGAACCTTGTTAGTCCACCTTTAGAAAGGGATTCGATCTTGGGGTCCGGCGAACCTGTATGACAAGACAGAGAGTCAATACATGTATAGAAACTGAATGATCACTTACCAGTTACACAGATGCATACGAAAAGTCAGCCTCCTACTGTTGCAGATCATCAGAACATCAGCCAGCCAATGTTCCAGATGGAGATGCAGACAACCACATACATTTGCAGAAGGCAAGTCCCTTGTTGTGTGCATCCAGCTTCAAAGTGAGCCAGTCGTGATGTCCTGTGAACCTGTATAACAAGAAAGAGAGTCCATACATTTATAGAAACTGAATGATCACTTACCTGTTACAAAGCTGCATTCGAACAGTCACCCTCATACAGTTGCAGATCGACAGAAAGTCAGCCAACCAGCCATAGTTGTCAACTGAGATGCAGATGTACAGAACCTTGTTAATCCACCTTCAGAGAGGGAGTCGATCTTGGGGTCCTGCGATCCTGTATGACAAGAAAGAGTGTCAATACATGTATAGAAACTAAATGATCACTTACCGATTACACAGCTGCATACGAACAGTCACCCTCATACAGTTACAGATCGACAGAAAGTCATCCAGCCAGCCATAGTTGTAAATGAAGATGAAGTTGTAAAGAACCTTGTTAATCCACCTTCAGAGAGGGAGTTAATCTTGGGGTCCTGCAAACCTGTATGACAAGAAAGAGTCAATACATGTATAGAAACTGAGTGATCAGTTACCTGTTACACAGCTGCATACGAACAGTCAGCCTCCTACTGTTGCAGATCATCAGAACATCAGCCAGCCAATGTTCCAGATGGAGATGCAGACAACCACATACATTTGCAGAAGGCAAGTCCCTTGTTTTGTGCATCCAGCTTCAAAGTGAGCCAGTCGTGAGTTCCTGTGAACCTTGAAGACAAGAAAGAGAGTCAATACATGTATAAAAACAGAATGATCACTTACCTGTTACACAGCTGCATACGAACAGTCAGCCTCCTACTGTTGCAGATCATCAGAACATCAGCCAGCCAATGTTCCAGATGGAGATGCAGACAACCACATACATTTGCAGAAGGCAAGTCCCTTGTTGTGTGCATCCAGCTTCAAAGTGAGCCAGTCGTGAGGTCCTGTGAACCTGTATGACAAGAAAGAGAGTCAATTCATGTATAGAATCTGAACGATCACTTACCTGTTACACAGCTGTATGCGATCAGTCAGCCTAATACAGTTGCAGATGGACGGTAAGCCAGCCAGTCAGCCATAGTTGTAAAATGAGATACAGATGTACAGAACCTTGTTAATCCACCTTCAGAGAGGGAGTCGATCTTGGAGTCCTGCGAACCTGTATAACAAGAAAGAGTGTCAATACATGTTCAGAAACTGAATGATCACTTACCTGTTAAACAGATGCATACGAACAGTCACCCTCATACAGTTGCAGATCGACAGAAAGTCAGCCAGCCTTCCATAGTTGTAAACTGAGATGCAGATGTACAGAACCTTGATAATCCACCTTCAGAGACGGAGTCGATCTTGGGGTCATGTGAAACTGTATGACAAGAAAGAGAGTCAATACATGTATAGAAACTGAATGATCACTTACCTGTTACACAACTGTGTGCGAACAGTCAGCCTCATACAGTTACAGATCGACTGAAAGTCAGCCTGCCAGCCATAGTTGGAAACGAAGATGCAGATTTAAAGAACCTTGTTAGTCCACCTTCAGAAAGGGATTCGATCTTGGGGCCAGGCGAACCTGTATGACAAGAAAGAGAGTCAATACATGTATAGAAACTGAATGATCACTTACCTGTTACACAGATGCATATGAAAAGTCAGCCTCCTACTGTTGCAGATCATCAGAACATCAGCCAGCCAATGTTCCAGATGGAGATGCAGACAACCACATACATTTGCAGAAGGCAAGTCCCTTGTTGTGTGCATCCAGCTTCATAGTGAGCCCGTCGTGATGTCCTGTGAACCTGTATAATAAGAAAGAGAGTCCATACATTTATAGAAACTGAATGATCACTTACCTGTTACACAGCTGCATTCGAACATTCACCCTCAAACAGTTGCAGATCGACAGAAAGTCAGCCAACCAGCCATAGTTGTCAACTGAGATGCAGATGTACAGAACCTTGTTAATCCACCTTCAGAGAGGGAGTCGATCTTGGCGTCCTGTGAACCTGTATGAGAAGAAAGAGAGTCAATACATGTATAGAAACTGAATGATCACTTACCTGTTACACAGCTGCATACGAACAGTCAGACTCCTACTGTTGCAGATCATCAGAACATTAGCCAGCCAATGTTCCAGATGGAGATGCAGACAACCACATATATTTGCAGAAGGCAAGTCCCTTGTTGTGTGCATCCTGCTTCAAAGTGAGCCAGTCGTGAGGTCCTGTGAACCTGGATGACAAAAAAGAGAGTCAATACATGTTTAAAAACAGAATGATCACTTACCTGTTACACAGCTGCATATGAACAGTCACCCTCATACAGTTGCAGATCAAAAGAAAGTCAGCCAGCCAGCCATAGTTGTCAACTGAGATGCAGATGTAACGAAACTTGTTAATCCACCTTCAGAGAGGGAGTCGATATTGGGGTCCGGCAAACCTGTATGACAGGAAAGAGAGTCAATTCATGTATAGAATCTGAAAGATCACTTACCTGTTACACAGATGTATGCGATCAGTCACCCTCATACAGTTACAGATCGACAGAAAGTCATCCAGCCAGCCATAGTTGTAAATGAAGATGCAGATGTACAGAACCTTGTTAATCCACTTTCAGAGAGGGAGTCGATCTTGGGGTCCTGCGAACCTGTATGACAAGAAAGAGTGTCAATACATGTATAGAAACTCAATGATCACCTACCTGTTACACAGTTGCATACAAACAGTCACCCTCATACAGTTGCAGATCGACAGAAAGTCAGCCAGCCAGCCATAGTTGTAAATGAAGATGCAGATGTACAGAACCTTGTTAATCCACCTTCAGAGAGGGAGTCGATCTTGGGGTCCTGCGAACCTGTATGACAAGAAAGAGAGTCAATACATATATAGAAACTGAATGATCACTTACCTGTTACACAGCTGCATGTGAACAGTCACCCTCATAAAGTTGCAGGTCGACAGAAAGTCAGCCAGCCAGCCATATTTGTCAACTGAGATGCGGATGTACAGAACCTTGTTAATCCACCTTCAGAGAGGGAGTCGATATTGGGGTCCTGCGCACCTGTATGACAAGAAAGAGAGTCAATACATGTATAGAAACTGAATGATCACTTACCTGTTACACAGCTGCATACGAACAGTCAGCCTAATACAGTTGCAGATGTATGGAAAGCCAGCCAGAAGCCATAGTTGTAAAATGAGATGCAGATGTACAGAACCTTGTTAATCCACCTTCAGAGAGGGAGTCGATCTTGGCATCCTGCGAACCTGTATGACAAGAAAGAGAGTCAATACATGTATAGAAACTGAATGATCACTTACCTGTTACACAACTGTATGCGAACAGTCAGCCTCATACAGTTACAGATTGACTGAAACTCAGCCAGCCAGCCATAGTTGGAAACGAAGATGCAGATGTAAAGAACCTTGTTAGTACACCTTCAGAAAGGGATTCGATCTTGGGGTCCGGCGAACCTGTATGACAAGACAGAGAGTCAATACATGTATAGAAACTGAATGATCACTTACCAGTTACACAGATGCATACGAAATGTCAGCCTCCTACTGTTGCAGATCATCAGAACATCAGCCAGCCAATGTTCCAGATCGAGATGCAGACAACCACATACATTTGCAGAAGGCAAGTCCCTTGTTATGTGCATCCAGCTTCAAAGTGAGCCAGTCGTGAGGTCCTGTGAACCTGTATGACAAGAAAGACATTCAATACATTTATAAAAACAGAATGATCACTTACCTGTTACACAGCTGCATACGAACAGTCACCCTCATACAGTTGCAGATTGACAGAAAGTCAGCCAGCCAGCCGTAGTTGTAAATGAAGATGCAGATGTACAGAACCTTGTTAATCCACCTTCAGAGAGGGAGTCGATCTTGGGGTCCTGCGAACCTGTATGACAAGAAAGAGTGTCAATACATGTATAGAAACTCAATGATCACTTACCTGTTACACAGTTGCATACAAACAGTCACCCTCATACAGTTGCAGATCGACAGAAAGTCAGCCAGCCAGCCATAGTTGTAAATGAAGATGCAAATGTACAGAACCTTGTTAATCCACCTTCAGGGAGGGAGTCGATCTTGGGGTCCTGCGAACTTGTATGACAAGAAAGAGTGTCAATACATGTATAGAAACTGAATGATCACTTACCTATTACACAGCTGCATATGAACAGTAACCCTCATACAGTTACAGATCGACAGAAAGTCAGCCAGCCAGCCATAGTTGTAAACGAAGATGCAGTTGTACAGAACCTTGTTAGTCCACCTTCAGAGAGGGAGTCGATCTTGGGGTCCTGCGAACCTGTATGACAAGAAAGAGAGTCAATACATATATGGAAACTGAATGATCACTTACCTGTTACACAGCTGCATGTGAACAGTCACCCTCATACAGTTGCAGATCGACAGAAAGTCAGCCAACCAGCCATAGTTGTCAAATGAGATGCAGATGTACAGAACCTTGTTAATCCACCTTCAGAGAGGGAGTCGATATTGGGGTCCTGCGCACCTGTATGACAAGAGAGTCAATACATGTATAGAAACTGAATGATCACTTACCTGTTACACAGCTGCATACGAACAGTCAGCCTAATACAGTTGCAGATGTATGGAAAGCCAACCAGCCAGCCATAGTTGTAAAATGAGATGCAGATGTACAGAACCTTGTTAATCCACCTTCAGAGAGGGAGTCGATCTTGGCGTCCTGTAAACCTGTATGAGAAGAAAGAGAGTCAATACATGTATAGAAACTGAATGATCACTTACCTGTTACACAGCTGCATACGAACAGTCAGCCTCCTACTGTTGCAGATCATCAGAACATCAGCCAGCCAATGTTCCAGATGGAGAGGCAGACAATTACATACATTTGCAGAAGGCAAGTCCCTTGTTGTGTGCATCCAGCTTCAAAGTGAGCCAGTCATGAGGTTCTCTGAACCTGTATGACAAGAAAGAGAGTCAATACATGTATAGCAACTGAATGATCACTTACCTGTTACACAGATGCATACGAACAGTCAGCCTCCTACTGTTGCAGATCATCAGAACATCAGCCAGCCAATGTTGCAGATGGAGATGCAGACAACCACATACATTTGCAGAAGGCAAGTCCCTTGTTGTGTGCATCCAGCTTCAAAGTGAGCCAGTCGTGAGGTCCTGTGAACCTGTATGACATGAAAGAGAGTCAATACATGTATAGAAACTGAATGATCACTTACCTCTTACACAACTGTATGCGATGAGTCAGCCTCATACAGTTACAGATCGACTGAAAGTCAGCCTGCCAGACATAGTTGGAAACGAAGATGCAGATGTAAAGAACCTTGTTAGTCCACCTTCAGAAAGGGATTCGATCTTGGGGTCCTGCAAACCTGTATGACAAGAAAGAGAGTCAATACATGTAAAGAAACTGAATGATCACTTACCTGTTACACAGATGCATATGAACAGTCAGCCTCCTACTGTTGCAGATCATCAGAACATCAGCCAGCCAATGTTCCAGATGGAGATGCAGACAACCACATACATTTGCAGAAGGCAAGTCCCTTGTTGTGTGCATCCAGCTTCAAAGTGAGCCAGTCGAGATGTCCTGTGAACCTATATAACAAGAAAGAGAGTCCATACATTTATAGAAACTGAATGATCACTTACCTGTTACACAGATGCATTCCAACAGTCACCCTCATACAGTTGCAGATCGAAAGAAAGTCAGCCAACCAGCCATAGTAGTCAACTGAGATGCAGATGTACATAACCTTGTTAATCCACCTTCAGAGAGGGAGTCGATCTTGGGGTCCTGCGAACCTGTATAAGAAGAAAGATTGTCAATACATGTTTAGAAAACAAATGATCACTTACCTATTACACAGCTGCATACGAACAGTCACCCTCATACAGTTACAGATCGACAGAAAGTCATCCAGCCAGCCATAGTTGTAAATGAAGATGAAGATGTAAATAACCTTGTTAATCCACCTTCAGAGAGGGAGTTGATTTTGGGGTTCTGCGAACCTGTTTGACAAAAAAGAGAATCAATACATGAATATAAATTGCAAGATTACTTACCTGTTACAGAACTGTATGCAAACAGTCAGCCTAATACAGTTGCAGATGAATGGAAAGCCAGCAAGCCAGCCATAGTTGTAAGATGAGATGCAGATGTACAGAACCTTGCAAATCCACCTTCAGAGAGGGAGTCGATCTTGGTGTCCTGTGAACCTGTAAGACAAGGAAGAGAGTCAATACATGTATAGAAACTGAATGATCACTTACCTGTTACACAGCTGCATACGAACAGTCACCCTCATACAGTTGCAGATCGACAGAAAGTCAGACAACCAGCAATAGTTGTCAACTGAGATGCAGATGTACAGAACCTTGTTAATCCACCTTCAGAGAGGGAGTCGATCTTGGGGTCCTGCGATCCTGTATGACAAGAAAGAGAGTCAATACATGTATAGAAACTGAATGATCACTTACCTGTTACACAGCTGCATACGAACAGTCACCCTCATACAGTTGCACATCGACAGAAAGTCAGCCAGCCAGCCATAGTTGTCAACAGAGATGCAGATTTACAGAACCTTGTTAATCCACCTTCAGAAAGGGAGTCGATCTTGGGGTCCTGTGAACCTGTATGACAAGTAAGAGAGTCAATACATGTATAGAAACTGAATAATCAGTTAGCTGTTACACAGGTTCTGTACACTCCTTCAGAGAAGGAGTCGATTTTGGGGTCCTGCGAACCTGTATGACAAGAAAGAGAGTCAATACATGTATAGAAACTGAATGATCACTTACCTGTTACACAGCTGCATACGAACAGTCAGCCTCCTACTGTAGCAGATCATCAGAACATGAGCCAGCCAATGTTCCAGATGGAGAGGCAGACAACCACATACATTTGCAGAAGGCAAGTCCCTTGTTGTGTGCATCCAGCTTCAAAGTGAGACAGTCATGAGGTCCTGTGAACCTGTATGACAAGAAAGAGAGTCAATACATGTATAGAAACTGAATGATCACTTACCTGTTACACAGCTGCACACGAAGTCACCCTCATACAGTTGAAGATCAACAGAAAGTCTGCCAGCCAGCGATAGTTGTCAACTGAGATGCAGATGTACAGAACCTTGTTAATCCACCTTCAGAGAGGGAGTCGATCTTGGCGTCCTGTGAAACTGTATGACAAGAAAGAGAGTCAATACATGTACAGAAACTGAATGATCACTTACCTGTTACACAGATGCATACGAACAGTCACCCTCATACAGTTGCAGATCGACAGAAAGTCAGCCAGCCAGCCATAGTTGTAAACTGAGATGCAGATGTACAGAACCTTGATAATCCACCTTCAGAGAGGGAGTCGATCTTGGGGTCCTGTGAAACTGTATGACAAGAAAGAGAGTCAATACATGTATAGAAACTGAATAATCAGTTAGCTGTTACACAGGTTCTGTACACTCCTTCAGAGAAGGAGTCGATTTTGGGGTCCTGCGAACCTGTATGACAAGAAAGAGAGTCAATACATGTATAGAAACTGAATGATCACTTACCTGTTAAAAAGCTGCATACCAACAGTTAGCCTCCTACTGTTGCAGATCATCAGAACATAAGCCAGCCAATGATCCAGATGGAGATGCAGACAACCACATACATCTGCAGAAGGCAAGTCCCTGGTTGTGTGCATCCAGCTTCAAAGTGAGCCAGTCGTGAGGTCCTGCGAACCTGTATGACAAGAAAGAGAGTCAATACATGTATAGAAACTGAATGATCACTTACCTGTTACACAGCTGCATACGAAAAGTCACCCTCATGCAGTTGCAGATCGACAGAAAGTCAGCCATCCACCCATAGTTGTGAACTGAGATGCAGATGTACAGAACCTCCTTAATCCACCTTCAGAGAGGGAGTCGATCTTGGGGTCCTGCGAACCTCTTTGACAAAAAAGAGAATCAATACATGAATATAAATTGCAAGATTACTTACCTGTTACACAACTGTATGCAAACAGTCAGCCTAATACAGTTGCAGATGAATGGAAAGCCAGCAAGCCAGCCATAGTTGTAAGATGAGATGCAGATGTACAGAACCTTGCAAATCCACCTTCAGAGAGGGAGTTGATCTTGGCGTCCTGTGAACCTGTAAGACAAGGAAGAGAGTCAATACATGTATAGAAACTGAATGATCACTTACCTGTTACACAGCTGCATACGAACAGTCACCCTCATACAGTTGCAGATCGACAGAAAGTCAGCCAACCAGCAATAGTTCTCAACTGAGATGCAGATGTACAGAACCTTGTTAATCCACCTTCACAGAGGGAGTCGATCTTGGGGTCCTGTGAACCTGTATGACAAGAAAGAGTGTCAATACATGTATAGAAACTAAATGATCACTTACCTATTACACAGCTGCATACAAACAGTCACCCTCATACAGTTACAGATCGACAGAAAGTCATCCAGCCAGCCATAGTTGTAAATGAAGATGAACATGTACAGAACCTTGTTAATCCACCTTCAGAGAGGGAGTCGATCTTGGGGTCCTGTGAACCTGTATGACAAGAAAGAGTGTCAATACATGTATAGAAACTAAATGATCACTTACCTATTACACAGCTGCATACAAACAGTCACCCTCATACAGTTACAGATCGACAGAAAGTCATCCAGCCAGCCATAGTTGTAAATGAAGATGAAGATGTAAAAAACCTTGTTAATCCACCTTCAGAGAGGGAGTTGATTTTGGGGTCCTGCAAACCTATATGACAAGAAAGAGAGTCAATACATGTATAGAAACTGAGTGATCACTTACCTGTTACACAACTGTATGCGAAGAGTCAGCCTCATACAGTTACAGATCGACTGAAAGTCAGCTAGCCAGCCATAGTTGTAAAATGAGATGCAGATGTGCAGAACCTTGTAAATCCACCTTCAGAAAGGGATTCGATCTTGGCGTCCTCTGAGCCTGTAACACAAGGAAGAGAGTCAATACATGTATAGAAACTGAATGATCACTTACCTGTTACACAACTGTGTGCGAACAGTCACCCTCGTACAGTTGCAGATCGACAGAAAGTCAATCAGCCATCCATAGTTGTAAACAAAGATGCAGATGTACAGAACCTTCT